>NC_084795.1:163166124-163482889 GCF_963169125.1 Humulus lupulus
GAGAAGATCCGAGCTAGAATGCTTGCTTCACATAGTAGACAGAAAAGCTACGCTGATCCTAAGCATAGGGACGTGGAGTTCCAGGTTGGGGACCACGTGTTTCTGTGAGTTTCACCACTGTGAGGGGTGGGGAGATTTGGGAAGAAGGGCAAGTTGAGCCCTCGATTCATTGGACCTTTTGAGATCCTAGAGAGGATCGGACAGGTGGCTTATAGGTTGGCTTTGCCACCATCACGGTCAGGAGTTCATGACGAATTCCATGTATCTATGCTTTGGAAATACGTTTCAGATACAACACATCTGTTGAAGTATGAGGACTTGGAATTGCAGACAAATTTGTCTTATGAAGAGCAACTGGTTCAGATTTTAGATCGGAAAGACAAGGTTCTACAGAACAAGACGATTCCTCTAGTTAAAGTGTTATGGAGGAATAGCAGGGTCGAGTAGGCGACCTAGGAGCTTGAGTCAGCAATGTGGGATCGCTGTCCAGAGTTATTCAAGTAAGTTTCGAGGACGAAATTCTCAGTAGGAAGGGATAGTTGTAATGACCCAAAAATCACTAATAAGGCTTAAGGGCCTTGATTAGTGTGTCGGGAGGGCGTAATTGGTTTATATGTGATTTTAATGATTTAATGCATGATTCTGTGATAAGCATGCTTATATGACTATGTGGATATATGAAATGCATGTTTACGGGTATTAGTATGCATGTGGGCCCTGTTTAGCTTAAAGAGGTATATTTGTAATGTTGGCCCGTTGAGGGCATAAATCTGATTATATGTTATAATTGTGAATATCACATTATTATGTGGATATATTTGCAGCATGCGGCTTGAGGCGATCCTAGGGAGTCAGTTAGCGGGAAAGTCACAACGGGACCCAATACCTGGCTCGGGGCGACTCAAGGGGTATTTTGGGTATTAGATATTTATTTGGTTATCGGGTTGTGAAAATAAATAATTGGAGATATATTTGAAGTTAAAGAATTTATGAGGGAATATTGAGGAAATTTACCATTTTGCCCTCGGGGACGTTTTTGGAACCTCGAGCCTCGGGATTAACTTAAGTAACTTAAGTAAGATAAAACAAAACTAAGGAAATAAGTAGAAACTCCTAAACCAACCCTTCTCTTTCTCTCGACTCACTCATCTCTTTCTCAAACTCTCTCTTTCAAGCTAAACCATTGAAACCAAGGGAAATTCGGGCAAGCAACTCAAGGATTTGAGCTGGAATCTTGGGGACTAATTCAGTAGCAATCTGGTGGTTCAGACAGAAGTTGAGGTAAGTTTTGAATTATGATTTTAGTTATTTAATTATGTTTTTTTGGCTGGGTTTTAAGTGTACTTGGGTTCTTGATATTGAAGATTGAATTGAAGTTTTGGGATGAGGATTTAAGTTATATTCTTGTTGGGTTTTGTTACTGGGAACATGTTAGGGTGTTTGTGATAGTTAAATTATGTCATTGGGATGCTTTTGGGTTGATTTGATTGAGGTTTAGTGGTTGGAAATGAGGATTTTTCTGGGTTCAAAGGGGTCGGGCCGCGACTCTTGTCTTGGTGTGCTGCGGCCCTCTAGAACAGATGGGGGCCGAAATGAAGGGTGGGCCGCGACATGGGGTGTGTAGGGCTGCGGCGTGTGTCTGCTACATGGGGAGGCTGGGCCTTTGATGGGAGGAGGACCGCAACATGGAGGGCTTAGGGCCGCGACTCTTAAGAGCATTTTTGGTCTTGAGGAGGTTTTAGGTGCAGGGACTTAACCTAGGGTGCTCGGGATCGATTCCACTTGGTCCAAAAACCTTTATTCTGAGGGCTTGAACTTGGTCCAAAAACCTTTATTCAATTATTATTGATGGAAACCCCCCTTATTGTGGTTGTGACTAGGTGTACGCTAAAGCTCGAGAAAGGGGTCATTTCTCGTAATCAGAGCGCTCGGAATTAAAGGTAAGACAACTACACCTGGTTGTATGACTATGTTGGGACTCAGGGGTCCCTATACCTGTATACGTTATTGTACGATGGTATTATGCCATGTGAACATGAAATAAACGGCATAAGAGTGCCGGAATTAATATTGGCGCAAAGGACGCGACTTAGCTACTAGTAGCTGAGGACAGCTTAATATTCATTGAGCTAGGTTTAAGCGGACCAAAGTCAATGGGGTAAACAGAAGGTGCGAACTAAGGGCATTGACCCTGGTTATTGTATGACTTGGTTATTGATGTTAATTTGATGAATATGATCTGCCGGATATCTAAATATTAGACTGTGGATTTACTGATTATGTTCACTAACTATGTGAATGTTGTGGACTGTTGAGTGTTTGATTATGCTTAATGAATTATTTGGTTATTGATATTGTTCATGCTATGATATCATGGTTTTCTTGATGGGCCTTGGCTCACGGGTGCTACGTGGTGCAAGTAAAGGCAAGGGTAAGTTGGATCAACCTTGATTTGGAGAGCTCTAGAGGCGGAATGTACATAGTCAGCTGCTCGGCCGCCACGGTCGAGGGATGGACAAGAACATGAGAACCTTCAATGTCTATTTTTCCCTTAGAGTGGCTAGTAGCTGTATATACCCTGAAATTTTGTAAACTGTCATTTAAACTTTATTTCTTTTGGGATCCCATGTATGAAATATTTATTTAAATGAAATGTATCCTTTATGACCAAAATCTTTTAACCCTACCTCAATAATTGTTTTAGTGACACGTTTTTAACTAAATGACTTAGTTAGCGAGTCTTGCACCTTTATAAACACACAGTGTAACGATCTTGGCTACCCAGGGCGTTACACATTATATATCATGTACCACTTAAGGAGGTGGCCCGTTCCATTCCCCCATGAGATCAACTATATGGTCGATCTCAAGTCCAATCTGAAGCAATAATATGGGTTTCTTCCATTTCTACCATCAAGATGGTTCGAGGACTTTCTCGACAGATACAACCTACAAGTCCAACATAGGGAAGTACCAGTAGGAGTACTTCTTAATGAAAAACTTGGTTGCAGACAATTTTTCCTTCACCTGGGGAGGTAAATCTTTACTATCCTAATTCTCATGTCTGGTAGATCATTTTCTATTCGCCTATTCTCAATACTTTCCTCTTATTCTTTGTACCTTAGGTCCATGGCACCAACTAGTTCCTACCCAGGCTATGCATGATCTAGCTCACATTCTTGACAACTTGATTGAAGTGGAGAAGAGCTGCAAGTACTTAGTTATTGTGGCAAATATTTTAGTGGTCAATGTTTTTCAACCCCATAATGTTGCAAAGGATTCGACTATTGAAAGTGCCACTGAGGAAGGCACACATGATATAGAAGCCTCAAGATGTCTCCCAACCATCTAGGTCGCGTATGACGAGAGTTAATATCAGAGAGCTTGGTGAGAACCAGCGACCGGCCTCTGGCCATCCTATTCATGCAGGTAAACAAAAAATGCCGGAGAGCCTGCTAGGGAGGAATATTCTTCTTCGGAAGATGACAATGGTACTAGTTTTTCTAATACTCTATTCGACTTACTCCTCCTCCATATTGACCTGTTTGATAGGGATTGCAACTTTATTCCATCAACCGATAACTGTAACATAGAGTTTCTTGAGGCAAATGACTCTTTAGTTAGCAGTAGGAGTGGCTTAGATACTGTAGCGACCAACACATGTAGTTCGGGTATTACTGCTAGCTAACTCACTTCTTTAGTATTTATTATGTTATTTATCATCTACTAACTTGTTGTTTCCATGGAGATATGCATGAGTATTTTGACATCTATGCCTCCAGGGGTGCTGCTACTGGGTCAAAGCAACCAACAAAGAAGAAGGAGGGAGGGGGGGGGGGGGCTCTAGTATGGCCTCCCTAGCCAAGAAACAAAAGACCCAGGAGACTGCTCTTGCTATAAAGAAAACGATTCCTCCCCGAAGCAGAGAGTCTCATACACCTTCTCCTACCCAAGGCTCAGCCTTCGAGCTGGTTGACATGGCAGTGTCTGAGCTCCAGAACAATGCCTAAGGCTCAACAACCAACAAGGTGGCCCGACATAGGCTGTGCAAAGAAGCCTTTGCTACCTTGCCCAAACTTGGTACCGACCAGGTCATTGGTCAGAGTTTCAATGAATCTATAAGTGTATGTAATTTTTTTTATCCTCAATGCGTATGTTTCAAATATTCTTCAAATGCTTACACTAATAAGTTCTTTTATTTTCTAGTCGAAGGCTCTTCTTACTTTAAACCATGTTAGAGGAAAGTTGAAGGCCTGATCGAAGAAGGCAAGAGACTGACCGAGGGGAATCAGAAATTGGTCAAGGAGAAAGATGCACTGGTCACTGAAAAGAAAAAGCTATCTGATGATCTTGAAGCAACAAAAGGATCAGTGGAAAATTATCGAGGTCTTGCCAAAGCATATAAGGATGAAACCCTAAATCTGGAGAAAGATATTTCAAAGAGGCATGAGGAGGCAACCAGTCTGGAGAAAAAAAGTCTCCGAGGTTGAAGAGAAAGTGTCAACCCTCAAGCAGGACAATGCAAGCAATTTGGAGTGATTCAAATGAGATGTTTTAAATTGCTTTTGTATGTTTTGGAAGAGAATTCAAAATGCTAATTTTGATTATCTCCCAAAATATATGAAGCAAGCAGAGATTAATAGGTTTATTGCTTGTCTTGCTGAGGAGAACAACCCTCCTTCTCCAAATGAAGAAATTTCTTTAGCTGATGGTCTCCAAGCTGATGATGATGTTGATACTGTTGCAGATTAGCGTTCTCTAGCTGCATGATCTCCTTGTTGTTTTTTCTCTTTTCTTTGTAATATATACATTTTTTTTGCAACATCCGAGCAACCTGTTCTTGATGATGATGCTGCTCTTAAGCTATTTTCCTTTTTATTTTCCATATACATCCGAGCAACTCTGCTCGTGGTATAAAGACAATCTTAGTATTTTAATATTTGCATATTAGTATACCTGCTCGTATGACTGAGCTTAGCATAACACTTTATATTTTCCAAAAATTTTTGAAAAATATTCTAATTTTTTTATATGCTTTCACTTAATTTTCTCGTGTGTTTACATATTTTCATATGCTTTTCTTGTTCTTTATATCCCATATTCCCCCTAAGTGATCGAGGAGTTAAAGATGCTCGATCACTTGGCATAGACCAGACCTGTTCGACATTACTGTTTGTGAAAACTAGTAAATCTCATAATATAGCAAAACAACACACTAAAGAGTAGATACTTTTAAAAAATACAATAATTGACAAGAATAATTAGTTGTGCACAATTCTTTTTATTAACTTGTTAAAAATGGACTAAACATGTCTGTATGAGTGACCACAATTAGTCTTACACTTATAAGCGACCAACCGTAAAAATTGACCAGCCCTTGTTCGAAACTTGTAAATAAAAAATAATTAAATATATCCCACCCCTTTAAGAAGTGATGTTTATTGGTAGTACTTGCATAGGTACTCCCCATTCCAGTATCACGGAATCAAATCACCATTCAACCAAGCAAGTTTGTAAGTTCATGGTTGGAGAATTACTTCAACTTGGTAAGAACCCTCCCAATTTAGTCCAAGTACTCCAGTAGCCTAGTCGCGGGTGTTTAGAAAAACTCGTTGGAATACTAAGTCGCTAGCAACAAACTTCCTCTCGTGTACACTGGAGTTAAAATATCGAGCGACTTTTTGTTGTTGAGCTGCTATTTGTAATTGGGCTTTTTCTCATCGTTCCTCGATCAAGTCTAATTATTCTACCAATAGTTGGTGATTATTACTCTGGTTGTATGTGATCCTTCGGTGAGATAGTGGATCAAATTCAATTGGTGACATGGCTTCATACCTATATGCTAAAGAAAATGGAGTATGGCTAGTTGTTGTTAGGTGGGTTGTTCTATACGACCAGAGTACTTTGGTTAGTTCTTCTGGCCACGCTCCTTTCCCTTGTCTAAGTCTTTTCTTGAGAGTAAGGATGTAAACGGATTGGGGGGGTGTCAGGGATGGCTCCCCCATCCCCGCCTCGTCTCGGGGTCAGGGTCCCATCACGTACCCATTTAATAAAAATGTTTATTTGTTTTAAATTGATAAAATAATTAATACTTTTTAATATAAAATAATTAAAAAATAAATAAATTACACCATTAGGAAGTATATATATTTATATAAAATATTATATTATATATTTGTAATAATATTTATATTGAAAAAATAAATTATAATAAAATTACAATGTAAACAGGGCGGGTTTGGGACGGGGGTTCTGCGCAGGTCAATATCCCTAAGCTAGTTGTATAGCAGTTTCAAGGGTAGCAGTGGTATCCCTCTGTCGGCGATCCATTTCTACCTGCCTGTGATTCAGCTCTCGCCATTGCCTGTCATTCTCCATCTGTTGCATGATCATTGTTTCAACCACACTTTCTTGAAAAGACTTCTTAGTGGCTATCTCATCTTGCAACATTCCCAACATTGCTCGTAGGGTGTCAGTGTCCATCTTCTCACTGTCTTCCTCCAGCTCCACCTAAGGTTCTTCTTTGGTAACTCCTGGGGAGGAGGTGGAGGCGTGCCCTTAGGTGTTTGGCCCACTTGTTGGCCTTGAGTCTTCTTAGGAGGCATGGTTGATGATTAGCAACGGGTTCTTGATGTTCTTGAGTTCAACTCTTAATAAAAGCACCAAAATGTTGACCTCAAATTTGGTCAACAACACTGAGTCAAATAAACAACATAAAAGTAAGAACTAACCTAGAATAATAAAAATGACAAAAAAAGTTTATAATGGTTCGACCCCAGATATCGGTAATAACCTAGGTCCACCTATACTTTCATCACTGTAGAAAGTCACAAACTCATGATTAGATGAGCTAGAATCAACTAAGTTTTGTAAGTTGAGAGAATACAAGAATAAGTGTATAAAAGTATGCAAAATAATGACTTTTTGTCTAGAATATTTAGTGCGTAGAAAATAATGATTCACTAAGCTCTCTATTTATAGGCTTCGGAATTTACAAATTGGGCCATGGGCCTCCCATGACTTGCCCAACAATCTATAGTAAAATAATAGATAATTAATACATTTTACATTTTAAAATAGAAATATCTAAGAGATATCCCTATGTTAATGGATCCTGAGGACCTCCTTAAGAACTGTCGTCCAACTTTAGTCGAGTAGGCATCAACCAGCCTGGTCAGTAGTATGCAACCAACTTTTAAGTACTGCTTTGACTAAGTTCATTCCAATTGTATGATGAATCTTCCTGCGATTCTCTATTAGTTGGTTGAGTTTCAACTAAACCCCTTATTAATTGCACTATTGTTTAGCTGCCAGATGTCTAAAATCCTTGCCACATCATCACACCAGCTTTTAGGTAAAAGAAACACTAAAAGAAACAACTAATCTTCTTTCACTTAAGTAAGGAGAAAATTCCATATCTGTGAAGTATATTCCAAGCCTCTTGCAATTTTATGACTCCAAGATATCAGGAATTCAGTCGTAGGAATATTGAGTCTTACCCAATAAATTAAAAGTCATAAAAGCACAATCAGAAGTCCACTACTCACTTTAGGATTATTGATTCATACCTATATGCTAAAGAAAATGGAGCATGACCAGTTGTTGTTCGCTGAGTTGTTCTATACGAATAGAGTACTTCGAGTAGTTCTTCTGGCCACGCTCCTTTACCTTGTTTCAGTCTTTTCTTGAGAGTAGGGATGTAAACGGGGGAGGGGAGGGGGGTCGGGGCCCCCATCAGGTACAAGTTTAATAAAAATGTTAAATTTTTTTACAGCTTCGACTTGTCCATTGTCTTGTGGATGAGCAACATAATTAATGCTTTTAGTAATACCACGTCGCTAGCAAAAGTCTATAAACATGTCATTGTAAATTTGCATTCTGTTGTTTGACACTATCTTTTTTGGTTGGCCATAGTGAAAAATTATGGTTTTGACCACAAATTCAAGAACCTTTTTTGACGTGATAGTTGTAAACGACTCAGCTTCTGTCCATTTGGTGAAGTAGTCAACAGCTACAATTGCATACTTGACTCCTACCTTTCCTGTTGGTAAGGCTCCAATCAGATCTATCCCCCGAACTACAAATGGCCAAGGGATTTGCATTTGCTTTAACTTGTTTTTGGGCTATTCTAGGGATTTTGGAGGATCTCTAACACTGGTTGCATTTTCACACATACTCCATAGCATCCTCGTTCATTGTTGGCTAGAAGTACCCTTGCCTTAGTGTTATTTTAGACAGACTCTGCCCCCAGCGTGGTCACCACAAAACCCTTAATGTACCTCTCGCAAAAGTTCTTTACCTTTTTCTTTAGTGACACAACATAAAAGTGGTAGTGAATAACCTCGTTGATATAGGATTCCATCTAGTAATATATATTGAGCAGATTGCCTTATTAGTTTTCTCGACTCGTTCTGACCAGTAGGTAGTATACCCTACTCGAGATATTTTATTATGGGAGTCATCCAAGTATCGACAACATTAACAACCATGGTAGAGCCTATTTCTTATATGCTAGGAGTTGCTAGATGCTCATTTGTAACTATATTTAGCGTATATGCATCCTTCGCACTAGCCAGTTTCGCCAAAGCATTTGCATTTGAGTTGTAATAACCCGGATTTTTTTTTTCTCTGATTTGATTTAAGAGTATGAATAATAATTAAAATAATATTTGGTGAATATTATTTTAATTAAAGAAATGTGAGTTGATCGCTTTAGACCATAGTGTGGGGACTTATATGTGAAATAAATCTAAGATGGACATCTTGTTCAAAGAGTTTAAGTATATGATTTTATGTGTTTGGAATCCACATAAAATCTTATAATCATTTTAGAATATGATTTTGTGACTTATTCACTAAGAGTCTATGAATAATTCAAGAGGAATTTTATGGGATTAAAAGTATGATTTTATGTTGAAAGGACTCACATAAAATCATAGACATAAGTTTATACCAAAGTTGCATTATTTAGTGCTTAGACCATAGTTGATTTTAATTATTTTAAGTCATGGTTTAATGCATTATTTTGGATAAAATGCATGTAACATTTCAGCACATATATTATTGTGCTTCTCAAGTGTGTGTCTCGGCCAACCTGTTGAGTGGAGGGAAACCAATTTTTTAAAAATGGTCTTGGCAGTTTGGAGGTTACAAGGGAGGGAACCGGTGCCATTTTCCCCTCATTTGCTTCAGTCAATGTTAGAATTATTAGAGAAAACAAAGTCAGTTTGAGATATTAAGAAGAAGAACACTTGTAGTGTTGTGGTTGGTGTACGTTCACTTCGGGTCCAAGAAGGAGGAATCGAAGGTGAGTTTTCTTTGGTTTTTTCTTTGGGTTACAGTCCTTAGACACATCCTTAGAGCCTATGTTTTGATTGTAGAAGAAAACAAGAGGAAGAAGGGAGTGTTATTGGGAGTCCGGTGTAAGAATAGTCAGAAGAAAAACGTAAGTCCGAACATACCTTTGCGTTGATTTTTCTCTTAGATTCTGAGTACCAAATTCATGTCAAATGGTTTTGTTGTGTACTAAGTCGAGGAAAAGAAAGAACACACCAAGAACTGCCCACAGTAAGAGGTATATATTCATAGATTTCCTTCGTAGTTTTACGTTTCCGATTTTTCATTTTTGTTTCTTAAGATGGTGATGAATTTGTGGACTGTTATGTATGGTTTTAATCAGTGTTCTGGGATTAGAAACACTCATCAAGATATTGGGGATAGTTTAATATGAGTGATCTTGAGGTTTGGGATGTTTTGATGATGGTTAGAGATTGTAGTGGGGCTGGCCATGCGTGGGAAATACCACTTTGGGTGGTCACGCGTGGAGGCCGGTGGTGGTGCTAGTGGTGGCCGAAGTAATGAGCATGGTGGTCTAGGGAGTGAGGTCATGGCTTCCATGGTGAGAAAACTTGGTTCGGGTGGCCATGGCTGAATATGTGATGAGAGGTTGAAGAGAATGGAGTCACGTGCATGCTTGTGTGTGCATGACCCAGCTGGTTACAAATAGTTACAAATTTTTAACCAAAGGGGACCAAAATGGTAGTTAGTCCCAAAACTTTGGAATTTTGTCGCGAGGCTCGGGATTAGGGACCCCAAAGTCTAAGACCTGATTTTTGAGGGCCGGTGTTAGAAAATTTATTTAAGCAGTATCCAAGTTTAATAATTTATGAGCAAGACTCGGAAATTATTACCTAAGCTTCACAAAAATTCTAGGTTCGGGGTTTAGTTCCAAAGTTTAGATTTGATGACTTAGAACCTACGAAATATTTTCAAAGACTTAGAAAATATTTTAGGAAGTACAATATTACCGATTTTAAGTCTCAAGGTCAAGAGGTGGGCTCGGGGCTCCTAAATTGGACTCGAGCATCGAAAAACAGAATTTTAAGAAATAGTTGGAGTTTTGACTTGAAATTTCGAACATGGCCTAGGATAAAATTATTATTGGAAAGAGTAATTTTTTAAGTTGAGTTTGGGATTCTGAGAGGGGTATTATGGTCATTTTACCTCAAGGGCTCGGGTTTGGGCCAGGGTTGGGAATTTTAGTTTTTTTTTTTTTTTTTTTTTAAATTCCCTTATATATTTTAGAATCTTAGTAAGCATAAACTAAGACATGTTGTCCCAATATGATTATAGGGTCTAAACGCGATCGGAAATACTCACAAAGACATAATTCACGAAAGCTAAGGACAAGAGGTAAGGAAGTATACACCAAGAGTAACTTAGCTTGTTGTGATCTTAGTGAATTGTTTGCATGTTTGTATACTGCTGGTTAAATTCTAGATGCTATATTTATGTGTGATTATATGGCTGAATGCGCATAATAGTACCCATCTATCGGGTTTGAATGTGCTTAGTGCAGTAAAGTTATCATGAATGCATGTGCAATGTTTGTGACTGTCAAGGAAAACCTTGTGAGGGTGGATCCCATGCAGCCGTGTAGTGGGGTTCGCCGTCCAGTTAGTAAAGTCATCGGGTTTTAGCAGAGTATACCCCTTTGGCACGGGAGGTGAGTATTCTCTGGGCCGCGGAGGCCACCCGGGGATCATGACCCCACAGATAACTCGATGGCTCAGTACAAGGCCTTGTGAGGGCGAATTCCCCATGCAGCCGTACAGTGGGGTTATCCGCCAAGTCCGTAAAGTCGTCGTGTTTTAGCGGAGTGTACCCCTTTGGTACGAGAGGTGAGTATTCTCTGGGCCATGGAGGCCGCACTGGGATTAAAACCCCACAGATAACACGATGGCTCAGTTATATGTTTTCAGTATGTTATGAAACACTTTGACTTATGTGAATATGCTAGACGTGTTGCTCAGTTTGCAGTTTCTAGATATGCATTTCTGTTATGCAAAGTTTGTTTTGGATAGTAGAGTCATAAGTTGTAGCTAGCTTCCTTACTGAGCGTTATAGCTCATCAGTTACTCTGTGTGTGTAGGTAAAGGCAAAGCTTAAGGAGCAATGCAACAAGCTGGAGGGGATTCTGTCTGAAGTATGCATACTGTGAAACCACTGACCTGCAGGGTTGTCAGGGTTCTCTTAAGTTTTCCGCCAAGTCCAGTAACAGTTTCATCAATTTCATGTTTACTAGTTTATCTAAAGAAAGCCATGCGGCTACAGACTATTTCTTAAGTTACGTTTAAACTACATTTGTTTTTTTAAAACTATGGGATCCCATCCAAATACTATTTTATTTCAAAGTACTCCAATGTAAAATTTTCTAAAGTTTACCTTAAAGTTTATTTAGTTTTTAACGTCCGATTTTTACCAAAGTTGACCGTAAGGGTCCAGTTGACCCCGAATAGTCATAGTCGTGTTCTGTGGGTCTAGTTAAGAAAAGTCGAGTCGTTACATGAGTTCTGGTCGCAGGATACCTATTGTATAGTATAGTTTTCGAACTGTGCCGGCAAGTCTTTAGCTATGCTTAAGCAATCATTTTTAATCCTCATGCTTGATAATCTCCTAGTATTTGATTCACCACTAATTGTGAATCACTGTAGATTTCAAGCGACCGTGCATTGACATCTTTTTCTAACCGTACACCGGCGAACAACACTTCATATTTTGCTTCATTGTTTGATGCTACAAATGTGAGTCTAAGTGCAAAAAGAAAGTGATGTCCTTCTAGAGTGATCAGAATTAATCCTGCTCCAAAGTTGTGTTCATTAGACGAGCCATCTATGAACAACTTTCAAATAGGATATTCTTCTTCTCATTCTTCAGCTATGGGGGTCTGCTCACTGGTGGGCAATCCTGTATACTTAGCAACAAAATCTGCAAATTCTTGTCCTTTTAATGCTGCTCGTGGTTGATAGGTGATCTTGAATTGACTTAACTCTAGAACCCATTTAAGTAGGCAACCAGTTGCTTCAGGTTTTGCAAGACTTTTCTGAGTGGCTGGTTGTTGAATACTTTAATAGAATGAGCTTGGAAGTATGGTCAGAGCTTTCTTGATGCAAGTAGTAAGCAATAGGAGAATTTTTCAATAGTT
Source organism: Humulus lupulus (assembly GCF_963169125.1). NCBI lineage: Eukaryota > Viridiplantae > Streptophyta > Magnoliopsida > Rosales > Cannabaceae > Humulus > Humulus lupulus. The sequence goes on from NC_084795.1 coordinate 163,178,609, forward strand.
GGATACCTTGATTCTGTTAGGAAAATAAGTATTTGCCTCAATGGAAATGGTAAGAAATTACAACTCTATACAATATATTACAAATAAATAATAATTGATTAAAAAGAGTTACAACTCTATAACTGAAAATTACAAATAAACAAAGAAAATGAAGAAGATGATGAAGAAGAAGAGAATGGTGAGAATACAACTCTAAGCAAAAGATTACAAGTAAAATAAAGGTGGTTGAAACAAAATAAAGGATTGCAACTCTTAAACAAAATATACAAGTAAAAATAACAAGAGAATAAGAAGAAAACAATACAATAAAATGAAGAACAAAAATACAAAAAAAACTCACTTACACAACCTAAGTGAAGAGGGTTGGGGATCACCAACTTGAACAAGGTTTAAAACCTTTGTCCAAAAGCTTATTTACCCCTAACTCAAGCACTAAGGGATCTTTCTCAGATATTGGAAAAGCTTTCTAGAATTATCAAGCCTCAAGGTGTTTCTAACCAAGTGTTCTAATGGATAGAAAAATTGTTGTGTCTTACAAGTGAGCTATAGGCTCCTATTTATAGAGTTTAGAGACACCTTTTGAATTTCAAATTCCACCAACCTCATGGCTGTTACCAATGTTTAATTGGATTAATATGGAATTAAAAATGAGATTTGAGAGTTATTTGAGTTTTTTGAGCCGTTCAACAAAGATTGAAAAACTGAAAAATTGGTCAGTTTTAGGACTGTGGCCGCGGCCACTAGTCTCTGTCCCACAGGCCGCGACCACCAACATTCAGTGGTCGTGGCCACCGACCAATTTCAGCACTTGAAAATGTGATGTTTTTCCAAACGGTTCCAAACCCTCCCAAATGATTTTGTAACTCCCAAAACACATTATTGGGGTTAAAATCAAATCTCTAACAGCCATTTCACATATGGCTTTATGAAATTCATCTCAATATTGTGTAACAACAAATTTACACAATAAAGGGTAATATTTGGAAGTTACAAATTTGTAACACCAAATATGTTACATTATTTGGATATATCTCATATATCAAAATATTGTAACTCTCTATTATATGTTACAATATGTGACACTCTTTGTCATATTTATTTAATCTAAAACATTATATTATAATATAATATAATATTACATTATATTATAAAATAATATAACAGATTCTGCTCCTACCAACCTTTTGCTGATGTAATACATCAGTTGCTTAACTTTATTTTCTTCTCTGACCAGTACAACACTAACATATTTAGTGACTGCTAGACCGATGTACAAAGTCACTCCTTCGATTGGATTTTAAAGGATGGGAGGTTGTGCCATGTGATTTTTGATGGTCTGTAATGCCTACTCTTCCGTCCATTCAAATTTCTTGCTGGCTCTTAACTGTTTAAAAAATGGGCTTGCCCGTTGATTTTGATATAAATCTGCTAAGGGCAACAATTCTTCTTGTTAGAATTTGAACGTCTTTGGTTCTGGTTGTGACTTCATATCGATCAGAGCTTGAATTTTTTCTGGATTTTCTTCTATTCCTCGTGCAATGACTATGAATCCTAGAAATTTACTAGAACAAACTCTTAAGGAATAATTGAGAGGGTTTAACTTCATATGATATTTCTTCAAGACATTGAAGCATTCCTCAAGATCTTTGATGTGCCCCTAGCTTTTTTTTTATTTTACAAACATATCATCGACATATACTTCTTTCTTGTTTTCCTATTTGGTCTTTAAACATTTGGTTGACTAAGCATTGATAAGTGGCACCAACATTTTTTAAGCCAAATGGCATTACCTTGTAGCAGTATAGTCTAGTGCCTATTCAAAAGCTGGTATGTTCCTCGTCTAGGGAATGCATACTACTTTGGTTGTTGCACCCAGAATAAGCATCCATAAAGGACAAGATTTCATGCCTAGCTATTGCATCAACCAGCTAGTCGATCCTTGGTAATGGAAAATAGTCTCTTGGGAAAACTTTATTAAGGTCTATAAAATCCACACATGTCCTCCATTTACCGTTTGGTTTGGGGACATGTAACGGATTGGAGACTCATGATGGATAAAACACTACCTGAATGAATCCATTCTCCTTCAGTCTTTCAACTTCTTCTTTTAAGGCTATTGACCTGTCTTTACTGAGCAGCCTTCTTTTCTACTGTACTGGTGGGAACTTTTTATCCATGTTAAGGACATGACTTATTACGACTCGGCTAATACCGATCATGTCCTTATACGGCTAGACGAAGATGTCTTGGTTTTTCTTCAAGAACTCCACCAGTTCTTCTTGTACATTCTTTTCTAAGTTTTTATCGACCTTAACTATCTTGGTTAGATTTTCTTCCTCTAGTTGGATATCCTCGAGATCCTCCATTATTCCTACTTCTTCAAAAAATCCCCAAAGCGAGGATCTATCTTTCCTCCATCACTTTGGGCAACACCCTATTTGGCGACTTAATCATAAGATCGGGCATTTGGCTCATTGGTATTACAAAATACTTGCATTCTTCCTGTATTGGGGCTGCTTGAGTAAATCATGTTGGTTCTCTCCCCTCCTTTCTTTGCCTTAGTAATGGAGGAGTAATAACACTCTCGAGCTTCCCTTTGATTTTGGAGCATATACCCCACTCTTGAATCTGTCAGGAACTTCATGGTAAGATGCCATATTAACGTGGCTACTTGGAGATCTACCAGTATCTGTCTTCCAATCACTGCATTATAAGCTGAAGGATAATTGACAACAATAAATGTTGCCAAAATTGTTCTGTTTGCTGGTGTTGTTCCAACAGTAACCGGAAGTCTAATTGACCTTGCTGGTGTAAGCCCTTCTCCTGTAAAGCCATAAATTGTCTAATTACATGGCTCTAGGTCTCGTATCGACACTTCATTATCTCCAAAGATGATTTATATAGAATATTGACTGAGCTCATTGTATCAACCAACACTCATTTTACCATCATGTTTTAAATTTGAACATCCACAACCAGGGGATCTCCGTGTGGAAACCTGACATGCTGTGAGTCCCGCTTGGAGAAGGTTATCAAGTCACCTTCTACTAGAGATATTTTTGGAGTTCACTCCTCGACTGTTAGCATTTTAGTTTCTTGTTCATGATCTAGTATTCTACCGTATCTTTCTCATGATCTTGTTCATGAAAGCAATATAATTTCTTTGTATATCTTCTTGATATATTTTTCCAGATTGGTGTTGGTCGTTTATATGACATAGTAGTATGACTGGCTTGATACACATCTTCTTGAATCTCGGCCAATGCTGTGTAGTTGGTGAATCTTGGCTCATACTTGGTTAGTCTTGAGTGTTTGTTGTGAAGGCAAAGAAGTCATTGTTTGCTCGTTTCCCCCTATTTTTACCATTATTTTTCCCATCATTATTATACTTGATCATGTTATGATTGGTTAAATACAAAAAGAAACGTGTTAAAATACAAGCAAGGTATAAACACTTAGTGAATATGTGAAATTTGATAATCAATTGTAGGCACTTTAAAAATGTGTTTTTTGGGTCCAAAGTGATGCATGGAGGTATCTAAGGGTCGCCAATAAGTTCGGTAGAATTTGGAACATTTTTAGGACCTTTGGAGGGGTCCAAAATCAGAGAGGGTTGCAATGTGTTGCCACCCAAGAGGCGTAGCATCGCCTGATGCTTAGGGTTTAAAAAAACCCTAGTAGGCGATGCATCACCTGCATGTAGGTGACATATCGCTTGGCAGGCGATACATCACATGCATGTAGGAGTTGATTGTGAGAACTTGTCAATGATGTTAGGTCAGAAAACTCAAAGCTTAGTAAGAAAATAACTTAGAATGGACTTCAAGAAAAATACATATAGAACAACAATGGAGTAAAAACTAGTATATTGCTTAATAACCTGAGTATACAATGAATTTTCCAACCCCTTTGTTGGAGGGATGAAGATCTATGTGGAGCTCTAATGACCCCTGATACATGGTGGTCGCTGGGGACAAAATAGTACATGGGTCCACTGTCAGGGTAGTGGCGCAGGTCGTGGTGGAGCAAAGGGTTGTGATATCAATGTTTGTACATGGTCAGATGCATGTAGGCCATGCAACTACTTCTCGTAATAATTCATACCACAACTACTTGTCTGATATGGATGTTAGAGTTACACCTCTATGCCCTTCAGGGTCGTACAACCTGGATCCGTACGCGTGCCTTGTACCTGTTGGTCCTTCTCACATTTCCAAGATACATCTTTTCTCCAAGTTTCCTTACATTTTTCTATGTGTAGAAAAGCTTGCAAGTTATCATAAGTAACATACTCAATTGTCTTTACAAATTATAACTTGACACCAAATGATAATCGGCTATTTCCTAGCTCTCCCCATACGTACATTCAGGATGTTTTGGACTCTTCATCTTGTGAGAAGTCATGGTGAGGATGTGCCGCACTGGTGGCACCTACTTCAGGGTGGGAAGTATAGCCTCCTCAATGAGGCTTGGGTTGTATGTGATGAGGCAAGGTGCCTCTCGTGGGTCCCCAGGCTTGTGAGATACGGGGTCTCGTGTGGACCCTTGGGCACCAGACAAGGTGTCTCACGTGCTAGGCCTTGCATAGCTAGGTCCTCTTCATTAGGTGCATTGCGCCTTCGGCAAAGCACTTTTAACACACGGCTCTGCACATGAGTGGCGAGATACGGGGTCTCGCGCGAACCCGAAAAGGAAGACATGGCACCTCGCGGTCTTGGCCTTGCATAGTAAGCCCTTCGTCATCGGGTGCTTCACATCTTTGGTGCAAGGGACTCTCGGCATCTGCGCACATTGGGCCTCACATGCGAGGCCCTTATTCTCGGATTAGAGTCCTCAACATCCATGTGCATTGGGCCTCACTTGGTGCGCGGCCGTGAGGCGATGTCACGTAAAGACTAGTTGAGCCTCGCATAGCAAGGACCTTTTATATTGGGGACTTGGGCAACTTGGGATTTAGGCGTCTAACATCCGACCACATCGCACCATGCACGGGGCGCGCCTTTAGGCGCTTGAGGATGCCGAGCCTCGTTAGGCGAGGCCTTCCTTATACCATGCGAGTGTCTCAGTCTTAAGGCACACAAAGGTGTCAGAACTCGCATAGGGAATTATGTGAGGCCCTTGCCTATCGAGGGGCATGTTAAGTGGGTACGGGGGAGTATGTGCGAACCCCTAAGGCAAGTTGGGCCTTGATTTACGAGGCCCTCGCCCCTCGCCCCTTGCCCCTCGCCCTTTCGAGGTTCATGTACATATGTGCCTTGCACACTTGGTTATTTTGGGGGCTTGGACATGCGGGCCTTGCTATGTGAGACCCCTTTCTTCCATGGCCTTGTGCCTTAATCGAGGGATGCTTTAAATTATTCCATATTCACAATAGGCAATACATCGCCTACTGGAGTCCATACAAGTCATGTAAATTTCTCTAAAGGACGTGTTTTACAAGTTTAATTCTATTGGTTAGACCCAATGACAGTGGCTACTCTATATAAGGGTCAAAATAATGTTTTGGAAGACTTGATCACTCTCTCCAATCTCTCTCTCTCTCTAGCTCCAAGAATGTCAAGTTTTCTCCAAGAAACTCATAAAGAAAGTGCTTGACTTTGTGAGTTTAAGGCTTGTTCAATCTCAATCCTCATTTCCTCCTAGAAAAAGCCTCAAGCATTAATGGTGGGTAGGAAATAGAGTATTAGGAAAGCGTTAAGAAATGTGTATGTGCCTTGGATTTGTGAATTTTCTTTTTTTCTAAGGGTTTGCTCAAAATGGTAGTTCTACAAGGGTTTTTTGAAGGTTCATCAATGTTGATGAAGATCATTCACCAACTTGGGCTTGCATAATCTTTCTCAATATTTGTTTAGTCTCTATCAATCCATTTTTTGAGTAGATTCTAAATTTTGAGGTGGTGTCATCTCACTCTCCCCCAACAATCTAATACACTATTATCTAAGAAAGCATATCATGGAAAGTCAAGCATGCCCCTTCTAAAGCAAAGGGAGAAGGAGAATGGGAGAGGAGACACCACCGTCCTCGTAGATGATAGGAGGACCCGAATTTCCACTAGCAACACTCCCTAGGAAAAACACCATGAAGGCCCAAGGCCAATGAAGTGCCCCCGAGAGTAAAGGTGGAGGGACAACGCTGGTCATCGAAACATAGTCGAGGTCACCACTAAGGAGACACCCCCTGACCTAAGAGGGAAGCTCAATAGAAGGTCAAATGTAAGAAGTACACCCCTTATGACCCCTTTGGAAGACAAGGGGAAAGGAAAGGCCAAACCTTCAAATTTGAGGGACTCCTTGAACAAAAGGAGGCTAGAACTAGACACTAAAATGGAAAGCCTTCAAAGCAAGATAGTCACTGCACCTGGGGGCACAAAGGTGACAATGAATTCAACCATGAGTCACCCTTCACAAGAGTGATCCAGGTTGAGAAACTCCCCACCAACTTCAAAGAGCCTCGTACAGACCCAAAGTATCACTTAGACAACTTCAATGAATTGATGAAATTAAGGGGGGTCAACAGCAGGGCAAGGTGTCATTGCTTCACCATTACACTCAAAGGAGTTGCGTACAAGTAGTTCAAGAGGTTAAGGCTCAGAATAATCAAATCATGGAAGTAGTTCTCTAGCGAATTTCTTCAGGGCACCACGCGGTCCGTGATTATGTTATGCTGAGTACCAGCCTCACTAACATAAAACAAGGCGATAGTGAAAGCCTGAAGAACTATATACACAAATTCAATATGGAAGCAACTAAGCTGGGAAGTAAGAGTAAAGCGGAGGTCAATATGGCAATCAACTGAAGTCTGTCTAGAAAGCAAGTTATAGGATAACATGCTAAAGAGGGAGGTTACAAACTTAGATGACTCCTTCAAAAGAGCACAAAAATATATACGTGTGGAAGAGGGCCATAAGAACTTGCATGTTGAGGAAAGCAAACCTTCCTCCAGTAATCCTTCTACCAATACAACTAAAGATTCTGCGTAGAAGGGATCATTGTGATAGAGAAGTCGAAGATCAAGTTGAAGATTGGAAGATGTCTAAAAGAAGGCTTCAAGGAAAAGCTAGTGGGATTCATCAAGGATTACCTCCGCCAGCAGGAGCAGCAGTAGCAGCAGTTTTTCTTTATTTGAGTTATGCCTCGTAAGTAATCAAAGTTTCACTGTAGTTGGCTTCCCATAGAAGTAATTTATCTTGATAAGATCCAAAGAGATCACCAAGTTGACTCCAGAATGTAATATGACAATGACATTGTGCTTACCTTTGCACGTTGTCTACTATTACTAATGCCAAGCACCTACCTTATATATTACATCTCTCATTTGCAAGGACACTTATATGATGCACATACTTCCATTGTCAGTTGGAATTGTCAAAGCATATCAGAGAGAATGAAAAACAAAGTGCTTGGCAAGATAGATCCCATCAACCACTTGGAAGGTAATAGACCCAACCTCACTAGGCACCTATCCATGTGCAAATAGGTGCCTAGCCTCGCGAGCCTCAACAGGCACCTAGCCATGTGCAAAATAGGTTTCGAGCTTTGCGAGTCTCACCAAGCACATAGTCATGTGCAAAATAGGTACCTAGCCTCGCGAGCCTCAACAGGCACCTAGCCATGTGCAAAATAGGTGCCTAACCTTACAAGCCTCAACAGGTACCTAGCCATGTGCAAAATAGGTGCCTAGCCTTGCAAGCCTCACCAGGCACCTAGCCATGTGCAAAATAGGTGCCTAGCCTCACAAGCCTCAATAGGCGTCTGGCCAAGTGCAAAACGTTTTTCTGACCTTGTGAGATATATATAAAAATACTTATAATATATATATGTATGTGAGCGGTGAACTTTATAAGACAACATTTGAATCTATAAGGATTAGCTACCCTTATAGAGTCTAAGAAAGTCAAAAGGTCCCTCAAAAGTGACTTCCTCACAAACACACCTACCCTACAAAGGGACCATGTCAAAGAAGACAAAAGGGGAGCCCAAAGAGATCCCTGAGTCTAGATCAACCAAGTCACCTTACGAAGGGAAAAAGGTCCTTCAAGGAGGTTTTTGCAAAAAAAAAATATCTCGCAATTAATAAAAGGGCCTTCAAAATAGGTGCTTGCAAGGTTTCACAAGTGTCATCTCCCTATAAGGGTCCTAAGCCAAGGGGAGATCACCTCAAGGACAAAAAAGGGTCCTCATAATAATCATAGGTCGACCAAAGTCACCTAGACCAAAAAGGGTCTCAAAGAGGCGCTTGTGAAAAGGGGCTCGAAGAACACATTTGCAAAAAGGCTCTCAAAGAAGACGCTTGCAAAAATAATACTATGCATAATGACGAGAAGGACGCTTCTTGCACAAAATAAAATGTTCGCACAAAAATATATAAAAGGATAGCGAGAGCCCAAAGGTTCAACATATCATTACAAGTATTCAAGGTGCACCAATAGACGCGAATCACACATAGTAGAGAGGTCCTAAAGGGAACCCTTTCAAAATAAAGAGGTGCTACTAAGAAGCCCATGTGCATAAAAGGGCATGATAAAGTTCTGTCACAAAATAAGCATAAGGCACGCCTAGAGGCCCTTTCATAGACTGGGGTCAAGTGTGGATGTCAAAATTTCACATCAAGTAAAGCACCTAAGAGGAATTCCAAGAGATAGGAAAAGCCTCGGGGATCAAACTCGTGCCTCCCTAGAGCTTGGGGGCGAGCTCAAGCCTCCCTAGGGCTTGGGGGCGAGCTCAAGCCTCCACGAAGTTTATTTTTTACTAAGCAACTAATGTAAGCATGGAGAAATGACAAGAGAATCCATGCAAGAGACAGTCATCCAAGAGGTACTTCAAGACGATAAGAAGAGCCTTAGGACAAAGTCTACGCCCACCAAGTCCCCCATGGGCGAGCTCAGGGGGCGACCTAAGCCTAAGAGGGCGAGATCATGGGACGAGATCAAGGCTCCCCTGAAGCCTAAGCACTAGTTTGACCCTACTCATGACCAAGAAACACATGGGAAGCTTCCTAAAGTCTAGGAAGGTTAATCAAAGGACCTCAACAATCTTGGAGTACAATCTTAGGACCACCATTGATTTTGAGAGTAAATAGGCTTAATAGGTCCATATAGCCTGAAGGAATAGTCTCTCCTCAAATTCAAGCTATGAGCATCTTACACTCAAGCTCTCAAGGACTTATTAAAGCATTGGTAAAGAGGATGTAAGGAAAAGGCCCGGCTAGAACAGAGTACAAACCAGACACGACCATTAGAAGAGTAGTGGTCGTACATAAGTCAGGAGAGAAGTAGTCGTACAAAGTACTAAGAGGAGGCACACCTCCTCCCACGCCTCTGAAAAATGTCAAGCCCGACAGAACTGGAGCCCGACACCACTAACGCATGTTCCATGATCCTCTGAGGTGCCATGTCATACCACCATCTCTTTGTCCCCTTGGGGTCGTTTTTGTACTACGAGCCATTAGAGCTCCCCTTTAAATTGGACCTTCCTTCAACTAAGAAGAGGGTTGGAAAATACTTGTAACACCAGGCTATTCTAAGAGAAAGATACAAGTTTTCTTCCATTGTTCTCCTGCAATTTCTCTCTAAGTTTCTACAAGTTCTTTTGAGTTCATAAGTTTCTTATTAAGTCTTCGAGTTTTCTGACCTTAATTCGTCGACGAGTTCTTACCGTCAACAAATCTTTAGTGTGACACTATGATGAGGGAAGAAATCACAAGTTAAGAACAAGCAAGCTCAACAATAATAATGTCCTTGAAAGAAGTAAGAAGCATATGAATAGAAAAAGGTATGCTTTGATTAGAACACTAAAGTAGAATCTTAAAATAAATAAATAATTTTTTTGGAATATTGTATCAATGGTGTTTGTATGCAAAACCAAAAAAAAAACAAGATTATAGGACCAAATGAGATGTTCTGATCATCAATACATAACTTTGAATTAGCTTTTAAAATATCATGTACAGTTCGTGTATTTTGAAAAATTGACATAAACTCACATTGCCTAATTAACTTCTCTTTTAAAGTAAACTATAGATTCATGAAAAAAAATTATCTTTAGAACAATCATGTATAAAGAGAACTTGTGCTTATTATATACATAGGCACCTTACTTTCTATGGCACTCAAAATTGTCCACTGTCCACTGCAAAACGCATAAAATTTATATAATCAATGTAAATAAACACATTCTTATAAGCCAATATGTTAATAATACTCTCTAGGATCTAAAATCTTATATTTAAGACAGATAGGAATTAAATATAGCCTCTATATTTAGGATGTAGAAAAGTAATCAATAAGTAGCAACTTCTTATCATATAGCGAAACCATCTATCTTTTTCGGCAATTTATCAAACACCGTTAATGCATATGCATTGATTAAATTTTGGACTTCCAACTCAAACCATTCAGAGAGAATAAACTTAAAAAAGAAAAACCATAGATAATTATAATAGCAAAAATGAAAATAAATAAATTGTAAAACCACATGAGAATTACAGAAGTGGCATACGACATGTTTTGCAGGTTAATTACAAACACCCAAAAATTAAACATCAACAAATATACAAAAACATATATTATATGTCCAGGTCATATCTTTTGACAACAATAAGTTAAATACAAGCCAATACTATGAAAAGTAAAAAAAAAAATAAACCTAAGTTCCCAAAATCAGAAACTAATTACTGTGTTAGAGGGGGAGGAAACTGGGAGGAGAGAAGGGGAGTCCTGATTGTGACGTTCAAGATGCCCACGAAGAGAGAGTAATTAGGGGTTAAACTTTCTAGGGAAAATGTAGAAAAAATAGGGAACTTTTGGGGAGTATCTTTAGTGGAATGAAATTTAAAATGAAGGAAGAAGATTTTGAGAAGTATTGCAGTGAAAATTTGACGATTTACTACCAAAATAGCGGTTAGAGCCACCGCCATTCGCAAGAAAGATAAAGTCTCGTGGTTGGTATGATTTATGTTTTTATTCAATATTTTGTCAAACAAAACAACAATTATCAAATAATTTTGAAATCAAAAGTAGATACCCATTGACCCAAAAATCAACTTAAAACATCAAAATATATACTCAAATTTCATAAAGGAAAAAATAGAAAAGAAAGAAAGAAAAAACAATACCTTCATTCGAGATGCACCCACGATCTCATCGATCCCCGATCGTCGCACACGTAGCCCCGTCGATGCCCGATCGGTGCATCCACACCCTCGCAGTTGAGAAAGGGAGAACGAGTGAGCCTCCATTGTCGACCCTTACCACCGTCTTAGATAGGAAGAATGATTGCAAATGAGAAAGAGATGATGAAGTACTTGTGATGTGAGAGAGAATAGAAGATAGTAAACTAAAGTTTAAGTAGGTCAAATTCACTCAGTCCCGCCCATAAATTCATTGCCTGCCTAAATAACATGAAAGACCAGTTTTTTCATAATTATTTTTTTAATTTCCAAAGGCAATGTCATTAATGTACATTTTTTTTCTTGTAGCGATTCCTCGTATTTTTTTTAGGACCCACATATTTTATTAGGACACTCATTGCGCGTCCTAAAATATATTTTTAAAGGACTTTCAAGAGTGTTCTAAAAATTCCAGAGACATTTTTAAGGGCTTACATTTAAGTGTGTGTCCTAAAAAGGTGATCCATAAGAGGTGTTTTGTAGTAGTGTAAACCCACAGTGTAACAATCCTGAATTTGTATGACATTACAGTATCAACTTCTCAAATGTAATTCATTTAGAAAGTAGTAGATAGAAACCTCTTCGTTTCTATTATGTCTCTCATCTCATTACTCAAAATCAACAATCATCAATATATAAACACACCAAGATGACATAGCCATCACAAATCTTAGAGTATAAGTACTTGTCCACATTATTGTATCTAAACCCATCCAAAACAATAGCTTTATCAAACTTCTCATGCCATCGTTTCGGTGCTTGTTCTACACCATATAATGATTTCACAAGCCTACACACTTTATGTTTATTTTTCCTTAGAACAAAACCCTCTGGTTGTTCCATATAAATCTCCTCATCAAGATCTCCATTTATGAATGTCGTTTTGACATCCACTTGATGAACATAAAGGTTATATATTGATGATAAGGAAACTAGAACTATTATAGTGATTGTCCTAGAAACTAGTGCATACATGTCAAAGTAATCGATTCCTATGATTTTAATATTTTAATTAAACCACATATATCTATGCTAATTCAATTTCAAAGATTTAATTCAAGCATCAAATCCATAAGATTATGCATGGTAATAATATATGTTTATATCACTACAATGTTGAAATCAATGAATTCAAGCATACACCATTCAAATTGTGTGTCAATTAAATACAAACTTTTCAGTTTTGAATATTAACTCAGCTACTTACTAAATGTGATCAATCATTAGCAAGTATTAATCATGAGAAATATTTGAATGAATAAACCTCAAGTGCATTAGCATCAAAATCAAAATATCATAAGTTACATATTAGAGTTCAAATTATCCTAGCTAATTATAGTTTAGCTCATAGTTACAAACTCAAAAATACCCAAATAATTGCAATCCATATTCATAAAATGACAAGAAAAATAATAAAGTGCTAAGAGTAAAGGAGAGAGAGGCAAGCCAAATGGGTGTCTCCAATTAGTCTTTGTCTTCTAACCTTTTTTCTTGATCTTCTCTTCTTCTCACATTAAAAGCAACTCAAAAAATGGGTCTTCCTTAGGTACCAGGCGGCTGAGTTGCTCCCCTAGTCTTTGTATATAAACGTGAGTTTCTTTTCCAATCGGAGAAAAGATGATGATAGGTTTTAGGTCTTTTGCCCCACATGGGCCTTTTTTTTTCTTTTCATTTCTTTGTTTTTCTTTTCTTCTTTCTTTAAAACACAATGGACCCACAAGCTTTTGATGGCCCAAAACCCTTTTAGTTACTGCTCAACCAAAATTACATAAATCCCAAAAGCTAAGTTGGCTAATTACTTTCCCATGTGGACCCTTGAAGCAACTGACTGTACAGAACGCGATGCTGCTGCATGCTGCAGCATTCCTTCCTGCTGAGACCATTTCAAGCTTCAATTTCTTTCCAAATATCAAAGACCTACCAACCACCTTCAAAGATAAAATTTAACAAATTAGGATATATTTTTCCATCACTATACAAATATTTAATATTAAATTATTATATTTAATATTTGACAAAACAAAAATAAAGACACTACAAAACACCCTAAACTACTCTTTTCTTGATAAAAATATAAGTTTAAAAGCATAAAAATAACTCTAATTCCTAGAGTTATCACACCCCCAAACTTATCTCATTACTCGTCCTGAGTGATGACTCTACTACCTAACAACACACAACACCGTAAAAGACACAACAAAACAAAACAAGACACTCGAAATATTAAAGTGGGGACAAAGCTCTCAAATCAAAGATTCAATTAATAAGTCAAGTGTATATGCAAGCCAAATTCCTCAAGTATTAAGATGCTAACCCAACCATGTTTTCAATGTATTCCCAATTAGTGCACAATTAGTTCTTCCCTATCAACCCCCCTTCCCTAGATTGAGCTAAGCAACAATCCTAAGGTTTCATTCATGTGTTTCATATGTTGAACACAATAACCCCTCTCCACTAATGTGATTGGCAAAGTGATTTAGATCAATAAGTCTTTACATGGTTGTAAAGTAGGCTAGGCAAAAACTATGGATTAAGATGGATTTGTAGGATAAAACCTTAAAACCTAGCTTGCCTTGGACCTAATGAATTCATTATCCTCTACCCATTACAAGTGAACTCACCCCCATATAACATAGGTCCTAAAACATGGATCTAATATATTGTAAATCACACAACATATCAAGAACACCCCTTGGGTGTACCTAGGCCGAAATCACCATACGAGTATTCATAGATTATTACAATTTTTTTATGCATAGCAAAATCAACATCACAACCCTTAAACACAAATCATACTCTCACAAAACCCAAATCCTATACATCAATCCTACCAAAATCAACCATTAGCACCATTAACAAAACCTCATATACAACCCACCAAAAACAATATAAGGGCTAAGAAAAGGCCATTACCTCTCTTGATTGTAAAATCAAGAACACAAAACATCAATACCCAAACTCCACACCCTTGTTCAAGCCTGGGGTTTTTATGGGAAAGCCACCATGAGGAGAAGGAAGAACCCAAACACACACAAGAAAATAACACAAATCAATATCATATTATCAAATAAAGAGATTATGCAAAAGAGAAAACAAGAAGACATACTCTAGGAGGGGTTCCTCCTCACCTTCTCCTTCCTTCTTCCTTTCTTTCTTTCTTCCTCTCTCTCTCTCTCTCTCTACACGCCACTCTCTCTCTGTCTCTCTCTAGGTCACGGCAGCCACACTCACAAGAGCAATGGCTCTTCTCTCCTTTCATAGCCCCTTTATCACAAATCCTCCCATAAAGTCTCCCCTAACACAATAAGGTAAGTTTCCATTTCCCTTTTATTTTTCTTAATTTCTCTTTATTTTAAAAAGATATAAAGGAGTAAAAATATGATCATGCCTATCCCCAAATGATTATGGTCTTCAATTTTTTATTTTTACCATCTTAAGGAAATTATTCCTTTCCCACTAGGTCACACGCCCAACTACCTATTTCCCTTTTCTTTTCTTTTTTTTTTTATAAATAAATTAACCCAAATAAAATCTAAAATAAGGAAACATAAAATGTGTAGAAAATCTACACATGTGCACCATGCTACCATGCACTAGCACACACTAAATCACTAGGGTGCATTACTATCTATCATGCACCTTAGTGCATTCCACCATAGCTCACATAATTACTTCAATTGTCACACTTAATTAAAATGTAACACTCATAGTAAAATAACATGTTACACAATTATTTACTTATTAAATTAATTAACCAAAACATTTCTAACAATTAAATAAATTAACACACAATCAAATAAAACAAATAATCAACCAAATAAAATAACAACACTTAAATAAAACAATTCATCACACTTAACATTTAAATCAAATAAATCACAAAAATTTAAATAATCTAAAAAAAAATTTTGGTGCACTACAATATACCCTCCTTAAAAGGAATTTCGTCCCGAAATTATTTCTTACCAAATAACTCAGGGTATCTTGCTTTCATGTCATCCTCCAACTCCCATGTTGCTTCTCGTTCCGTACTATTCTTCCACAGGACCTTGACTAGTGGAATCCTTTTGGATCTCAGTTCCTTGGTTCCCTTTTCTAAAATGCACTCAGGCTGTTCATCATAACTCAAGTCATGCTTCAGCTGTAACGGCTCGTAACTCAACACATGAGAGGGGTCTGACACATACTTACGCAACATCGAGATGTGAAAGACGTTATGCGTTTCAGCTAATGCTGGGGGCAGTGCCAAACGGTACGCAACTTGCCCTATCCTGTCCAATATCTCAAATGGACCGATATATCTAGGGCTTAACTTCCCTTTCTTTCCAAAACGCATCACACCTTTCATCGGCGAGATTTGCAAGAAAACAAACTCGCCTACAGCAAACTCGATGTCCCTTCTCTTGAGGTCAGCGTAGCTCTTTTGCCTACTCTGCGCAGTAAGCATCCTTTGGCGTATCGTCTCAATTGCCTCACTAGCCTCACTAACTGCTTAAGGCCCTAAAATCCGTTTCTCCCCAACTTCATCCCAGTGCAAAGGAGATCTACATTTACGCCCATAAAGCATCTCATAGGGAGCCATCCCTATGGTAGATTGGTAACTGTTGTTGTACGAGAACTCCATTAGAGGTAGATATCGGTTCCAAGACTTTGAAAAGTCCAATGCACAGCACCTCAACATGTCTTCTAATATTTGTATAGTCCTCTCAGACTGGCCATCAGTCTGAGGATGAAAAGCAGTGCTGAACTTTAGTCTTGATCCCATAGCTCTCTGTAGCCCTTTCCAAAAGTTCGATGTGAAAACTGACCCTCTATCAGAAACTATCGACTTTGGCACCCCATGAAGTCTCACTATTTCACTAACATACAAGTCAGCATATTGATCCGCCGAGTATGTGGTCTTAACTGGCAGAAAATGAGCAGACTTAGTGAGTCTATCTACGATCACCCACACTGAGTCGTGCTGCTTGGTGGTTCTAGGCAACCCTACCACAAAATCCATCGTGATATCCTCCCATTTCCATTCAGGAATATAGAGCGGTTGAAGCAACCCTGCTGGTCTCTGGTGTTCCGCTTTGACTTGCTGACATGTCAAACATCTAGCAACAAACTCAGCAATGTCCCTCTTCATTCCATGCCACCAATATAGTGCCTTGAGGTCTTGGTACATTTTCGTGGATCCTGGATGCAAGGAATAAGGCGTTGTGTGCGCTTCTTTCATGATACTTTCCTTAATTTCAGCACTGTCAGGTACACAATTCCTATCCTTAAATCTTAGCAATCCACCATTAGACACCGTGAAATCGCTGTTGCCACCTTCTTGTACCAAAGCTTCTTGTTTCACCAAGGCTTCATCCAATTTCTGTCCTTCTCGGATTTTCTCTAGTAAAGAGGATTGCAATGTGAGGTTTGCCAAACTTCCTGTCACAATTTCAATCCTAGCATTTATGATCTCTTTCTGAAGAGGCATCTCTATTGCATGCAGCGCTGAGACACTCCCATGTCCCCGCCTGCTCAAAGCATCGGCAACTACGTTTGCCTTGCCTGGGTGGTATAGAATCTCGCAATCGTAATCCTTTACTAATTCCAACCACCTTCGCTGCCTCATGTTTAGTTCCTTTTGTGTGAAAAAGTATTTCAGACTTTTGTGGTCGGTGTATATCTCACACCTATCTCCGTACAGGTGATGTCTCCATATCTTGAGTGCGAATACTACAGCTGCCAATTCAAGGTCATGAGTGGGGTACCGCTGCTCATAATCCTTGAGTTGTCTGGAAGCATAAGCTACCACCTTCCCTTCTTGCATCAACACGCATCCCAAACCGTTCTTTGACGCATCACAGTATACCACAAATTTTCCGCCCTTAGTGGGAACACAAAGGATAGGCGCGGAAATCAACTTATCCTTCATGGTCTGAAAACTCTCTTCACATTTTTCTGTCCATGCGAACTTCTGATGTTTCCGGGTTAAGTTGGTCAACAGGGTAGCGATCTTCGAGAAACCCTCGACAAACTTTCTTGTAATAACCTGCCAACCCTAAGAAACTCCGAACTTCTGAGGCATTCTTTGGCTGGGGCCAGTCTCTAATGGCCTCGATCTTTGATGGGTCTACTGCAATCCCATCCTTGGAGACTATATTCCCTAAGAAGGTTACCTGTTCCAGCCAAAATTCGCATTTAGAGAACTTGGCGTACAACCGATGTTCCCGTAATCTGTTTAGAGTCAAACTCAAGTGCTCTTCGTGCTCCTCCTTGGTCTTTGAGTAAATGAGGATATCATCAATGAACACTACTACGAACTTGTCCAAGAAATCCTTAAATACCCTATTCATCATATCCATAAAGGCTGCTGGGGCGTTGGTGAGTCCAAAGGACATCACTAAGAATTCGTAGTGTCCATAGCGAGTTCTGAAGGCCATTTTTGGTATGTCTCCCTCTTTCACTTTCAACTGATGGTACCCAGACCGCAGATCAATCTTTGAGAATACTGAAGCCCCTTGAAGTTGATCAAAAAGGTCGTCTATCCTAGGCAAAGGATACTTATTCTTAATGGTGACCTTATTGAGCTCTCGATAATCAATGCACATCCTCATACTCCCGTCCTTCTTCTTCACGAATAGGACTGGTGCTCCCCATGGCGAATGGCTAGGTCTTATGAACCCTTTGTCCAACAACTCCTGTAGTTGGTTCTTAAGTTCCTTTAACTCTACCGGCGCCATTCGATATGGTGCCTTAGATATCGGTGCAGTTTCAGGTGCAAGCTCGATTACAAACTCGATTTCTCTGTCTGGGGGTAGTCCTGGTAATTCCTCGGGAAACACCTCCGGGAACTCACAAACAATGTGAACATTTTCTGGCTTTAGTTCTGACTCCTTGGTCTTATCCACTACACTGGCAAGGAATGCCGAACATCCATGTTGCATCATATTCCGTGCTTCCAGTGCAGATATTATGGGTGTTCGAAGGCCTGCTACTTCGCCTTTAAAGGAGAAAACCTCTCCTTCCTTTGGCCTGAACTCTACGATCTTCTTTCGACAGTCTATCGTAGCCCCATGCTTGGATAACCAATCCATGCCGAGTATGACATCATAATCCGGCATACTTAGTTCTATGAGATCTGCTGGGCACTCTCTACCTTCTACCGTTACAGGTGTTGACGGTAACCACTTATTTAACAACATCATATCTCCCGATGGAAATAATGTACTAAAGTTATGTGCAAACATCTTAAAAGGCATATTCAGTCTATCAATCACATTCACGGAAACATAGGAATGAGTTGCTCCAGAATCAATTAAGACTCTACACGTTGTACCAGATATAGGGAGCTGACCTGTAACCACGGTATTGCTATTGGCCGCTTCGTTCTGAGTTAAGGCGAAGACTCTTGCTGGCACCAGATTGTTATTGTTATTCTGTCCCGCCTTCCATTGTGGGCAATTCTTCCGCAAGTGTCCTGTCTGGCCACACTTGAAGCATTTATTGGTACCGGCCTGGCACTCTCCTGGGTGTTTCCTTGTGCATTTAGGGCAGGTAGGATGCTCAACTCGGTTGCCCTGTTGGTTCCCACGGTTCCGGTCATTGAAGCGGTTATTGCGGTTGTTATGGTTCTGAGAGTTGTGGTTGCTGCTGTTTGGGACTGGAGGTCTAGGCCTTTATCAACCCCACTATTCTGCCCTTCGATAGCCTTTCTCTTGTTGTTCTCATGGAAGTTCTTGTTACGGTGGCTCTCTCTTCTAGCGGCATTATCCTTCCATATTCGGTCCTCTAAATATTCAGCCTCAAGAGCTCTATCCAATATCTCTGCATAACTGGCCACCTCAGCGCTGGTCATCCTAACATCCCTTGCTATCATTGGTTTGAGTCCCTTTACAAACCTCTGAACTCGCATTGCATCAGTTGGCACCACTTCAGGGGCAAACTTGGCCAATCGATCGAACTTCTGTGCATAGTCGGTGACCGAAAGGCTCCCTTGAACCAGAGTTATAAATTCATCAACCTTAGTTGCTAGCACCGCTGGACTATAATACTTCTTACCGAATGCCTGGACAAACTGCGCCCAAGTCATGGTATTTGGGTCATGGCTCTGTTTAGTCACGTCCCACCAAATACGTGCATCCATCTTAAGTAGATAAGCTGCGCAGGAAACCCTTTGGCGATCATCTAATTCCATATGATCAAAAATAGCCTCAACGGACCTTAGCCAATCTTCTGCCACCATTGGATCAGCTTTCCCCTCAAACGTCGGTGGGGCTTGTTTCCTGAAGCGTTCATAAACTGGTTCAAACCCATAGGCTACAGGTTGTGGTGCAGGTGGTGGTACTGGCAGCTGCGGTTGTGCCACTGGTACTTGAGGTATAGGGTGCGTTTGAGATGTCTGTGGTGCTTGTCTAGCTTGCGCTAGCTCCTCATCTCTTAGCCTCAACTCTTCTCTTAACCTTGCCACCTCTGCAGCCAGGTCCACAGTTGGCGCTGCTGGAGCTGCAGGTTGAACAGTTGGCACTTCAACATCAGGGATGGCCGTAGTTTCAGACCTTGTGGAGGCACCCTTTCCTCTGCCTCTACCTCTTCCCCTTCCTCCTCTTCCTCTGGTTGACATGATGAAGTTCTAAGGCAATCACAGGAACAATCGTAAGGAAGGAACTTGCATATCGATGGATATTTGTAAATCATGCATTCACATCACACCATTAAGTTTGCATAAAATATCCATAGCATTAAAAATGTTTAAAATATTCCAAAATTAAACAATCCCAAAAAGTGTTTAATTAACCAAAACATGTTTCCTTAAAGTTTTAGGAAATTATTACTAATCCATCTTATTTATTGGCATCCCCATGCGACGATCATGAAGTGGACTCTAGTCCTCAACGGTGGACTCGTCCCCTGAATCATAGTTGAATATGTCCTCCGGAATGTGGTAATAGTCAGGCGCGCTTGCCATAATCTCCATCCTCGGGGTCGGACGCGGTATAGCACGCAGTACTTCCTCCACGTCATATATCGACTCTAAACGTTCCTCTATTTCACCATCATCCGTCATTACTAATACTAGCTCCTGATGATCAAGCTCATAACTTACCAGAATGTCACGAATCGTGAACTCCATAGTGCTAAACTCCATGTCATCTATCACAACGCTATTCCATGATTGATTTAACTGTAAAAGAGCCTCTGGGTACATTAACAACGCCTCACTCATTACCCAGTATTATTCTATGGGCCAAAGCAAAGCTCCTCTCTTATTCATCATTCTTTGTATACGTTCGCAAACCTCTTTCGTCGTCTTTAGGACCGCTACCTTCCAATCGTGGTAGTCTTCGTCAAGCTCAACTTTAGGAATTGCACGAATTTCCTTAATCAATTGTTTCTTTGTTGTTCTTAAAACAGGAGGCATATTAGCTACAGCAATTAACAATAGAAAAATTAAATAAAATAGAAACAAGCAATAACACATAAGCAAATACTTACGACGCGGTGAAGTGAGATTTTCCCATCTTTAGCGTGTATGGGGGGGGGGGGGTCCTTGGAAAACATGGACGACCTTCTCTGATACCATTTGTAAAGAACGCCCTAGACTAATACTTACAAAACATTTGCATAACATAATTTATAAAAGAATACCATCCATTATTAAAGTCTCAGGGGGACTTATTTAAAATCATGCAAGTTGGCGCCATAAGTTTAAAATAAAACATAGGTTTTTATGCAAAGTTCAAAGAAAAACCAAATAATTTAAATACAGAGTCCCACTGATAATGTTTAGGAAAGTCTCTTAAAAACAAAACATAATTTAAATGGCGTTCTACGTTGATCGTTTTATCGTCCATAGGATTGCCCCACGCCATACACCCCATGATGAAAGAACTCCTCACGTCACCACGCGTGCCATAGAGAAAACCTATTTGCTACCTCGAAGGAAAGTAAGGGGGGTGAGCTAAAAGCCCAGTAAGGAAGTACAAACAAATAAGCAAGTAAGAAAACAACAAACAACCAAACACTAACGTTCATCTAAAACATCATGGTATATCATAACATAATCGTAACATTTCATCATATCATAACATAAATATGACATATCATCATATCATAACATAAATATGACATATCATCATATCATAACATAAATGTAACATTTCATCATATCATAACATAATCGTACAAATTATCATATCATAACATAGAAGTAACATATCATCATATCATAACATAAATGTGACATATCATCATATCACAAACATAAATGTGACATATCATCATATCACAAACATACAGCATACATGATGAGCATGGAACGCTAGTTGTCCATGTCACCCTATGAGGTAAACAGGAGATCACTGGTCCTTGAATAACCTCGGCGCGTCCGCCCTAGGAGTCACGTCTCAATGTCCTTAGTAACTCGTTCGATGTATCTGACATCGAAATCTGTTTGATGTATCTAACATCGTAATCTGTTTGATGTGAGCTACGTCTCAATGTCCTTAGTAACTCGTTCGATGTATCTGACATCGAAATCTGTTTGTTGTATCTAACATCCATACACATATCACATTCAATATATCATCACATTAAGGCATTCATAATTTCATAACAGTTCATTCATATAACAGCCTTTCCATTCATAGCATAAAATCATAAAATCTATCTAACTTCCTTACCTCAGGTCCAAGCTAAGAATTTCACAATATTTCAACGAGCCTATATCATAATCAAAATAACGTTTCTTAGGTTCATAAAATTACTATTTTGCCCTTCCATACAACTCATGTGTGCATGGGCCATGCACTCATGATAACAGTTACACTAAACATGCAATTATCGCCAAAAAGAATAATGCTCGTTCTACCCATTTTACTAACATGATTGTTTTATAAAAATCACATAGTTGAATAATAATCATGATTTTGGACATAAAAGTTGATTTGCATGTAACATGCATACGTGGGAACATTGCGTAATAAAGACGTTTTCAAAAACGATAATTCTACATTTCTTTTATTATTTTAAAATCAATAGACATATTACATGCTTTGTTTTTCTTAAAATTTCTAAGTTGATTAAATTTCGCAAAACTTTATTTTATTTTTATAAATTTATTTTATTTTAGCTCAAAATAAAATATGTGACATTTTCATTAAATAAATATTAATTTACCAAGAATTTCCCAACAAGCTTGGATTTAATTAAAATACCTATTTTAATATGTTTCTTTAGAAAAAATTATTTTGTCATTGTGTTACATAAATGATGTGAAAAATATATTTTAAGTGTGGAAAAATACATTTTTATTTAATTTATTTAAGACTTAGTTTTTAAGTAGCAAAAATACATATGTGACAATTTAATAACAATTGTTAACCTTTTTAAAACAAACTTTCAGCCACCATTTATTTTATTCAAAAATCACAAATAAATAGAGTCTAAATATTTTTCTCAATCAAAATAAAGAAAAATCATTATTTAACAAAATATGCATTTATACCATTAAAATATCATTTTTCAATATTACCATAACTTAGGAAAAATAATTTATTCCAAAAATTACTCAAATTCATTTTTAGTGAAACTTACTTCATATTTTATTACAAAATTCCAGCAACTATTATTATCATTAAAAATCACCATATTCAATTTTATAAACCCATATTTTCTCAAAATTCAATAAAAATTCTGTAGGAAATTAATTGAGTAAAATATCATAACATGAGACTTAAAATCCTCTTTTAATTTCATAAAAATTAACATATTCATCAAGAACATTATTTATGCATGCAACTCATCTTTTTATCAACTTTTACCCAATTATTTTCAAAAAAAACAGCAAGCTTAATTCTTTATAAAAACTCAACTTTTGTCTCAAAAATTACATAAAATCATACATGCTTAAAATCTCATTATACTCTTATAATATGCATGATTCTAATATCACTAACATATTCACATGAATCTTTTTAAAAACCATTTGTTGCAATTCCATGAAAACCAACAAAACACTATCAATAAAATAACATATAGAAATTTATAAGCACCATATTCACATATGCCTTATATTAACCTAACATGTTTCTATCATTATTTTCATGCATCTTATAATTTAATCATTCAAAATATAACATGCATCTAACAAAATTTCATGATCAAGATATCAAGATTGCCATTTATTCTCTTACCCATATAACATAGGTCCTAAAACATGGATCTAATATATTGTAAATCACACAACATATCAAGAACACCCCTTGGGTGTACCTAGGCCGAAATCACCATACGAGTATTCATAGATTATTACAATTTTTTTATGCATAGCAAAATCAACATCACAACCCTTAAACACAAATCATACTCTCACAAAACCCAAATCCTATACATCAATCCTACCAAAATCAACCATTAGCACCATTAACAAAACCTCATATACAACCCACCAAAAACAATATAAGGGCTAAGAAAAGGCCATTACCTCTCTTGATTGTAAAATCAAGAACACAAAAGATCAATACCCAAACTCCACACCCTTGTTCAAGCCTAGGGTTTTTATGGGAAAGCCACCATGAGGAGAAGGAAGAACCCAAACACACACAAGAAAATAACACAAATCAATATCATATTATCAAATAAAGAGATTATGCAAAAGAGAAAACAAGAAGACATACTCTAGGAGGGGTTCCTCCTCACCTTCTCCTTCCTTCTTCCTTTCTTTCTTTCTTCCTCTCTCTCTCTCTCTCTCTCTACACGCCACTCTCTCTCTCTCTCTCTCTAGGTCACGGCAGCCACACTCACAAGAGCAATGGCTCTTCTCTCCTTTCATAACCCCTTTATCACAAATCCTCCCATAAAGTCTCCCCTAACACAATAAGGTAAGTTTCCATTTCCCTTTTATTTTTCTTAATTTCTCTTTATTTTAAAAAGATATAAAGGAGTAAAAATATGATCATGCCTATCCCCAAATGATTATGGTCTTCAATTTTTGATTTTTACCATCTTAAGGAAATTATTCCTTTCCCACTAGGCCACACGCCCAACTCCCTATTTCCCTTTTCTTTTCTTTTTTTTTTATAAATAAATTAACCCAAATAAAATCTAAAATAAGGAAACATAAAATGTGTAGAAAATCTACACATGTGCACCATGCTACCATGCACTAGCACACACTAAATCACTAGGGTGCATTACTATCTATCATGCACCTTAGTGCATTCCACCATAGCTCACATAATTACTTCAATTGTCACACTTAATTAAAATGTAACACTAATAGTAAAATAACATGTTACACAATTATTTACTTATTAAATTAATTAACCAAAACATTTCTAACAATTAAATAAAATAACACACAATCAAATAAAACAAATAATCAACCAAATAAAATAACAACACTTAAATAAAACAATTCATCACACTTAACATTTAAATCAAATAAATCACAAAAATTTAAATAATCTAAAAAAAAAAATTTGGTGCACTACAGTTCCCTAAGCTCCTAAGGGCTCGGGGTACCAAAAACATCCCCGAGGGTAAAATGGTAAATTTCCCCAATATTCCCTCCTAAACATTCTAACTTCAAATATATCTCTCATTATTTATTTCCATAACCCGATAACCCCATAAAATGCCTAATGCCCAAAATACCCCTCGACTCGCCCCGAGTCAGGTATCCGACCCCGTTGTGACTTTCTAGCTAAACCGCTCCCTAGGACTGTCTCAGATCGTGCATCACAGATATATCACAAGTATATCACAATTATTACAATTATCACATTTATGCCCTCAACGAGCTAAAATTACAAACATGCCCCTAATAATCAGATGAGGCCCACATGCATATTTAATTCAACTAAACATGCACCTCTAATCACACATTCATTAAATTCACATATTAACACAATAAATCACTTATTTCCCTCCAGGCACGCTAACCAAGGCCCTAAGCCTAATTAGCAAATTTGGGTCGCTACAGATTTTGTGGTCAAACCATGCATACTCAATTGCGACACAATCTCACTAGGTTGAATTAGCACCAAAAACTTTTAAGTACTAAAGGCTCACTAATACACAAGAGTTAACAAATATTGCACTTTTTTTTTCTTAAATTTTATCATCGAGCTACCCCACACATAAACACAACCATTAAAAAAATTGATTCCAATACAACCTAGCCTCTAGACTCGACAAAAAACAACCCTAAGCAACATCTAAAACTTAAGACAAGATATTGCAAGAAATTAAGATGACACAATAGCAATTAAAAACTACACCCCCCAAACTTAAGAGAGAGCAATGTCCCCATTGCTACCCAACACAAAACAACAACAACAATAAATTACAACAACAAGAACAAATACAAACTAAATAAAAACATAAGGTAAAGAACACTCCCTCCTATCACTGATCGCCACCATCGGCATCCTCATCGCTAGTCTCCTCAGCGTTTGCGGTGCTAACTCCTCTCCATGGTGCTAGGATGCTATCTGGGAATTAAGTAAAGAATGTGAAAGGTTTGGTGAAATTCCTCTCAAGTATGCTTTTGATGGACCAATCACGCACTTGGGCATAGTGCCAGTAAGCCTGCTGCTGTTGATGCATAAAATGAATAATTTTCATCATGTTGCTATGGTGAGGGTCAACCATAGGAGCAACACCAGAGGAGGCATTAGTAGGCATAGTCGAGGCCTCATTCTCAACTGGAGGTGCAATAGGTGGGTCACGGTCAACATTTGGGGCAAAAGAAGAACTATCCCCATGCTTCTGTGAATCAGAAGTATGCACACACTCGAGGTATGTCATATTGGGTGATGCAACCTTGGATATACTTCTCATGGCACTGCTCAGACATTGGGACACCTACCTGACAACATAGCTATGTGATCAGTGAGTGAAATAAGGTATGCCTTGCCTTCTTACTAGCACACTCTCGTATTGCTTGGGCAATGATTCTGCCCACATTGATGGTATGCCCTTCGATGATGGCAAACAGCAGAAACATTCACTCAATATTGACTGTGGAAGTATGCGTGGTGGGTATAAAACTGTTGCGGACAAAGTAGACCCCTACTTTAGCTTCAGGTGACATGAATTCCCACCGACATGAGAGGCAACCTTGGGTGGAGGAGGATATTGATCTTTGAAAATTTAACACGTAAGTATACGTGGTCGAATCAAGTAATATATAATAAGTAGAGTGTCGATCCCACGAAGACTATTTTCTAAATACCACTAATTGATTTTCAAATTCTATTTGGTGATTTAAAATTTAGATGAATAATTAAAAATGAAATGAATACTCTAAACTACGAACATAATTTAAATAACTAAAAACAAAACAATGAATCAACTAATCAATAATAAAAAAAATCCTAGGAATTAATTTCATCAACTTTTCATTTTATTAATTTTACTAATCAATTCTGAATCTCTTCTTTCTATTCTAATAGCAGGTTACTATAATCGATTCATATTCTTTTTCAAGATATAAGATCTCAGTCTATATGCAGGTTTTCTACATTTCTGTGATAAACTTGACATATAGAAGGCATTAAGCAAAGAAACCAATTTATTACACAAGTCATACAGGTACTTTCATCCAATATGCAACCTATGTCTATATAATGATAGCATATTCAATTCTCATCTTTCAAATTTTGAATCAAAACCATTAAATCTAGTAAATAGTGATCAAATATTTACAAGCATTAAACAAACATCATATAGATTAGAATAGAGAAGAAGTATCAATGGAATATCATAATAAAATTAAATAGAAATCCCAGTGACTACATTAATCCCTAGATAAATGAAATTAGTTCATAGATAACATGATGGAAATAACATTCATATAATTACTCATAGAAAATAATCTAAGGAATTCAGATGATAAAAATTCCGGAAAGTTAAAACCAGAAAAACAATCTAAAGCAGTAGTCTTTTCTAGATCTAGGGTTTTTTCAAAATTAGAACTCTCCTCAAAATCGCAGAATAATGTTGCTTAAATATTCTTCCAAGATTCCCAAGTGAAAAGTCCATTTTTCCCTTCAAAAAGTGGTTCAAAATCTGAAAAACGCGTTGATAGCGCCGTAGCATTATGTATTGAGTGTTGTAGCGCTATAGTCAGAACCAAAAATCTCCTAAAAAGTGTTTCACTAGCGTTGTGGTACCCTTGATTCAGCGCTATAGCGTTTATATTCTGGCCTTGATAGCGCTGTAGCACTGGCTTTGTAGTACTGGGGCGCTACTTCCAAACTCGATAGGCTTCTTGATATCCTTCCTAGCGCTAGGGAGCCCCTTTGATAGCGTTGTAGCACTATTGACAGCATCAAAACTCGGTCATATCGACCTTGAAAAATATGATTTTCTCCAAATTAACTATATTTTCTTCCACTTTCACTTCATTTCACCATTTTCATCAACTGAAAACCTGAAACATGAATAAATGAGCATAATTCTGTAATAAAATAACCCTAAATTGACGAAAACCAACCTAAAAACTAGACCATAAACAAGCCTAAAACTCGTTTATCAAACTCCCCCAAACTAAACTTTTACTCACCCTCGAGTAAAAACAATCTAACTAGACTCAACTCTAAACAAACCAAGTTGACATAACTAACCAATTTAAACACTCAAGACTGCTATGCATATATAATTCTCAGGAAAAACAATCATGCTATTTAAAACATTAATCTAGATTTTCAGTCTCAATTACTTCACCCTTTCACTGCAATCTATCAACACCAAAGCTCATTTACTCATAACTCATAAATTAAATAATTGAACCAATTTATGCACATCAAATTCTCACCAACTAACCACATAACCAAATATTTCCATATGCCTGCACTACTTACTATTCTCCACAAATATAAAAAAATGCACAAATAAGAATCAATAGGGCTTTTCAAAGGTTATAATAGAAAGCTTAGGTAAAGGTAGATAAAGAAACATTTTTAGGCGTAATCATACCACAAT
Source organism: Humulus lupulus (assembly GCF_963169125.1). Classification (NCBI taxonomy): domain Eukaryota; kingdom Viridiplantae; phylum Streptophyta; class Magnoliopsida; order Rosales; family Cannabaceae; genus Humulus; species Humulus lupulus. The sequence continues at coordinate 163,206,740 of NC_084795.1, forward strand.
CATTCCAACTAACAAACTTTCCCATCAATTTCAAACCACTCATCCCTTGTTACCCCTTTTTCTGTGCAATGATTGAGAATTTTTTTTTATCAATACACTCCCCCAAACTTTGATTTTTCAATAGATAATTGTTGGGAGTATAATCATTTTTCACTTTCTTTTCCTTTCTTTCTTTAATTTTGTTCAATCACAAGTAATTTTCTGAATAACACATAATACAAACATCCCATTACACATTCACTCCCCTCATATAATAATTTTCATGCTCATGGTATGGGTCAAAAAGAGTAAATGGTAATCCAATTCACAGGTAGGCTCAAAATAATGTGTTAACAAGAAAACAGTTGTAAGGCTCAGAAGGGTTGACTAAGGATAAAATTTAGTAGGTTTAGCTTGAAAGGCACAACCAATCCAAAAAAATTGGCTATATCATTTTCCTAAATGTGCATTGTTTCAAATTTCATCTCAAATAGTAAGCAAGCAGGTTCTAGAATTTTTTTTTCAAACTTTTCAATCCATAATCCAAATTTGACATGCATAAAATAACTTAATTATAATATTTGCAATTTATGAGCAATAGATCTCTAATGTCAATAGATCAAAGTGAAAAACAAAGTAATCTAACCAAGCACACAGATTGTTTTTTAGAAGCACATCAATTTTTCCTTTTGATTATACTACAAAACAGTCAATCATATTCAAATGGCCACAACTATCAACTTAAGTTACACTCTAAAACATGACTCAAAACAAACAAACCGTAAAACGCAAATGCATCAAAAAAAAATACCAGAAATAAATCTCTCCCTCAAACTTAAAACAGAACATTGTCCTCAATGTTAAAGTACAGAAAGAATGAGAACAGAGACTTACCTGATGTAACGCCCTACCTCGTTAGAGCCATTACTAAGTGAGTTTAAAACGTGCAATTAACTCGCTAATCGAGGTTTTAGGTTTAAAAGTGTAACTAAACTGTAATAAAAGTCATACAATATGAAAATGTAATCATCCATTGAAAATTATAAAGCATTAAACATTTGGGATCCCGAAATACTGTTTTAGAGATATTTACAACTAAAAAATATAATTAAAGTCGACTAAATGACAAAATTAGGTTTAATACAAACATCTCCCAAAAATACCCATGCCCGGGCAGCCAGGCAGGCCAAACATGTATGCGTCAATTCACGCTCTCCGTACTCATGGTTGGTCAACCTTCCCCTTGCCCTTACCTGCACCATAGAGCACTCGTGAGATGAAGCCCAGCAAGAAAACTCCACACATGAAAATAACATATGCATAACATCATTCAACCCATAAAAAAGTCGCCAACAGGCTAAACACATAACGGTCATGCCGTCCTAGGCGCTTTCCCAGGCCCAATGTTCGTGGTCTACACCGTGAGGATATCCCAGGCATTCTATAGGGTCTCACCCTGGCAACTCGCACTCCGCATGCTTAATGCTGCTCCCGGCCCCTTGCCATACTCAGCCTTGCCGTTCTTGGCCTTCGCCGTTCCCGGCTCTTGCTGTTCATTCACATATGTGCACACATAGCATAATTAAACAAATACTTAAAAACGTATAAACATAATCAATGGGGCTACGCCCTGCAACACAATCATATAGGGTCGTGCCGTACAACACAAACTATAGGGCCTCGCCCTGCTCTATGGGTACAACAATTTTCTTACTTGTGTCCCGAGCTTTCCAAGCATCGATTTCCCGAGCACAGTCCCATAGTCTGAGCCTCGCTGAAACCCTAGTCACAACATATCAACAACATCCATCCATCAAGTTCTAATCCATTAAATAACTTTGGGTCATAATTCTAGTCTCCGGGATCTTGAATTCTATCAATCCGGATGATAAAATCCATCCCGAGCCTTAACTTTTGGATTCCCGAGCCTAGAACCTCCTTGGAGTCCAAAAACTCACTAAGCGTCACAGCCCCAAGAATGAATGCCGCGGTCTGCCTCAACCAAAAACCCCAACCCCCAAAACAGGGCATGCGCGTCGCGGCCCAAGCCATGGTGTGGCGCGGCTCGCCCTTCTTCCTGGCCTCCCAAGTATTCTAGAGGGCCGCAACTCAGCAAGAACAATGTCGCGGCCTGACCCTTCGAACCCAGAAAACTTCTCTATTTTCTCCACCAAATCCAAGCCAATTTACCCCAAAATCAACCCAATGTTTCAAGTCAATCAACACAGAAGTTCTACTATAGTCTCAGCAACAAAACCTAACAAGAATTAACCCCAAACCTCATCTAAAACTCAAGAATGATTCTCCACCTAGCTCACATGCACAACCTTGAAACACCAACATAAATTCAACATAATTAAGATAATTAGGTTCTAGATTCCTTACCTCAACTGATAACTTGGCCCTGAGCTAATCCTCAATCACAGCCAGCTTCAATTCCCTTGACAAGCAAGCCAAAATCCTCCTATAGATCAAGTCGTCAAGCTTCCAAAGAGAGAGAACTCCAAGATAGAGAGAGAGTCGATTTCCCCAAGGTTCAGAATGTTTCTTGGTTTTGTTTTACTTATCCTAAGTCATTTAAGTTACCTCCGAGGCTCGGGGTACCAAAAACGTCCCCGAGGGCAAAATGGTAAATTTCCCCGATATTCCCTCCTATACGTTCTAACTTCAAATAAATCTCCAAATATTTATTTCCATAACCCAATAACCCAATAAAACATCTAATCCTCGGACTACCCCTCAACTCACCCCGAGTCGGGTATTCAACCCCATTGTGACTTTCTAGCTAAACCGCTCCCTAGGATTGTCTCGGATCGTGCATCACGAATATATCACAATTATTACATTTATGCCCTCAACGGGCTAAAATTACAAATATTCCCCTAATAACCAAATGGGGCCCACATGCATATTTAATTCACCTAAACATGTATTTCTAATCACATACTTAGTAAATTCACATATTAGCATAACAAATCACTTATTTCCCTCCAGGCAGGCTAATCAAGTAACTAAGCCTTATTAGCAAATTTGGAATGCTACACCTGACCAGCCACATCAGTATGGCGGTTGTAACGGCTGCGACGAAGGTCCCTCGAAAGGGTGAGATGGCAGAGGCTGTGGTTCGGAAAATCCAGCAAATGACGGAGGCAGAGAGTAAAATGGAGAATACGGTGGATACGGTGGTGGTGGAGCAAAATAAGTTTGATCCGATTCATTTAAAGACCACCTTCTCACCAGGTTGTTTAAGCGAGCTACATGGTTCACCTCGTATTCGTACCGTTGGCCCATGTATTGATTCTTCATGTGCTGCTGCTGAAACATATATTGATTTTGTTGGATAAGATAATCCAACTTATCACTGACATTCTTCATGCTCTGGTCACTACTACCTCCCTGCATCACCGGATCAACCTCTTCTTCCACCTCCGTTTCCACATGGTGTTTACCCTTTTTTCTCGTCTGTGGCACATATAGAGCAGGCTCGGGATAATCCTTCATCAAAGTAATCGACAAAGGTTGCTGCAACGACTGATAAATATCAGTAACAAACTCTGGAACTCTAGCCTTATAACATAACATTGTGATGACAGATCCATGGCCCAAACCTCCAGTGGTATGGCCATTTTCAATGAACTCAATGTTTTCCTTAATCCATGAACCCACATTAACAGTCATTCCTGTCATGAGCGCATACATCAGTAGTACTCAATCTTTAGTCATGTTAGACACATGACTTACTGGCATAAACCGAGCACAAACAAAGAAAGCCCAAAATCTAGCCTCAATATTCAGTTGACAAGACGCTATACTTTTAGGTAAAGTGCCAGATAAATTCCAAGGAGCACCTTCAAAACATAATTTTTCAGCCACAATATTATAATCGATATAGCCCTTCAAAAATCTTATATATTCCTCTTCTTGCTCTTTTATATGTGGGACGTTGAAAACCTTAATAATGGCTTCGGTCGTAAAAGGGACTCGCTTACCTCTAACAAAAACTTTACCATTGTGTTTATTTCTTGAATTGGCATAGAACTCATACACTAATGATATGTTTGCCTGTGTCAATTTTGTCACAAAATTGTCCCACTTTCGAGCCGCGAGATTAGCTCTAACTAATTCAAAAATCTGATGATCAAAAGGGTCAGATTGATATTCTACCTCACGTTCAGAAATCAATGTTTTTCTAACAAACTTTTCATAATGCTCTTGAGCCTGAAAATTTATAAACCTAGTGTCATCATACTCTTCCTCCAAGCTATCATCCCTTTGTTAGGAAGCAGAAGCTTTGCCTTTCCCCTTATCCTTATTCCTTCCCGCTCTACTTTTAGGAGCCATTATCTACCCTCTCAATCAACACCAACCTAGAACAAAATTTTTGACAACACCTCCCCTTAAATTAACTACTTTCTTTCTTCACAACCACCCTACAAATTCAATTTCACAAAACACAACACCCAAATTCTCCAAAGCACAGCAACAAAAACCAATATCCACTAAAGACAAGCAACAATGGAACCCAATCCCAAATGCAACAAAAAATCTTAGAATAAAAGGGATTGAAAACACTTACTAACCCTTGAAATGATCTCCCTTGTGCTTGATTGAGTAATGCCCCTTGAAAATTTAAATCTTCTTCAAGAAATTAAAAATCTGAATTTTTAGGGTTCCAAAAGGTGAGGAAGACATGGGGATTGGTGAAATAAAAAACACCAAAAGTGATAGGGTTCAGAGAAAATAAAGAAAAAATGAGAGAATGAAGGTCAAAATTCTTGGAGAAGGCTTTAATGGAGGTTTAATGGAAGGTTGAAGGTGCTGGGATAGAGAGAACACGAAAAGAGAAGAAAAAATAATGAGGGTTTTGGGAAAAAATCGAAACCCAATGCCTTTTAAAAAAATTCTGAGACAACGCTGTAGTGCTACTAGGGAATTCTAGCTAGTTGGGTTCTGAGTACAGCGCTAGAGCGCTACTATATCAGTGTTGTAGCGCTGCTTTCCATTCCAAAATCCTTTTCGCGTTTGAGATTAGCGCTGTAGCACTCCATTCATAGCACCATAGCGCCCTTGGTTGGAAAAAAAAATCTCCATCTCTGTAACTAGCACCATAGCGCCTCCTTCCAAGCGTTGTAGCGCTGCTGCCTCACAAATTAACATTTTTCTAACCTTTTTCTTGTAAACTCGCGTTTTTTTCACGTTTTTCACGGTTCATACAATACATCAAAATTTTACTAATCAAAACTAAAAATAATCACTAAAACAAATTCTCTACACATTGTTCCAAACCTAATAAAAGAAAATAACATAAACTTAAATTACAAAGAAATAAAAATAACTTAGGAATGCCTCCTAAGAGCATTGTCTTTAATGTCTTTTAGCCGGACTCTTGTTTGTATTCAATTCAGACTGGTTCCAAAATCACCATGGACTTGCATTTTTCCACCGAGCCTTCTAAATAATGCTTCAATCTCTGACCATTCACCTTATAATGTCCCGTCTTTTCACTATGAACTTGCACTACTCCATACGGAAGGGAAACAACTATCGTGTACGGTCTTGACCATCTAGACTTCAATTTACCAGGAAAGAGCTTAAGTCTTGAATTAAATAGCAGCACTTTATCTCCTGGTTGAAAATCCTTCCTCAATATCTGCTAATCATGAAAGGCCTTCGACTTATCTTTATAAATCCTCGCATTCTCATAATCTTCATTTCAGAATTCATCAAGCTCGTTTAACTCCATAAGCCTATTTTGTCCTGCCATAAAGAGATCAATGTTTAACTTTTTCACAGCCCAGTAAGCTCTGTGCTCAAGTTCCACCGGTTAGTGACATGCCTTACCAAACACCAATCGATATGGTGACATACCAATCAAAGTTTTAAATGTAGTGCGATAAGCCCAAAGTGAATCATCGAGCTTTTTTGACCAATCTTTCCTTGATGTATTTACAATCTTTTTCAAAATACCTTTAATCTCCCTATTTAACACCTTGGCTTGGCCATTCGCAATTGGATGATAAAACAACGCCTTTCAATGATGAACACCGTAGAGAGCACAAAGAGCAGTGAACGACTTGTTGCAAAAATGACTTCCCCTATCACTAATAATTGCTATGGGGGTGTCGAACCGAGTGAAGATATTTTTGTGAAGGAATCTAAGTACCTCTTTCCCATCACAAGTAGGAGTTGCTGCAGCTTCTACCCATTTAGAAACATAGTCCACCGCAAGAAAAATGTACTTGTTATTATACGATGACGGGAAAGGTCCCATAAAGTCTATTCCCCAAACGTCAAACAACTCGACTTCCAAAATACCAGTCATTGGCATTTGATCTCTTCTTGATATATTCCCGGTCCGTTGACAACGATCACAACTTTTGACAAAAGCATTAGCATCTTTAAATAATGTAGGCCAATAAAACCCACTCTGCAAAACTTTCGTTGCTGTCCTTGTTCCTTCGAAATGACCTCCACAATGCAACGTATGACAGTGAGTCAAGATTGACAACATCTCCTCTTCGGGCACACATCTTCTAATAACTTGATATGGACAATGTTTATACAAAATAGGCTCCTCCCAGTAATAGTGCTTCACCTCCAAATAGAATTTCTTCAATTGTTGCCTGGTCATCTGAGGAGGTATAACCTTTACAGCCAAAAAATTTACATAGTCTGCAAACCATGGAACATCTTTACAAACACTTACTTCAAACAACTGCTCATCAGGAAAAGCATCATTAATTCGAACTTCTTTATCAAGAGAATCCTCATCAACCTCCAATCTAGACAAGTGATCAGCCACCAAATTTTCTGTGCCCTTCTTATCCTTAATTTCCACATCAAATTATTGTAACAATAAAATCTACCAAATAAGACGAGGCTTGGAATCTTTCTTGGTCATAAGATATTTTATCGCGGAATGATCTGTGTAAACAACCACCTTATTCCCAATCAAGTACGGCCTAAACTTATCAAAGGCAAACACTATGGCCAACAACTCCTTCTCTGTAGTTGCATAATTAATTTGAGCATCATTCAAGGTACGACTTGCATAATAAATCGTTCTAAATACCTTGTCAACTCTTTGTCCCAACACTGCCCCAACTGCAAAATCACTGGCGTCACACATCAATTCAAATGGAAAATCCTATTGAGGTGCTACAACTATAGGTGCCGAAATCAATTTCTCCTTACGTATCTTAAAAGCTTGGTGACACTTTTCATCAAAATCAAATGGAACCCCATTCATTAGCAAGGTGGACAGCGACTTTGGGATCTTGGAGAAATCTTTGATAAACCTTCTATAAAACCCTGCATGGCCCAAGAAACTCCTCACTCCTTTAACTGAACACAGGAGGTGGCAAATTCTCTATCGTAGAAATCTTGGCCTGATCCACTTCAATGTCGTTCTTAGAAATCTTGTGCCCCAATACAATTCCTTCATTCACCATAAAATGGCACTTCTCCCAATTAAGTACTAAATGTGACTCTTCACATCTCCTCAAAACCAACTCCAGATTAGTCAAACACTTGTCAAAAGAAGACCCATAAATCGAAAAATCACCCATAAAAATCTCAATCCCTTTCTCAACCATGTCAGAGAATATCGCCATCATACACCATTGAAATGTGGCTTATGCATTACATAGCTCGAATGGCATCCTTCTAAAAGCAAAAGTACCATAAGGACATGTAAATGTTGTCTTCTCTTGATCCTCCGGTGAAATTACAATCTGATGATAACCTGAGTACCCGTCTAGAAAACAATAGTAGTTATGCCCCACCAACCTATCCAACATTTGATCAATAAAAGGCAAAGGAAAATGATCTTTCCTAGTTGCCTTATTCAACTTCCAGTAATCTATACATATCCTCCAACCCGTCAAAGTCCTTGTTGGAAGCAGTTCATTACTCTCACTCTTCACTACGGTCATGCCACACTTTTTAGGTACTACTTGTACTGGACTTACCCAAGCACTATCAGAAATAGGGTAAATCACTCCATCATCTAACCATTTCAAGATCTCTTTCCTCACCACTTCTTTCATTGTTGGATTAAGTCTTCGTTGAGCATCAATAGTCAGTTTAGCATTCTCTTCCATAATAATTCTATGCATAACTGTCGATGGGCTTATTCCTCTTATATCAACAAGAGTCCACCTTATAGCAGTTTTATGAGCCCTTAACACCCTCAACAACTTCTCCTCCTCTACTTCCGAATTAAATGATGAAACTATGACTGGAAGAGTCTCTTTCTCTTCAAGATAAGCATAGCGTAGATGTTCCAGTAAAGCCTTCAGTTCTAACACATGTGGCTTTAAAATCGATGGTAATGGTCTTTCCGGTACCTCGCCCAATTCTTCAAACTTTTTATGCTTCCACAACTCATATGATTTTATCCACTTCAAATAACTCAACGCCTCTTCATTATCCTCACCATCTACATCATCAACTATAAGAATTATTTCAAGAGGATCTTCAATTAGTTTTCTTCTCCCTACTACTTCTTCTACCACATCAACTGAGAAACAATTGTCACTTGCTTTAGGGTAAGTCATACCCTTGAACACATTAAATACTACTTCTTCCCCTTGTACTCTTAGCCTTTACTCTCCCTTTTGCACATCTATCAATGCTTGCCCAGTTGCTAAAAATGGCCTCCCCAAGATAATAGGAACATTCTCATCCTCCTCCATATCAAGAACTTTAAAATCAACAGGAAATATAAACTTATCCACCTTCACCAACACATCTTCTATAATACCATGTGGATGCTTCACAGATCTATCAGCTAGCTGCAATGTTACTGTGGTTGGCCTAGCTTCACCCAAACCAAGTCTACGAAATACAGACAAAGGCATTAAATTAATACTTGCCCCCAAATCACAAAGTGCATGATTACATTCAAACTCCCAATCGTGCATGGAATAATAAAACTACCAGGATCTCGTAGCTTTTGAGGAAGTTTCCTTTGAAAAATCGCACTACACTCTTCTATTAATGCTACTGTTTCATAATCACCCATCTTTATCTTATTAGACAGAATCTCCTTCATAAACTTCACATAGCTGGGCATTTGTTCTAATGCTTCTGTGAAAGGTATATTGATATGTAGCTTCTTGAGTACCTCTAAAAACTTTGCAAACTGCTTATCCAGATTATGCTTGCAAAGCCTTTGTGGATATGGAATTCTAACATGATGCTCAATACTCATAGGTGGTACCTCTTCTGCCTTGCTAAGGTCTTCAGTAACCTTTTCTTCATTAGACTTCTCATCTTCTATGCCTTGTGTATTTCCCTTCTGACCTTCTTCTTCTGACTGATTCTTCTTTGGCCCTTCATACTTTGTTCCACTCCTCAAAGTAATAGCTTGACACTATTCTTTAGGATTAACTTCTACAGTTCTTGACAAATTTCCTTAAGTTCTATTAGACATTAAAGTAGCCAATTACCCTATTTGAGTCTCTAAACTCCTTATGGACGCCCTGGTTTCAGTCACAAATTGGTTAAGTACATCAGGTTGGGGTTCAGCTGGTTTCATTGGTGTAATGCCTTACTCCCTTAGAGCCATTACTAGGTGAGTTTAAAATCGTGCTTTCAACTCGCTAATTGAGATTTTAAGTCAAACCGTGTAACTAAGCCATAATTAAAAGAAAAACGTTAGAGAAAGTAGTTTTTATAGCAAATCTTAAAAGTTTACACCTGGGATCCCAAAACATAGTTTAGAAAATATTTACAACACAGAACCGATCAGAGTCGACTAAGCGACAAAATCTAAGTTCATTTACAACCATCTACCAAAATCCCCTAGCTGTGGCAGCCAGGCTGGCCGGACATGTACACGCCGCCCCACGCCAGCTGTACTCATGGTTGGTTGATCTTCTCTTTACCCTTACCTGCACCACAGAGCATCTGTGAGCCGAGGCCCAGCAAGAAAACCCATAACAAATAACATATGCAATACACAAGTCATACATATAATCAGGCCACCAATGGCTAAACACATACGGCCTAGCCGTCCCAGGCGTTTACCAAGCCCTGGGTTCGCGGACCATGCCGTAAGTTTATCCCAGGTATCTTGTTAGGGACTCGCCCTGGCAACTCGCACCCCACGTGCTCAACGCCGCTCCCGACCTTTTACCATTCTCGGCCTTGCACTCAACGTGCCTGATGCCATTCCCGGCCCCACGCCGTTCTCGGTCTACACCATTCCCGGCTCTCGCCGATCACACATATAATGTCTAACATGATTTATCAACAAGTACATAATTCAAGCATAAACAGTTAAAGAGCTACACTCTGCAATTCTAGCATATAGGGCTCAGCCCTGCATATCATTTCCATTCAACACACTGGGCTCAGCCCTGCACACAAGCTCTATAGAAACAGGGGTTTTCTTACCTGAGTTCCGAGCTTCCTGAGCGCCGATGCCCCGAGCACAGTTCGCTAATGTGAGCCTCGCCGAAAACCTAGTCACAACACATAACAATATCCGACCATCAAATTCTAACCCAATAAATAACTCCGAGCCATAATCCCTAACCTCCGGGACCTTGAATTCTATCAATCCGGTTGATAAAATCCATCCCGAGCCTTACCCCTTGAGTTCCCGAGCCTAAAATACCTTAAAAACCCAAACTGACACTAAGGGCCGCGACCCCACCCACTAGAGCCGCGGCTAGCCTCAAAACAGAGGCTAGCTCTTCACTGACCCCCACACGGGCCGCGGCGCACCCAGCAAGCGCCGCGGCACGCTTGAATTTCTCGGCCTTCCACGGCCGCGCGCGCACGCGGGCCGCGGCGCTACATAGCAAACCCATATTTTCTCTTCAGTTTTCCATCCTTTCTTCAAGCCAATTTCCACCAAAACTAAGCTAATAATCCCAGGTAATAACACCATCACTCCAGCTCAATATCAACACCAAAACTCAACAGAAATCTGCCCCAAAACACAACTAAAGTACCCAAAAACAGCCTAGTTTCTACTCACATGCAAAGCTTGGAAACACAGCTGAAACTTAAGCATAACTTCCATGGAAAGCTTACCTTTTGCTGAGCTTAATTCCTGAGATGATCCTCAAATTTCCAGACTTCAAGTTCCTAAAGTATCCCAGCTGAAATCCTTTCAATTCCTAGGCAATTTCTTTAAGTTTCCTCTTGAGTTTTGTCCTAGAGAGTGAGAGAGATAAGCACAAGCTAACTTCAGTTCAAAGAGAACGTGGGTCGGTTCCTCATGTTTCTAAACAGTTCCTTTCTTTCTTTTCTTTTTTTTTATATAACTTAAGTCTAAAGGTTACCTCAAGGCTCGGGGTGCCAAAACGTCCCCGAGGGCAAAAATGGTAAATTCCCCAAATAGTCCCGCCTAGGCATTCTATCCTCAAATATATCTCCAAATATTTATTTCTATGTCCCGATAATCCCGTAACTCAACTAATACCCGGATAACCCCTCGACTCGCCCCGAGTCCGAATCTCAACCCCGTTGTGGCTCTCCGGCTAACCGCTCCCCAGGACTGTCGCGGATCGTGCTGTACAGACATATCACACATATACAACATATATCTCATTTATCACAGTTATGCCCCTAATATCCAGATGGGGCCCACATACACATTTAACTCAATTAAACATGCACCATATCATATATACACTTAAATTCACATATAAGCATATTAAACCACTTATTGCCCTCCAGGCACACTAATCAAGGCCGTAAGCCCGATTAGCAAATCCGGGTCGTTACAATTGGCATTGGTTGTGGTGGCCTATTTTGTGGTTGATAATATCCAGGTGGAGGTTGTTGGTATGAATGTTGCTGTTGATATGGTGGTTTATTTTGGGAAGGTTGAGATTGTGGCTGAGTTGAGGGTAAGGTTGTTGAGTGTTTTGAGTATTGGACCAGGAAAAATTAGGATGGTTCTTCCAACCTGGGTTGTAGGACATGAAATTTGGATTATTGGGTTGTCTCTGGTAATTCCCTATAGCTTGTACTTCTTCCATGGGCATGTTATTCATATCTAGAGCAGGGCATTGGTTGGGTGGATGGGTTGTACCACACAATTCACACAGGTTTTGAACTTGCATAGCTTAAGATGGGAGTGTAGTCTTTTGTAGTTGCTTTGTCAAGGCTGCTACATGAGCTGTAAGCATTGATATAGCATTCAATTCCATCATTTCAGCCACCTTGTTTGGTTGTCCCCTTTCAGTTGGCCATTGATAATTATTCATCGCCATCTCTTCTAATAGCTCATATGCCTCATTAGCACTCTTACTCTTAAAAGCACCTTCCGCCGCAGCATCCATAATTGTTCTAGTTGTTCCATTCAACCCATTGTAAAAATTATGCACCAACATCCACTTTTCTATACCATGAGGAGGACACTTCCTTAACTACTCCTTAAATTGCTCCCAAGAATCATACACTGACTCTCCTTCCATCTGGTAAAAATTTTTGATCTTTCCCCTTAGTTTTGCAGCCTTCCCTGGAGGAAAGAACTTGGCAAGGAACTTCTGAGCTAACTCCTCCCATGTAGTAATAGAATTTTCCTGCAAGGATATCAACCAACTCTTCGCCCTATCCCTTAGTGAAAATGGGAATAGCCTCAATCTTATAGCATCATCGCTCACCCCATTCATCTTGAACGTAGCACATAACTCCAGAAAATTAGCTATGTGTAAATTGGGGTCCTCCATTGGCATACCTCCAAACTGAACAGTTTATTGGACCATTTGAAGGATTGCTGAATCTCAAAATTGTTTGCAGCAATGGTTGGAGGTCTGATGCATGAGTGCACTGCTGTAATAGTAGGAAGTACATAGTCTCTCAATGTTCTTGGTCCTTGCACCCTTGGAACCTCTGCTGCCCCTTGACCATTATTAGCCCCATTTCACAAATTATCAGCCATGGTAAACTCCAATATGCTCTTTGTTTTCCTATTAAGTCTACACATTCTTTCAATTTCCAAATCTATTAGTATAATCTCTTTTTGTCTACTGCTTTGCATATACCAACAATTCCTGAAACACAATAGAACCTTGATCCAAATAAATGTTAAATAGAAATAAAATAAAATAAAATTACCAAATTAGAATAAATAACAATTAACTATGATATTGGAATTTAAGTCCCCGGCAATGGTGCGAAAAACTTGATCTTTGAAAATTTAACACGCAAGTATACGTGGTCGAATCAAGTAATATATAATAAGTAGAGTGTCGATCCCACGAAGACTGTTTTCCAAATACCACTAATTGATTTTCATATTCTATTTGGTGATTTAAAATTTAGATGAATAATTAAAACTGAAATGAATACTCTAAACTACGAACATAATTTAAATAACTGAAAACAAAACAATGAATCAACTAATCAATAATAAAAAAAAACCTAGGAATTAATTTCATCAAATTTTCATTCTATTAATTTTACTAATCAATTCTAAATCTCTTCTTTCTATTCTAATAGCAGGTTACTATAATCGATTCCTATTCTTTTTCCAGATATAAGATCTCAGTCTATATGCAGGTTTTCTACATTTTTGTGATAGACTTGACATATAGAAGGCATTAAGCAAAGAAACCTACTTACTACACAAGTCATACAAGTACTTTCGTCCAATATGCAACCTATGTCTATATAATGATAGCATATTCAATTCTCATCTTTTGAACTTTGAATCAAAACCATTAAATCAAGTAAATAGTGATCAAATATTTACCAGCATTAAACAAACACCATATAGATTAGAACAGAGAAGAAGTATCAATAGAATATCATAATAAAATTAAATAGAAATCCCAGTGACTACATTAATCCCTAGATAAATGAAATTAGTTCATAGATAACATGATGGAAATAACATTCAAATAATTACTGATAGAAAATAATCTAAGGAATTATGATGAAAAAAAATCCAGAAAGTTAAAACGAGAAAAAAAATCTAAAGCAGCAGTCTTTTCTAGATCTAGGGTTTTTCAATATCAGAACTCTCCTCAAAATCGCAGAATAATGTTGCTTAAATAGTCTTCCACGATTCCCAAGTGAAAAGACCATTTTGCCCTTCAAGAAGTGGTTCCAAATCTGAAAAACGCGTTGATAGCGCTGTGTATTGAGCACTATAGCGCTATAGTCAGAACCAAAAATCTCCTAAAAGGTGTTTCACTAGTGCTGTGGCGCCCTTGATGCAGTGTTGTAGCGCTTATATTCTAGCCTTGATAGTGTTGTAGCGCTGGCTTTGTAGCGCTGGGGCACTACTTCCAAACGCGATAGGCTCCTTCATATCCTTCCTAGCGCTATGGCGCCCCTTCGATAGCGCTGTAGCGCTATTGACATCATCAAAAATCGTACATATCGATCCCGAAAAACATGATTTTCTCCAAATTAACTATATTTTCTTCCACTTTCACTTCATTCCACCCTTTTCATCAACTTATCATGGAAAACCTGAAACTTGAACAAATGAGCATAATTCTGCAATAAAATAACCCTAAACTGACGAAAACCAACCTAAAAACTAGACCATAAATGAGCCTAAAACTCGTTTATCAAATATCCACTGAGTGCCAGGAATCGTAAGATCATCCAATATTTGTTGACATAGTCATCATCCACAATATCCAGTAACCCGTAAAGAGCATTGATGGCAGCAGATGTCAATGGGACTTCGGTTTCGTGCACTATGACACTTGGTGACAGGGTGGGCCAAAGGTTGGCATAGAATTCCCTCACAATAGTATCATTGAGCATAAGGCGAGGGCTACAAAATAACTGCCATCAGAGTGCTTCAATAGGAGTGCAAACATAAAAAGGGCATTTATGTTTCATCAACACTATTCAAATTAAATCCCTTGTCCACTAAAAAGACATGGTTGTGAAATGTGTTCTCATAGCGATCAACGACCTCAGTACTGTTGAACTTAACAAAAGAACTGGGCTTCCTAGAAACTTGCTTCTTAACCCGAGGCATTCTCAACAAAGAATCAAAATAATAGAATTCAGCCCAAAATTTTGCGTATCAAGAAGCCCCTGCTTATCAAGTCAAATGTATCCCCAAAGTATAGCAAAATTCCTCTGAAAATTTAGCTTCAATAGATGCCCAAAAATAGAAAAATTATCCATAAATGTATCCCTCATTTTGGCAACGCAATTGCCTCGGAAGGTCACTTAACGACCTGCTTAAAATACTGCTAAAAGGACCATAAAAATGCAGAGATAGCACCAATTCAGCTAACAATAATACCCAGCCATGACCAATCGAACAAGGATATTCAGTGTAAAGACAACACGAAACCTCGACATAGCCGTGAGCAACAGTGACCAATTAGGAACAATAATCATCCAAATCTCAGTAACAACAAATCCCACGACAATGAATTTCAAGCAATACTGAGAAAAACACAAAGAAATGTGGTACCTTGAATTATCTTGAGATATTTCTAGGATTCCCCTTTTTGTAAAGAGTTCTTGAAATCACAGGAAGGACCTAGTGACCGTGAGCAAAGAGGAACCAAGAAGATGCTTGCACAGTGGATGTTGGGGTCAGGTCAGAGTGACTCGCAGCTGTGGGTGTTGGGTTTTTGTGGGGTTAGGGGTCAGGTTTCAGGGAGGCAGCGGAGTTGGATTAATGTGGGGTTCTGGTGGTGTCGTGGGGGTTCGGGTTTTCTCTGGGTTGAGTAAAATTATGGTTCGGGTTCCAAGGAGGCCGTGGGATCTGGGGGGTCTGGTGTGGCTGCTGGAATGGTGAAGCAAAACTGGGGGAGGCGCGGTTGGATGGTACGACTAGGTAGTTTCATGGTGGAGTGGGTTCAATTTGTGTAGCGTCCCAAAATTGCTAATAAGGCTTAGGGCCTTGATTAGCATGCCTGGAGGGCAATAATTGATTTATTATGTTAATATGTGAATTTGGTAATTATGTGATTAGAAATGCATGTTTAGGTGGATTAAATATTCATGTGGGTCCATTTTAACTATTAGGGGCATGTTTGTAATTTTAGCTCGTTGACGGCATAAATGCAATATTTGTGTATATTGTGAATGACACCACATGTTAGTGGTGATATATTTGTGATGCACGATCCAAGACGGTCTGTAGTGTCCACGAACTTTACTTAGCTAATTATTTAGTAGTATTATAGTATGTATAGTATTATCTTTGTTACTGTGGATTTTTGGTTCAGACCGGGAATTATTTGGACACTCATAGTAGTACTTATAGATTTTCTAAGTTTAACCTATAGTTTAAGAATATTAATTTTAACCTAAGGTTGGTTAATATGACTGATATTAAGGATTATATTTATTATACTATAAGGTTTAGATATCAACAAATAGGATTTTAAGCACATGTTATGAATGGTGATAAAGGATTAAAGATTTTTGAGGATTTAATTTAATAAGGAGTAAAGTTTGAATGTTATAGGGTCAGTCAGCAGCTTTGAATACGTTGAGGGCTTAGTCAAGGCTGTTTACTCCATTCAAACTTAGCTAAAAATGTGTAATTTCGTGTGTAAATATTCAGCGTGTGCCGATATATCGCAGCTATAGGGGGCGATATATCGCAACACGTAGATACGGAAAACACGAATCGATGCACGGTCGCCTCGGGAACAATGGTCCAGGCGATATATCGCCTATAGGGGGCGATATATCGCCTCCTCCAGCATAAATTCAAACACTTTTGAATTCTTTTCCTTTCAGCCATTCAAACTCCTTCATAAGTCCAGCATCTTTTGAACGAGTCTTCAGCCTCTGCTGAACGATTATTCAAATGATTTTCACCTAAAAAGCCATTATTTTTATTCAAGTAAAATCAAGATACTTTCATTCCCAAACTCTATAAATAGGACCTAGTACCCAACCATTATTCACCTTTTACTCTAAGTTCAGAAGCTGCTAGTGCTAAGTGAGTGTGAGAGTGTAAACACCTGGTTTGGGAAATCATAAGCTTAAACATCATAAGCTTATCAAACACTTTGGGAAGTGAGGTTCTATAGTATTTCGGTTGTGGTGTAGATTGATCTTACAAGTCTTTGAGGTAACCAAAACTCTAGTTCATTTCTGTATTATGTTATTTTCTTTCTCATAGTCTTCTACTCAATCTCTAACCTTAATCTTCATTTTGGTTAGGGAATCTAAGTTCTTGAGCACATAAGTTTGGTAAGTGTGACTTTCAATGGTTTAGTCTTCCCATTCCTTTTCATCTCTTTTCCTTCTTTAGACTCACTCTTGTTCATTATGGTTTTAGGAGTGTTCCAAAAGTCCCAACTCAGTCCATCATATCCCGGTAACTTTGGTAAGGAAAATAGGATAGAATCTATATGTGTATTGCTTATGTTATCTTATGTGTTATGTTATGAAATATGATATGTTATGAATATATTATGAATGTGTATGTTTGTAGGCTTGGGCTTATGCCCTATTTGACTAACAAGACCCCAAAAAGATTATGGGCATATGCCTACTTAGCTAGTAGGACCCCACTAATCTCATGGGCATAAGCTTGTTTAGTCTATGGGACCCCAAGTAATAATGGCCATTATAATAAGTGTATGTGTTAAGTGTTATGATATGTCTTTACATTTATTATGAAATTTATGTTTATGATTTTGTGTTAGATTTTCCTTGCTGGGCATTAGGCTCATTCCTTTCTGTTTTATGTGCAGGAAAATAGCTTTAGAGGCGGTAAGATTCGTGAGGCTTAGAGGATGTGTATCGATGGTGAATGGAGTCAAGGGGCCGAGCGTTATTCGATTCGAGGATGTAGTCTCATTTTACTTTTTTTTTATGGTTTTACATGTATTTTCCGCATTTTCTATGTAACTCTTTTCACTTTAAGTTATTTTGTTTTAAAGACAATGGGTACCCATATCCTACTTAATTTTATGAAAGTAACCTTTGTTTCTACAAGTTTATAATAAATTATGGTATTTTCGCAAATGTATGTTTTAGTAAGAATTTGTATGTATAGTTTGATAATGGTCCAAGAGTCTAGATTAGTGGGTCATTTCAGTTGGTATCAGAGAAACGGTTCCTTTGCATGAAGTTCTCCTCGATACACACGCTCGGAGCTCCGAATCTGACCGCCAAGTACGTGTTTAAGTTACAAGTTACTTTGCCTATGTGTATAGCTAACAACTTTAGTGTTTATGTTTCAGTTAAGAATGAACGGAGCTCTAACCTACCAAGATATCCGAGCCATTAAGGCCTTAAAAAGAATAAGGGAGCCAAGAAACACCGTAGGAGCCCTAGAAAGGATCACTCGAAGGTTGCTTTTGTTTCACCAAGAGATAGGTGGCCTTCAAGAGGCTAAGCAAATAATGCTAAGATCAACGGAACAATATGTATTAGTAATTAGGTTGTTTAAAGATTTCCATCCTGTAATAGCAGCCTTAGAAGAAATATGGGAAGGCATGAATGATGAGGATACACTACCATTAGCGATGAGATACTATTTCCTCTTAGTTAGGTTCACCGCAAAAGTTGAGTTTCAATTCACAAATGAGCAAAAACATAGGATTCTCACCAACCTTCCTAGAGGACACTTTGATGCTCATGATAATGATGATTATGAGCAAATAGATGATGATATGTTAGATGACAGATCGGATGTAGAAGATCCCGATTTTTAGATTAGTAGCTTTTAGTGTTTGTTTTATTTACTTTTGATTGTAATAAGTGAAAAATCTTTTCCAAATGAATAACATGCTATTTGAATATCTTGTGTGAGTTTGATTTTATTTTCGCAATCATAATAAATACTAAATAAAATGAATAATGACTAAGTTCGGTGAGGGTGGATACAAATCAATGAACCTAGTTTCCTTATTGAGAGTTAGGGGGCCATAGTAGTGGGAACGATTTTACTGATCCCAGCCCTCCCTCAATATGGTTAACTTTGGAACAAAGATAAGTTTCGAGCCTGAGAATTAAGTCATATAGGATAATTAGAAACACACTTAGAAAATAAAGATGACTTGTTTTTCTACGTTTAGAAACCCACTCTAATAATAAATAAAGACCTATATAATTTTTCATAAGAAGTCATAATAAATAGGCCTGAGATATGTTTGTTTTAGAATAAGTTTTTGCCTTAGAGCCTATTAGGAAAAGTTCTAACATGTTTCTTTCAACTGTTAGAACTCTGCTACGATGTCTCTCCGAAGATCTGCACGCACCAACGGAAACGCCTCCAACGATGTTCCAGCGACCAATGCGGTCCCTACCGTTCGCCGAAGGGGAGTGCGTGCTACTGCTCGCCGCAACGCGCTGGCACAGCCAGCTGACAACACTGCAGAGATTGCCAGACTGCGACACCAAGTCGAGGAACTTCTGCAGCAACAACGCCAACAGGCTCAATCTCAGCCTCAGCCTCCGCCACAGCCACAACAACAGCCACAGCAAATGGCCCCAGCACCCCAGCAAGTTGGTCCGTATGGGGGATGGCCTATGATGAATTATGCGCCGTATCCAGTACAGCACATGGAGCCAGTGTATGAAAGGTTTCGCAAGCAGCACGCTCCAAATTTCGAAGGGACTACGGACCCCTTTGAAGCAGAAGAATGGCTAAGGAATGTGGAGCCGATTCTAGCCCACATGAATCTCAGTAATGCGGATTGCATATCCTGCGTCTCGTCCTTACTCAAGAAGGATGCCGGGATATGGTGGGATTTGGTCCAACAATCCCACGATGTTGCCACCATGACGTGGACCCGATTTGTGGAGCTCTTCCACAAGAAGTACTACAATTCAGCGGTACTTGCTACGAGAGTTGAGGAGTTCACCAATCTGAAGCAAGGGAATTTAACAGTGGCAGAATATGCTCGTCAGTTCGACCGCTTAGCCAAGTTCGCAGCAGAGTTAGTTCCAACCGATTATCTGAGGGTGAACAAATTTGTGAGAGGACTCCGACCGAAGATCGAGATGGGGGTTAAACTAGCAAACCCGGGAAACACTTCATATGCTGACGTTCTTGAGACGGCAATCGAAGTAGAAAGGTTGCAGGCCAACGTAAGCAAAGAAGAAGCCAACAAGCCGGAACCCAGACAGCAGAGCCAACCTCAGGCCAGTCGGAACAACAATCAGTCTAGCAATAGCGGCAACAATCGGTTCAACAACAACGGTAACGGACAGAAGAGAAGGCATTCTGACAACAAGCAAGCCGACAGTAATAAAAGGGCAGGACCAAATAATGGGGGAAATAGGTCGGGCTACGTGGAATACCCGCCATGTGCCAAATGTCAGAAGAAGCACCCCGGAGAATGCCGCGCCAACACCAAGGAGTATTTCAATTGTGTTCAAGAGGGGCATCGCAAGAAAGAATGTCCTCAGCAAAAACCAGAAGGAAAGAAGGACGAAAAGATGGTTCCTGCTCGGGTTTTTGCTTTAACCCAAGGAGAGGCGGATAATAGCAACAAGGTGGTCACAGGTCAGGTTTCCATCCTCAATAATTTATGTCATGTATTATTTGATTCGGGAGCCACTCATTCGTATATTTCGTTAGGAATGATAGATAAACTAGACAAACCTAGTGAAAGATTTAGAACTAGGTTTGTAACCGAGTTGCCTTCGGGCAAAGTAGTTCTATCATCACAAATTGTACGAGGCGTACCAATCAAGATTGAGGACAAGGAACTAGAAGGAGACCTGATAGAACTGGTGATCAAAGACTTCGACGTCATACTAGGCATGGATTGGCTAGCACGGCATGGCGCAACGATCGACTGCAGACGCAAGAAGGTGATGTTCGAGACTCCTGACGGCCAGAAACTGTGCTTCATGGGACAAGCTTCAGGACTACGCACCCCGTTAGTGTCGTCTCTCAAAGCTCAGAGAATGATGGAGAAAGGATGCCAAGCGTTCTTAGCCAGCATCACGAATGTGGAGAAGGAGACCTCACTTAAAGTCGGAGATGTTCGGGTTATACAAGAATTTCCAGAAGTTTTCCCCGATGACTTGCCAGGATTGTCGCCAAATCGAGAAATAGACTTCACGATAGAATTAGTACCAGGCACCGAGCCTATCTCTAAGGCACCATACCAGATGGCACCTACGGAACTCAAGGAGTTAAAGACGCAGCTACAAGAACTCCTAGACTTGGGTTTCATTAGGCCAAGCCATTCACCATGGGGAGCTCCGGTACTATTCGTGAAGAAGAAGGACGGAAGTATGCGAATGTGCATAGACTACCGTGAGCTGAACAAAGTAACGATTAAGAACAAGTACCCGCTACCTCGGATTGACGATTTGTTCGATCAACTCCGAGGCGCGATTGTATTTTCTAAGATCGATTTACGGTCCGGGTATCATCAGCTCAAGGTAAAGGGGGAAGATATTCCTAAGACAGCCTTTAGGACTCGTTATGGACATTACGAGTTCTTGGTTAAGTCTTTTGGTCTTACTAACGCGCCAGCCGCGTTTATGGACTTAATGAATAGGGTCTTCAAAGACTACTTGGATAAATTCGTCATTGTGTTCATCGATGACATTTTAATTTACTCCAAGAACGAAGTAGAGCACGAGGGACACTTAAGGTTGATTTTGACGCGATTGAAGGAGCATAAAATCTACGCCAAGTTCAAGAAATGCGAATTTTGGCTTTCGCAAGTGGCGTTCCTCGGGCATATCATATCGAAAGACGGAGTTGCAGTAGATCCATCGAAGGTAGAGGCCGTGAAGGATTGGCCTAGACCAAAGAACGCGTCAGAAGTAAGAAGCTTCTTAGGGCTAGCAGGTTATTAAAGAAAGTTTGTAGAGGGCTTTTCTAAGATAGCCACCCCACTCACCAACCTGACCCGAAAGCAACAAAAGTTTAACTGGAACGATAAGTGTGAAGAAAGCTTCCAGTTGCTTAAGGATAAGCTTTGCTCAACACCAGTACTTAGTGTCCCAACACCCAACGATAAGTTCGTTGTCTACTGTGATGCATCAAAACTAGGATTGGGATGCGTGCTGATGCAAAACGACAAAGTGATAGCCTATGCCTCACGTCAGTGAAAGGAGTATGAGCAACGCTATCCAACTCACGATATGGAGTTGGCAGCGGTGGTCTTTGCGTTAAAAATCTGGCGCCATTATCTTTACGGAGAACGGTGCGAGATTTATACGGACCACAAGAGTTTAAAATACTTCTTTACATAGAAGGAGCTTAACATGAGGCAGCGCCGGTGGTTGGAGTTAGTAAAGGATTACGACTGCAAAATCCTATACTACCCAGGGAAAGCGAATGTAGTTGCCGATGCACTTAGCCGGAAGAGTTATGGGAACTTAGCAGCCTTATCCGGAATAGAAAAGCCACTACAGCAGGAGCTTATTAGTGCTGGAATAGAAATGGTTGTAGGCAAGCTGGCTAACTTGTCTATCCAATCAGATTTGTTAGAAGATATACGAATTGGTCAGGGACATGACAACACACTAGCAGCACACATGGATGCAGTCAGAGAAAGCAAGACTACAGATTTCTCAATATCCAGTCAAGGTTTATTGAGATATAAGATCGAGTATGCGTGCCAGACGATCAAAGTATTAAGAAGACGATCCTAGAAGAAGCGCACAATACCCTGTACTCAGTTCATCCAGGGTCTACCAAGATGACTCATGACATCAAGGTAGTCTATTGGTGGCCAGGGATGAAGAAGGAGATAGCGGAGTATGTATCTAAGTGTCTTGTATGCCAGCAAGTGAAGGCGGAGCATCAGCGCCCTGCAGGATTATTGCAACCGCTTAGCATACCAGAATGGAAGTGGGACGATATAGCCATGGACTTCGTGACGGGTCTGCCAAAGACGAATAAGCAGCATGATTCCGCTTGGATAGTAATAGATAGACTAACGAAGTCGGCTCATTTCCTGCCTGTTAAGACTTCATATACGGCAGACCAATATGTAGACATCTACATCCAAGAGATTGTACGATTGCATGGAATCCCCAAGACGATAGTGTCAGATAGAGGATCAGTGTTTACGTCAAGATTTTGGAAAAGCTTACAGCAAGCCATGGGTACTAAGTTAAGTCTTAGTACAGCTTTCCATCCTCAGACAGATGGGCAGTCCGAGCGTGCGATTCAGATTTTAGAGGATATGCTACGCGCATGTATACTTGATTTCGGAGGATCATGGAACAAGTACTTACCACTGATCGAGTTCTCGTACAACAACAGCTACCAGTCGACGATCGGAATGGCACCTTATGAGTTTCTATATGGAAGAAAGTGTCGATCACCGTTGCACTGGGACGAGGTAGGAGAAAGGCAGCTTCTAGGGCCCGAAGCTGTTAGACAAGCTCAAGAAGCAGTAGCGCTTATTAGACAGCGTATGCTTCCTGCTCAAAGCCGTCAGAAAAGCTATGCGGATACCAAGCGACGGGATGTGGAGTTCCAAGTTGGAGATCAAGTCTTCTTGAAGATATCTCCTATGAAAGGTGTCAAGCGGTTCGGGAAGAAAGGCAAGCTTAGTCCCCGATTCATAGGTCCTTTTGAGATATTGGAGAAAGTGGGACCAGTTGCGTATAGACTAGCCCTACCGCCAACACTAGCTGATAGTCACAACGTCTTCCACATTTCGATGCTACGCAAGTATGTGTCCGACCCATCTCACGTCCTCAAGTACGATACTATAGCGCTCCAGAAAGACTTAAGTTACGAGGAACGACCGGTTAGCATCCTAGATAGAGGGATGAAGCAGTTACGGTCCAAGAGCTTTCCTATAGTCAAAGTCCTATGGAGCAATAGTTCTGAACGCGAGGCAACGTGGGAGTTGGAGGAGGACATGCAAGGCCGGTATCCGGAGTTATTTGGTAAGTAAATTTCGAGGACGAAATTCTTTTTAGTAGGGGAGAATTGTAGAGTCCAAGAACTTTACTTAGCTAATTATTTAGTAGTATTATAGTATGTATAGTATTATCTTTGTTACTGTGGATTTTTGGTTCAGACCGGGAATTATTTGGACACTCATAGTAGTACTTATAGATTTTCTAAGTTTAACCTATAGTTTAAGAATATTAATTTTAACATAAGGTTGGTTAATATGACTGATATTAAGGATTATATTTATTATATTATAAGGTTTAGATATCAACCAATAGGATTTTAAGCACATGTTATGAATGGTGATAAAGGATTAAAGATTTTTGAGGATTTAATTTAATAAGGAGTAAAGTTTGAATGTTATAGGGTCAGTCAGCAGCTTTGAATACGTTGAGGGCTTAGTCAAGGCTGTTTACTCCATTCAAACTTAGCTAAAAATGTGTAATTTCGTGTGTAAATATTCAGCGTGTGCCGATATATCGCAGCTATAGGGGGCGATATATCGCAACACGTAGATACGGAAAACACGAATCGATGCACGGTCGCCTCGGGAACAATGGTCCAGGCGATATATCGCCTATAGGGGGCGATATATCGCCTCCTCCAGCATAAATTCAAACACTTTTGAATTCTTTTCCTTTCAGCCATTCAAACTCCTTCATAAGTCCAGCATCTTTTGAACGAGTCTTCAGCCTCTGCTGAACGATTATTCAAATGATTTTCACCTAAAAAGCCATTATTTTTATTCAAGTAAAATCAAGATACTTTCATTCCCAAACTCTATAAATAGGACCTAGTACCCAGCCATTATTCACCTTTTACTCTAAGTTCAGAAGCTGCTAGTGCTAAGTGAGTGTGAGAGTGTAAACACCTGGTTTGGGAAATCATAAGCTTAAACATCATAAGCTTATCAAACACTTTGGGAAGTGAGGTTCTATAGTATTTCGGTTGTGGTGTAGATTGATCTTACAAGTCTTTGAGGTAACCAAAACTCTAGTTCATTTCTGTATTATGTTATTTTCTTTCTCATAGTCTTCTACTCAATCTCTAACCTTAATCTTCATTTTGGTTAGGGAATCTAAGTTCTTGAGCACATAAGTTTGGTAAGTGTGACTTTCAATGGTTTAGTCTTCCCATTCCTTTTCATCTCTTTTCCTTCTTTAGACTCACTCTTGTTCATTATGGTTTTAGGAGTGTTCCAAAAGTCCCAACTCAATCCATCATATCCCGGTAACTTTGGTAAGGAAAATAGGATAGAATCTATATGTGTATTGCTTATGTTATCTTATGTGTTATGTTATGAAATATGATATGTTATGAATATATTATGAATGTGTATGTTTGTAGGCTTGGGCTTATGCCCTATTTGACTAACAAGACCCCAAAAAGATTATGGGCATATGCCTACTTAGCTAGTAGGACCCCACTAATCTCATGGGCATAAGCTTGTTTAGTCTATGGGACCCCAAGTAATAATGGCCATTATAATAAGTGTATGTGTTAAGTGTTATGATATGTCTTTACGTTTATTATGAAATTTATGTTTATGATTATGTGTTAGATTTTCCTTGCTGGGCATTAGGCTCATTCCTTTCTGTTTTATGTGTAGGAAAATAGCTTTAGAGGCGGTAAGATTCGTGAGGCTTAGAGGATGTGTATCGATGGTGAATTGAGTCAAGGGGCCGAGCGTTATTCGATTCGAGGATGTAGTCTCATTTTTCCTTTTTTTTTTTATGGTTTTACATGTATTTTCCGCATTTTCTATGTAACTCTTTTCACTTTAAGTTATTTTGTTTTAAAGACAATGGGTACCCATATCCTACTTAATTTTATGAAAGTAACCTTTGTTTCTACAAGTTTATAATAAATTATGGTATTTTCGCAAATGTATGTTTTAGTAAGAATTTGTATGTATAGTTTGATAATGGTCCGAGAGTCTAGATTAGTGGGTCATTACACGGTCCTAGGGAGCAACTTAGATAGAAAGTCACAACGGGGTCGAATGCCCGACTCAGGAGGAGCTGGGGGGTATTTTGGGGATAATATCTCTCTTCGCACAACAGCCAAGGCACGATAGCCAATGACAATGGTGATACATGGAGGTGCAAACCCACATTCACACTTGGGGATGGATGACACGGTCACACCCCGAGTATGAGATGCATGACATATCAACTAATATTACCAGTAAGAATTTTGCATCTACTGCAAGAATATATGTACCTTGATTGTTTGTCTATTAATTTCAGAAGTTAAAAATGAAAGAGGTTTCCTAGATAACCCCATAATAGTTGCAATGTTGACATACGTGCCTTTGTAGTCTACTTGCTATCAATGAAAATGTTTCCCAACTCGCATATTACATTCTTTCTATATGCTTATGCCTATATGACAAATATGCGCAAATTTTCAAAATCTATGTGAGGAGCAAAACAGTCAAAGTGCTCAGTGGAATAAATCCCACCAAGCACTTGAGGGGAAAGATAGGAGGCATATATGTATTGCAGAGAAAAAAAAACATTATAGGGCATCTCCTAGATTCATAAGGACTACTTACCCTTATGGATGCCAAGGGAGCCAAAAGGTTCCATAAGGATAGCCTCGGGATAGGCTAATACCTCCATGAGGGGTAAGGCCTTAAAGAGGACATCCACCATTAAGCCTAGAGCGGCCATCGAGCTGTCTAGTCAAATAAGTGTCCGACAAGAGATGCTTCCAAAAAGAAGTCAAAAGATTTCACAAAGACAAAGTCCTAATAAAGGCTAATACCTCCACGAGGGGTAAGGCCTCAAGGATATCATCCACTAATAAGACTAGAGCGGCCACCAAGTCGTCTAGCCAAAAAGGGTCCTATAGGAGACCCTTGTAGAAATAGTACTATGCACAATGATGAGAATGATGCTTCTCGCACAATATAACAAGCACACATAAAGAATATAAAAGGATACTGAGAACCCAAGTGGTTAACGTGTCCTTACAAGTATAGTTAAGGTGCACCAAAAAGACTATCATCATCAACCCAAGGAAGAGATTAGGAATTCATCAAAAAATAAGAGGGACTTATTAAAGTCCCTTACACTTCATAGTCAAAAGAGGATGACAAAGGCATGAAAGGTCGATGCATCCTCATAGTTGATATAAAAAATAATCAAGGACTTAGAAATCAATTAAAGACTTATGAGGAGTTCCAAAAAAAAAAAAACAGCATGGAGGGTTACACGATAACAATATATATGTATACAAATAAGCCTTGAAGAAGGGTCTACAGGTTTCCACTCTAACCTTTCCACTCTTCAATTTTCCCAATCGCATACTCTCCAAAAAGAGACAAGTCGACGTCAGGATTAGTCTTCCACACGGCGTGCAACGTACGCTCAATTATGTGGTTCTCTGCATTTACAAGTTTAACCTCAAGCACACTAATCTTCTCGTTTAGAGTGTGGATAGTAGCTTCAAGTCTAGCATTGTAGTGAGAGGTTGAAGCAGCCTTGGCTAGTGTAGCATCCCTCTGGAAAACTGCTTCGGCAAGCTGGCCCTCCAAATCGCGGACCCGTGTGGACAAACTATCCTTCCTTGCCTAGGCCATGGAGAGATTCTTCATTGCCCCCTCAAGCTTGAGCTATATCCATTGTGTGGATGAGGAGCTTGAGGTGACAAATCGGTGGCCTAGGATGGAAGCCTAAGCAAGGACAAAGAAACAAAAGAAAACATCAATGGTTAGGCGATATCAAAACCAAATAACATAGATTTAGTGTTCTCACAAGTACCTGCATAGAGGCTCGTAAATAAGCCTCACCTAACTCGGCATCTGGAATGTCATACGTAGACCCCCACTCGCCTTCAGAAATGTTGCCCATGTAGCCGTTCATGGCCTCTCCATACTGACTCGCCAAAGGATGGTCTACGGAAGCAGAAATATCAGCTCGACAGGGGGAGGCATATATATCCGCTGAGGATCAAGTCAAGGGTGAATGGTGGAGATCAAGATCCTTAGCAACATTGGGATCCGCGCTTAGAAATGGTTGGCTCTTATTCAATCTTAGGGACACACTTGGATCACCACCAAAGCTAGTTGGTTTTTGTGTTTCTTTAGAGACTACAAAGAAACACACCAGCCAAATACACTTTGTGTTTCTTCATACACCATTAGATAACACACCAATTTTGAGCCTCCCAAACTTCCATGAGTAAAGTAAAGCTCCAATGCCATTCATGGCATACAAGAGAAGAGGAAAGAGTCTACAAGGACACTTAAAAGTATACTTATAGACTCGGGGGCAAGTGTGAATATGGAATAATCTTCCTCTCAATCACCACGTGCCAAGCCGCTAAGTTGGACCTCAAGAAAAAAAGGTCTCTCTGACAGAATTCTAAGAAGGGCATCCACGAGCGACTAAGTGCCAAGATACAAGGGCCTTCTGGACATCTATCAAAGTTCTTCTTGTTGCAATAAATGGCCTCCCCAAGATAATAGGTACCTCTTTATCCGCCTCATAATCTAGCACAATAAAATTAGCAGGGAATATGAATTTATCTACCCTCACTAACGCATCTTCAATCTTCCCATATGGATGACCAAGAGATCTATTTACAAGTTGAAGAGTAATTGTAGTAGGCCTGACTTCTCCAATCCCAAATTTCTTGAAAACAGACATTGGCATTAAATTAACGCTGGCGCCTAAATCACATAAAGCCATCCCACAATAAGTGTTTCCAATGGTACATGGAATTGTGAAACTCCAAGGATCATTCAACTTTGGAGGCAACCTGTCTTGCAAAAAGGCACTACACTCTTTGGTTAGAGCCACAGTTTCAAACTCACCCATCCTTCTTTTCCTTGTAAGAACATCTTTCATGAACTTCAAATAATTAGGCAATTGATCAAGTGCCTCCACAATTGGTATGTTGATATGCAGCTGCTTCAACATGTCTAGGAACTTCTTAAATTGAGAATTCAACTTTTGCTTGTGAAAACGATGAGGAAATGGAGGTGGTTGCTTTGAAATTGAACTTTCCGAGTGACAATGCTGCAGCATTCTGGGCAAAGGCAGATTTTTGTGCACTAGTAAGTTCAACATCTTTTTGGATTTCCTCATTTATTTGGATTGAAGAGGGCTCACCCTCATGCCCAGAATGTGTCTTGTCCTTCTCCAACTCTTTCCTACTCCTCAAAGTGACGACTGTACAATGTTCCTTGCCCACATTTCTTGGATTCACGGGGTCACTTGTCAATGTACCATGGGGTCTATTTCTAAGCTCATTAGCTAGTTGCCCAACTTGTTCTTCTAAGTTCCTCAATGATGTCGCTTGGCTTTGAATCATGGCTTCATTCTTCACTATATATTCCTTCAACATGTTCTCAAGAGAGCTAGATTGCATTCCTTGTTGTTGTAGCCTTTGTTGTGGTGCTTGTGGGGGGTAACCTGGTGGAAAATATTGTCTTGGAGGCATAGAAGAATTCCTAGGGCCAGCTCCTTTATTACTCCATGAAAAATTGTGATGTGGCCTCCATGATGGGTTGTAGGAATTAGAATAAGGACCATTCCTATTTTGATTCCCCATGTAACACACAACTGCTAGATTGGTAGGACAATTGTCAAGAGTATGACCCTCACCAGAATACACACAAGAAATGTTCTCCATTTTCCCCATTTGTGTCCCCATAGGCTGCCCCATTGATTGATTCATCCCCATATTCATTGTTGTTAGCATATTAGAAATAGAGAAAACTTGGGTTGCGAAAGAAGTGATGGCATCTACACCATGAATACCAACCACCTTTCTACCTGCATACGATCTAGAAGTGGGCCACTGATAGTTGTTGTTGAATATTCTCTCAAGGATTTCACATGCCTCATTATAGGACTTAGCAAGAAGAGTCCCGTTCACTGAAGCATTAACCACCATTCTAGTATGAGCGTTGAGACCGTTATAGAAGGTCTCCATCTAGATGCAATGTGGAATGCCATGGTGAGGGCATTTGCGCAACAACTCTTTAAACCGTTCCCATGCCTCATATAAAGATTCTTCATCAAGTTGCTGAAATGAAGTAATCTCATTGCGGAGCTTCGCATTTTTAGTGGGAGGGAAGTACTTCATCAAAAACTGCTCAGCCAACTCTTGCCAAGTAGTCACAGAATCAGATGTAAAAGAGTTAAATGAAGCTCTCGCTCTGTCTCTCAAGGAGTATGGGAATAGCTTCAGCCTCAAGGCATCCTTTGTAACTTCAGGCAGCTTGAAAGAATCATTCACTTCAATGAACAAAGGAAGATGGAGGTGAGGATCTTTTGTTTGCATCCCACTAAACTTTCCCAACATTTGAAGCATTTGGAACATAACTGGCTCAACTCAAACTGTGTAGCCTGAATTTCTAGTCTCACAATGCCCGGATTAAGCTCGTTGAAGAGGGGGGGAGCATATTTTTTAATAGCACAATCTCTGTCATCAACAACAATAACTGCATTCTGCCCATTATTGGCAGCTACTCCCCCTTGAATTACTCTCTCTTGAGCAGCTCCTGCTTGATTTGCTCAACATCCATCATCACTACTTCCCTTTTGGATTTTTGTACTTCTCGCCTTCTCCTAAATGTACCTTTTATTTTTGGATCAATGGGAAGTAATTCAGGGTCTTGATTCTTGTTCATACAATGCGTAAACCTGAAATTGCAAGAGAATCTCCCAAGTTAACACAAAAGAATTTAAACCAAATTGCAAGAGACTTAATTTCACAATAATGAATTTTAACAGTCCCTGGAAATGGTGCCAAAAAATTTGTTGTGTAAAAAAAAGTTAAGTGGAAGTGTACACTGTCAACAACAAGTACCAGATATCGTCTCAACAATGACTATTTTTTTTAGTTTTTTATTGTTAAACTTAGTTCTAACAAAATGATTTAAAAGCACTAAGATTAATTAAAAATATTGTGGTCTAATAACTAAGTAATTAAGTACTAATTAAATGTAGAAAAATAATGGAAACAACTCAAGAAAATTGTATCAAGGAGTAACAAATGGTATGATGGCAGCTAGAATAATTATCTCCCTAATAAGCAACCCTGACAGTGATGCTGGATTGATGCTGCAGCAACTGGTAGTCTAGAATTCTAATTAATTTTCATAGGCTTTTGTCAAAGAACTATAATTCTAATCTTTTAATTAAACCACATATGTCTATGCTAATTCAATTTCAAAGATTTAATTCAAGCATCAATTCTATAAGACTATGCATAGTAATAATATATGTCTACATCACTACAATGTTGAAATCAATGAATTCAAGCATGAACCACTCAAATTGTGTGTCAATTAAATGCAAACTTTTTACTTTTGAACATCAACTAAGCTACTTACTAAATGTGATCAATCATTAGCAAGTATTAATCATGAGAAATATTTGAATGAATAAACCTTGTTGACTGATGATTTAGCCAACGACACGAAGTCACTAAAATGATAATAATTTATAAGTTGAATGCAAGAACTAAATGACACAAATGTTTTATAGTGGTTCGACCCCAGAGATTGGTAATAACCTACGTCCACTTAGTGATTTTATTGATGAAAACCTTGAAACCTGCGATCAGGAAACTAGGGTTCACCAAGTTTCACAAGCTCCAATGTGGAATACAAAAATCGTGTATAAAAACACCCGTTCTCTTTGAATACAAAATTCATTCCCCTTAAATGAATCCCATGAATCCTATTAATAGGCTCAAGGATGTACATATGGGCCAATGGGCCGTGTTTAAACTTTGGTACAAGCATCTTTGAATAATAACGGAAATCATCATAGTTACACATAAAGAGGGTCAAATATCTTAGAAATATCTGACTTGTAACTGTATTTGAACTCTGGCTTCATTACTACAATTAGACTTGGTTGCATATGTTAGCATATCTTCTGTCGTATTGTTCAATATCTTTCTTAAATCCATCGAGCAGCTTCCTATCCTTATCGTTGATCGACTAGATTGTCGTCAATAGATAGTCTCGTGCTATCCACATGCACCCCGATCATGCCACATCAGCAAGAAAATATTTTTTTGGTTAAACATTTGCCCCCCCAATTTTATTTTAATGCGATCATCATTTAATGAACTTACTCGACCAGCAATCCATCTGACTTGTCACATCTGTCATTACTTACTTTTTTAATAAGGCAAGTAATCATGACCTTTACAGTTTCACAGAAACGTTTTGATGGTCATTACGATTCCCCATGCATCGAAACCCTATTCCCATTATTACCTTCCATTACTTCCCCGAGTAGTATATATATAAGCCTCTTCACCTTTTTTCATTTTTTACCTGAATCTTCTCTCTCATCAGGAATACTCAAAAAAACCTTCAAGAAAAAACCCAGAGAGCTTAGTGCGATCCAAGACATCTTAGAGCAACTTCGAGCAAAACTTTCGTGATTTCTCCCACAATCTGTACTCCAAGTAAGTTTTCGAATCCATCCTCTTTTCTTTGTAGCAATTTTCATGTATTTTGTTCCTGATTCACGAGTTTTTGTAACTGGGTTTCTACTGTTCTTGAGAATTTTTTTGGTAATCGGGTTTAGGCAAACACACATAGAATAGGTATGCTACAATAGAGAATTTAGGCAGTATAAAATACTAGAAAATGCTTAGAAGGAATATGGGGTATAGGTACACCGTTTTCGAGTCCAAAATCGAATTGAAAATTTGATTTTGAGTATTTCAGAAATTGGGTTTTTCCTGCCTGTTTTCGGATTTGAAAAGTTTTTTTGGAAAGCTTTTCACATTCACTTTTTTTTTTCCTGTTTTTCCAGCCTACTAGTATGTTTATTGTGTTTTTATCAGGATGCTGCTAGTCGTATAAAAGCTTAACTTTTATACATGAGCAATGTTATCCTTGCTTTTCTCTTTTTTCTATCTATTGGTCATAGATTCTCACTTTCCCTTTGCTCTTCTCAGATATTCACGCATGAGCCCTTGGGAGGTGAGAGACCAATAGATGACGACTTTCTCGCTTTGTTTTTCGAAGATCAAGAACAACCTTCTTTGCCTTTTCCCAAGCCTTCGACTTCACACTCACACCCTACGACTAATCCTCCATACAACCTGTCATAGAACCAATCGAACATGGGTCTTGTCAAACACACTGCTCGTAGAAAAAAGAAAACCATAGATTCACCTTCCAACCAGCCTGCAACTAATGCCGAGGGTCCTTCAAGCTATCCTCAACCTTTAAAATTTTCTCCATCAGATATCTAGTCCAAAGCTCATCCTCGTGACAGTCCTTGAGCAGAGGTAGCCTAGTACATTGCCCGTCCTAGCGTCATATCGACCAGGATGGTGGAAAAATATCCCAAGAAGTAAGGACTTCCTGGAATTACTTTATACAAACCTACACCTAACCAGAGGGAAAACATGCCTGGAGCCGCCTACAGCCCCTGGTCGAGGTATCATATAGAAGCAGGGGAAATCTTGCCCTTGCATGAATTTTTCCGGGGGGTGGTCAATTATTTTGAGTTCGCCCATTTCCAAATAACACCCAATGGATATAGAGTACTTTCAGCACTCGATACCATATATAATCACAAAAAATGGCCTGTGCCTACTCCTCACGAGATCAATTATCTGTTCGATCTCAAATCCAACCCCAATCAGAGCAACACGGTGTTCTTCCATTTCTACAACCAGGAATTCGCTCGCACATTCCTGAGTGACATTACCTACAAGTCCAATTTAGGAAGGTACTTCCAAGAGTACTTCCTAACGATTGACTTGGTTGTAAACAACATGGCCTTCGCACGAGGACATAAAATTTTAATCTCTGATCGACATTTATCCAGTCATTTTTCATCTTTCCTTGTCCTTAGTTTCTTAGTTCTATATCTAGGTCCATGGCACAGAACAGACCCCACTCCAGAAATGGAGATTAGGGCCACAGCCTTGGCCAGCATGACATATATAGAAAAAATGTCAAGGAGTTGGTCACGGAAAGAAATTTAAGGCTGATCGGTCTTTTAGAAACTCATCAGGAAGTGAGAGAATCCACCGCGGGGAGTGCCACTAGAGAGGGCACTAAAGGACAAGAAAACCCCAAGCAGCAGTAGGATGTGTCACAACCCCAGAGGCATCGACCAATGGGAGTGACCATTCGAGAATCGTCCCCTAACACTCGAGCAGCTAATACTTCTACCAAACATGGGAGGGGAAAACAAAAGCTACCAGAATATACTAGTCCCATACTCGAATCTTCCGACGAGACTGATATAGATTTCTTACTCTTAAATAAGCTTCCCATCCCTTATCATTTATTTTATAGCGACAACATCTTTAATTTACGACCAGTAGTTTTAGCTTGGACTTCTTCGAGGCAGATAATGAGTGTAGAAGTAGCTCTTTAGATAATGTAGCGATCGGTAATAATAGTTCGGGTATACTACTTAGAATTTCTTTTTAGTTTCTTCCTTCATAGTGCCAAACTATTTCTTGACATATCTGCTCATTTATTTTTGTTTTGTAGTCATGCCATCCGACGACGCCTTTGATATCTACGCTTTTGCAGACACTCCAACGAGCAAGAAGAAGTCAAGCTGAAGACACCCTGGAGAAGGCAGTGGGGAACCTTCAAAGAAAAAGGCTCGACCAGAGGTCACTCCAGCTCCCATTCCTTCTAGATCAACAACCCCTCCTCCTCCTTGCACTGATCCTTCCACCAATCAAACGGGAAGATCATTGGCTGCAGAATTGCTAAGCAATGCTTATAGCTCAACAAATGACAAATTGTAGAGATTGTCCAAGAACCATCGCAGCCAGGAGGCCTTTGCCTGTCTTCCTTCGTTGAAACCTAGCCAGGTCCTTGCTCGTGGGTTCAATGAACTCCTCAATGTAAGTTTATTCTGTATTGTGTTTTAGTCGAACAACATTTCCTTTGATTAGCTATAAAAGCATCATTCTTCTACTGTTCGCATGGTATCTTCACCATAAACAGCGGCTGGTGTCGCACTGAGGAAGTCGATGTAAATCATGCCGAGGAGATCAAGGCATGGGAAGCCAAGGCTAAGGCAGCTGCTGAGGAGACCAAAGCAGGGAGGCCAAGGTCAAAGCAGCTTACGACAAAGTTGTCATTTTATCCGAGGAGCTGAAGAAGAGCCAAGAAGATTTGGCCAAGGCTGTTGCTGCCAAGGAGAAGTTTAAGGAAGCCTCTAAGACCAATTACAAGGAAGTAGCAAAGATTCAAAAGGATCTGGAGGCAAGCATGAAGGAGGCCACTGTTCTAGAGGAGCTAGTTAAGCTGCTCGAGGAGAAAAGCTCCCAAAACTTGGAGAGGTTCTGAGGAGCCACCTTCAACTGCTTCTACATGTTTAGGAAGAACAATGCAGAGGCAAACTTTGACTACCATCCCGAGCTGATAAAACAAGCCAAACTCACCAAGTGTGCTGCTCGCTTAGAGGACGAGAAAAATGCTCAAATTGCCTCAGATTCTCCTAAAATTTCCTTAGCGACAGGAATCGATGGTGCCGACGAAGAAGCCAAACCTTCAATCAACCAACAGTCTCAGTAGGACCCCCCTTCAGCTACATAGTAAAAAATTTGTTATGTAATTAAAACACCCGAACAAATCGTTTGCGGTGTTAAGAAAATTTGCTGCCTATGGCATCTTTACTTTTCATTTAATATTTTTAATTACATCCGAGCAGCAGTTGCTCGCGATGTAAAGACATTTCATTGTGATATTATAATATATTCTCATTGCTATTATAACATCTACTCGTATGACCAAACTTAGCATAACACTTTATTATGATTTCACAAAATTAACTAAATTTTTTTAAAAATACTCTAAGTGTCGTAGTATGCTTTCCCTTATTTTGCTTGTGTGTTTACATATGTTTATGTTTATATGCTTTGATCGCCTAGTATCTTATTTTCCCCCTAAGTGATCGAGGAGCTTAAGGTTGTCGGTTACTTGCCATGACCAATACCTGTTCGAACATGAATGCTCCCGTACTTATAAACGATCAATGATAATATAGCAAAACAACACACGTAGTGAGCAAATACCTGTAAAAAATAGAATAATTCGCAAGAATAACTAGCTGTGCATAGTTCCTTTTATTTCTCGTAATAAAATGGACAAGGTTCATGTCTGTATGAGTGATCAAAAATTGATCTTACACTTATAAGCTACCAGGCATCTAACTGACCAGCCCTTGTTCACAAACTTGTAAAAAGTAAAATTAATACAAGCCAACTCTTTAAAAAGAATTCTTCATTGGTAATACTTGCACTGATGTTCTACATTCAGAGAGCGAGGAACCAGATCTCCGTTTAAGCGAGCAAGTTTGTATGTGCCTAGTTGAAGGATTTCTTCAATTTGATATGGACCTTCCTAGTTTGGTCCAAGTACTCCAACAACCTGATCCCAAGTGTTCAGAAAAAAATATTCTCAGAACCAAATCTCCCATGTCAAACTCTCTTTCGCGTACTTTAGAGTTAAAATATCGAGAGACCTTTTGTTGGTAAGCTGCAACTCGAAGTTAAGCATGCTCGCGCCTTTCATTGACCAAGTCCAAAGACTCCATTAATAACTAGTTATTCGTATTCTAGTCGTATGTTAGCCTATTATGCGATGGTGGATCTAACTCAACAGGTAACATGGCTTCATATCCATAGGCCAAGGAAAATGGCGTATGTCCTATTGTTGTTCGGTGAGATGTTCTATACGACCAGAGCACTTCTGGCAACTGTTCTGGCCATGCTCCTTTTGCTTCTTTGAGCCTTTTCTTTAGTGTGTCCTTCAGAGTTTTGTTAACAACTTAAAACATACCCGTTGGCTTTTGGATGAGTGACTAGCGGAAAGCTCTTTGTGATACCATGTCGTTCGAAGAAATTGGTGAAAAGGTCACTACCAAATTGTGTGCCATTATCTGAGACAATTTTTTTCGGCAACCCATATCAGCATACAATGTTTTTGACAACGAAATCCAATACTTTCTTGGTCGTGATTGTTGCGAGTGGCTCAACTTCAGCCCACTTAGTAAAGTAGTTGACAACAACTATTGCATACTTGACATTCCCTTTTCCTGTAGGCAAAGATCCAATTAGGTCAATTCCCAAAACCACTAATGATCATGGGCTTTGCATCTATTTGAGCTCATTTGGGGCTGCTCGAGGTATCTTGGAAAATCGTTGGCATTTGTCACACTTTTTAATGAATTCCATAGAATCGTCAATCATTGTAGGGCAGAAATACCCTTGTCGGAGAATCTTCTTCGACAAACTTTGCCCCCCCAGTGTGATCTCCACAGAAACCTTCATGTACTTCTCGCATCAATTCCTTAGCTTTTTTCGTAGAGACAAATTGTAATAAAGGCATCGAGTATCCTCGTCTATATAAGACTCTATCCAACAAAATAAACCTAGTCGATCGATACAATGCTCAAAGTGTCATCATCTTTGGTGCTTGCTAACTTGGCTAAGGCACATCGTTTGAATTCTGGTCACGAGGAACTTGTTGGAGAGTATACTTCTCAAACTGTGCTAGTAAATCCTTCGCTTTGTTTAAATAAGCAGCCATCTTGAGATCCTTATCCTAATATTCTCCAATAATCTGATTAACTACTAGCTGGGAGTCACTATATATTTCTAGTGACTTTATGTTCATATCCTTGTCTAGTCTTAATCCTGTGAGCAGAGTCTCACATTCGGATTCATTGTTGGAGGCTATAAAGTTGAATCTATTCGCATAGTGAAACTGATGTCCCTCGAGGGTGATTAAGATTAGCCCTGCTCCTTCGTTATGCTCGTTAGAGGACCCGTCTACGAACAGTTTCTAGGAAGGGGTTTGATATTGATTATCGTCTTTATCATCGGTTCGCTGGCGGCGAGTCTTGTGAATTCAGCAACCAAATCTGCTAAGGCTTGTCCCTTTATGGCTACTCAGGGTGCATAGGAATTTTCAAACTGTCCCAACTAAACTGCCCATTTTAATAATCGACCAGCGACTTCTAATTTTTGTAAGACTTGCCGTAGTGGTTGGTCGGTATGCACTATTATGATGTGAGCTTGAAAGTAGGGTCGCAGTTTTCTAGACGCCAGTATCAAGTAATAAGCCAATTTCTCTATGGGCAGATATCGTAATTCTGGCCCCACTAGCCATTTGCTTACGTAGTATACTGCTTTTTGAATGTTGTCTTCCTCTCTAATTAAAATAGCACTAGCAACATACTCTGTTATGTCTAAGTAGATGTACAAAGTCTCTCCTTCAATCAGCTTGGACAAAATAGGCGGTTGTGACATGTGGGCTTTGAGTGCCTGAAAAGCCTGTTCGCATTCTTCTGTTCATTCAAACCTTTTCTTTCCTCTGAGTAGATTAAAAAATGGGACACATTGTCCGTAGACTTAGATATGAATCTACTCAGGGCAGCAATTCTTCTTGTCAGGCATTGCACATCTTTGACTTTGGCCAGTGACTGCATCTCGATTAGTGCTAAAATCTTGTTGGGATTGGCATCGATTCCTCGTGAGTTTACTATGAATCCCAAAAAATTTCCTGATCCAACACCAAACGAACACTTTAGAGGATTTAACTTCATCTGATATTTGTTTAAGATGTTGAAGCATTCCTGTAGGTTACAAAACAATCACAAAAAAAAGCCACCAAAACCCCACAACAAACACCCACCCCCAACTTTAAAGCTAGATATAAGCCACAGAGAGGCCTTTAGTGCTGCTGCAAAGAATGTGAGACACCATTCTGGATTCCTTAATTATAATATAATTAATAACCTCGCTACAATGAATAAACACACTTAGTGCCACTATAATAAATAAGAGTTCAAGCAAGAATTAATACTGAAAATTTCTTAGGATTGCCACCATGGATCACCTATCTTAACTAGCTAGTCTACTAATGACATGAACAGGCTTAGATAGACCTAAAACTCCAACAGTATTGGTATTCACTCAAATAACCTTACAAAGAAATAAAGAAAGCTTAATACTACCTACTCAATTAAGCTTACTCTTATGTAGAATTATAATCCCTTTTCCAACATCCTAAGGACAACCTTAGAATCTAAATAATGCTAAATTTGAAATTATATAACGATCAATAAAAAAATGTAGATTATTAGCACATCAAATGCATCTATACTCCAATTTCATTCATTTAATCTTTTGGTGTCACATTTGAGATAAGAGATGTCATTTCAAGTATCACTCACTTTTGATTTGTATATATTAGTACTCACACTGTAAATATCTAGTTAAGCAATTATAATACAATAATCCATAAAATCTAAAAGCAAAATAGAGGTAGTTTGTGATGAATGATGATTTTTAAATTGAGAAACTTGTTCCTCGGTCAAATTTTTCGAACATGCCACTGTGAAATTTTTCTCTACTAGAAACTCAAGCCCATATGGTGCGTTGATGAGATGATCTTCATTTAACATCTCACCAAAAGTTTGCTTCTTTTCCTTGAAATAATCTTTCATTATGGTAGAGATACATAATTTTTTTATATATATAAAGGTTATAGAAAACATATTAGAGGAAAAGAAAAACTTAAGTTTAAGATGAAAATACATGGTTTACAGAATGGAAGATCAAAATAGTGGTATGTTTCACTGAAAATAGAATGAAAAAAGAAAAGGCAAAAAATGCATAATCCATTAGTCAATCCAAAGTGAAATCCCTATGCATCTCAGCTCACAAATGACTTTCAAAAGCTCAATAATAGCATTTGAATTAGTATGAAATTTGTACAAGAAAATTTATTCCTAGTGTTCGAGTTATGTATCTATGTCCCAAAAAAAATAATACAAATTATACAATGAAACCACTTATATTGATCATAATACCAACTCAAAATTAGTTAACTTATACTTGAACACATTTCAAATCCCACCAACTTGACAAACTTGAACACATTCACAAATGAAATCACAATACAGAAGGGCATTGGTAGTTATAAGTTAAATTTCTAAAAGTAAAGACAAAGATGAATGAACAGTAAAATCACCTAGGATTTTGAAAGGGCCCCATTTTACTGACATATAAAGGAACAGAGTCTCCAGCTTTGTAGCTTCTGTAGTTAATATCAGAATCAGATCTCACTTGGCTACCACCACAAGCACAATCCATAATTAGAGCACAAAATATAATAAGAAGGAAACCTCACACCACTACTGTCCTCGATTATGGGTCTACTCCTGACTCTAAGATAAAAATTAGTGGCCTTGGCATGATGAATTCGAATAAGATGAGACGCCATTACAAAAACACACCCCTCAACTTGCTCGAACATAATTGAATTCATTACAGGACCTCTGTAGACTCGACAATTCTGAAGCCTGTGAACAAACAATGCTCTAACACAGCCAATTAACCTCACCTTACAAGAATCAAGGTCCGAAATTGTAAACTCACCAATCTCGGAACCATTGAATTTAATCACCAAAACCTCGCCCGTCTTGTTTCAAAACCCAGGCGAATCCGGAACTGTGTAGCCCATTTTCTCTGGTTTGACAATTTCAGTCTCTTTCTCTCTGTTTAAATCAAGGCCGGGGTCTTTCTTTGGAGCTTTGTTCTTAAAAGAAAATTTCTTTCTGGGAACTAGATCAGAGCTCAAACTGTCGAGGCTTGTGGGAGAAGGAGCTGCTTTTGGGTTCCTGCTCCAGCGGTTCAAAAGAATGGAGAAGACATACTTACGGGATGGGCAGAGGAGGCGACTGGGAATAATTTAGGTTGTGGATTAGGGATTTAGAAGATTAGACGAGGATTTAAATAATTATTAATTTGATAAAGGATTTAAATTCCTTCAAAGTTCCCAAAACTCCTCCAAGCACTGAGAGAGAGAGAAAGAATAGACGTGGGAGAGAGAGAGAGAGAGAGAGAGAGAGAGAGAGAAAGGTCAGCTTAGAGTGTTGTGTTTTTTTTCCTAAATGTTCTGATGAGATAAGTACAACCAAGTCTATCCCTTAGACTCAAAATGACAAAATTACCTCAAGATCAATCCTAGCCCTTTAATACCACATAGAGTAAATTTGTCATTTGCCACATCCCTCTAATTCCTCGAGTATTCCTATAGATCCCCAATTAAACCTAACATACCCAAATAACTGCTAAATGACTATCTGTTACTTGTTACCTGGTAACCCCAAACACGCGCTACATTCCAAAAATACCCCTAGGCTCACCCCGAGCCAGGTATTCGACCATCTTGTGACTATTCTGCTCCCTAGAACCGTCTCGAATCACACATCACAAATATATCTCCACAATACTGTGGTCTTAGTCATAACACACACAATTGACATTTATGCCCTCGACGGGCCAAAATTAAAAATACGCCCTTATTAACACGAACAGGCCCACATGCATATTTAATTCACCTAAACATGCATATCTAGTCATATAATAATTTAATTCAAGTAATCACATACTGATACAAATAAATCACAATTAACCACGTAATAACACAATTAAATCTACTATTGCCCTCCTGGCACGCTAATCAAGGCACTAAGCCTTATTGGCAGTTTTGGGACGTTACACTCTCTCTCTTGTTTCCTCAAGGAAACCTCCGTGGAAACTTAAGAACAAGCTTGAGAAACCAAGTATCAAGGTGAGTTCTTGTACCCCTTCTTCTTGTTCTTCTCTATGTCAAAGCCTAGGACTCGAATTGTGCATTATGATCTCTGACTTTTAACCATTTTTAACCATGGTTTTAATGTCTAGAAGCTCAAGGCAGCCACAAGTCTCTCAAGCTCACTTAGAAGCTTGGATGCAACTTTGATCATCAAGGAGGTAACCCTCTAGTTTCGAAATGTCCATTTCTTCCCTTGTTTCCTTCTTTTTCTTGGGTTATGATATGACTTGGTGATGTTTTGGGAGAGGTTTGAAGGTATAAAAGAGTAGTGGTGAGATCTGAAACCTAGAAGGAACACATACAACCAAAACCTAGAGCAACTAAGGTAAAACTCTAGTGAACTTTGGTTTATGTTTTGTACAAGCTTAGGAAATATGTTTTGTATGAGTGTGTCATGTGTTATGTTATTTATTTGGCCTTTAATATTATGTTTATGATGTATGGTTTATGCATGCATGGTGGTAGGGTTTGTTGTTAGCTTGGAATCTAAAGTTCCACTAAGTTGTATGATCTTATTCTTGCTGCCAAAGTTTTTGACTTGACTTCAAAAAGGTCAAATACTGCTATAATGACTTATTTCATAAAAATAAACTCCATAAATAAATTTTATAGGAAGTGTACATAATTTTAGGCTTTTGAAACGCTCAAAAATATTTTGTATGCTAGGAGTTATGCATATTTTGTGAAACTTGTACAAATCTGGAAAAAAGTTGGCAGACGAGATTCACGAATTTTGGGCAGAGTGTTGAGTGGGTAAATCAAAGTATTTTCGAATGAAAAATTGTGAAAATGTTTATGGTATATCAAAGTTTAAATCTGAAAATTTTCATGGAAATATGATTAATATATTGGGAGTTATAAAATGTTAAATTTTGACAAGAAATCTGGAAAAACATTTTTGGTCAGTTTGGCCCTTGCACTTTGAAAAAATGTTTGAGTAGGAAAAATTAAATATTTTGGACTTAATTTCAAACTAAACACTCTCTTTATATTGGTAATCACAATGAAAAAGTTTCATAGAAAGATAATAAAAAGGCTATGAATTATACCCTTCTAAATTTAAAAGGAAATATAAGATTTTGAAATAAAACCTTCTAGGCAGCCACCTTAGTGAATGTTTTTCACCAAGAAAGAATTATATTTTTGGCCTAATTTTTCTCATTAATATTTTTAGCATGACCTAATTTCGACCTAAGAAAAATCAAATCAAAATACCAAGCCGACTGGATTCTGTATGTCTCCTAAGTTTAGGAAAAATCAAGATTTCAAAATAAAACAATTTCAGACCATACTTTTTGGTGACAACTTTCACCTAGTGAAAATGTGTATTTTTGTCTAAAAAATTTGTATGGAACTTCTTGGGATATCCAAGAACGGATCTGCAAAATATTAGAGTTTTAATCACTTAGATATTAAGTTATAGCCTCCCAGATTTGAGACTTTGTAAGGAGGTAAAACAGTTTTTCTACACTTAGTAAAATTTGGAGTTTTTGTTAAAAACTAAGTTTTTACTTTATTTTCTCAAGATTGATGAAGATGGACTAGGTTAAATTTATTATTCTTTTCATAAGTTTAAAATGGATAATTGAAATAAGTATTCTTTTTTAAAATAAGTAATTTTATTTAGGAAAATTTAAAAAGGGGTCTGAAGCCCCATTTTGAAAAAAAAATAGAATCAATTAAATAACCTTTTTGACAATTTAAACTTAATGGTAATCTTTTTAAGATTTTAACATAACCAAAATTTTGCTTAGAATATAATTATTAATACGAGGTAGTAAGGTTTTATATTACAAACATAGTAAGCACGATTTTATTATAATTACACGAATAATGATTTTCTTCGACTTAGGCTGCAAAATAAATTAAAGGGGTTTATTTCTAAGTTTTGGTACGAATAATAGGGAGAGACTCCAAGTAAAAACAAACGTTTTCAGTATACTACTTTTCAATATTCGTAGTAGGCATTATTAAAGTCGAAGCCTTAAGGATAAAACATGTTTTCTTATCAATAATAGTGGAATGGAGAATAGTCATTTTTGGACATACGAACTTACGATATCGATAGAGGGTAGGCTCGTGTTTAACATACAACCATATCAACATTTTGAAAACCAAATCTAGCGATTGACATTTCAGGAATCTTAGAACAATATTTTAAACCTGACTGCTATGTTTGTGTTAGCTTATGGTACAAGTTAGTGTTAGGACTTACTAGAGTTAAGTCCATTTTAATTAATTTGGAACCTAATGGTATGTATATCTCATTTAGCTATGTAAAAGTTATGAATGAAGAATGATGGATGCTAATTATTATTTTGGTGTTTCATGACCTATTAAATTTAACTGTTTGGTGAATACATAATCGTGTTAGGATTAATGTCCTAAAAGCATGTAAAGACATTTTATTGGTTTTAAATAAAAGTACAATTTTATTATATTTGAATGTTATAATTATTGTTTAAATTAATTATATAATAATATCAAGAAAATTCCCTATTCATTCATGAGAATATGATCTTGTATTAGTACGAGAGAATTAAGATCATATATAATAAATAAAATTGTCAATAACATATTAAAGTAAGAAATCTTTAATGAATGGTTACTAGTATGATTTACTAAGCATACAAGATGCATGTAATCTATATTCGGATTACTGATGTGGACAGACATCTTAGTAAAGGTGTTGTATATAATAGATATTATATATGACGGGACCAATGAGAATTAATTATTGTTTAACCAAAAAATATTTTCTTGCTGACATGGCATGATCGGGGTGCACGTGGATAGCACGAGACTATTTAGTGATGACAGTTTGGTCGATCAACGACCAGGATAGCAAATTTCTCGATGGATTTAAGAAAGATGTTGAACAGTACGAAAGAAGATATGCTAACATATGCTACCAGGTCTGATCGTAGTAACGAAGCCAGAGTTCAAATACAGTTATAAGTCAGATATTTCTAAGATATTTGACCCTCTTTATGTGTAACTCTGATGGTTTCCATTATTATTCAATGATGCTTGTAACAAAGTTTAAACACGACCCATTGGCCCATATGTACCTCCTTGAGCCTATAAATAAGACTTATGAGATTCATTTAAAAGGAATTTGGTGTTCAGAGAAAATGAGTGTTCTTATACACGATTTTTGTATTCCACTTTGGAGCTTGTGAAACTTAGTAAACCCTAGTTTGCTGATCGTAGGTTTCAAGGTTTACATCAATAAAATCACTAAGTGGATGTAGGTTATTACCAATCTCTAGGGTCGAACCACTATAAAACATTTGTGTCGTTTAGTTCTTGCATTCAACTTATAAATTCTTATCATTTTAGTGACTCTGTGTCGTTGGATAAATCATCAGTTAACATTTTGGTGCTTTCATTGAGAGCTGAACTCAAGAACTTCAAGATAAACAATGGCGAAAACCTCCAGGAAAGCGGGTCAGACAGGGTAGACATCTGAGAGTATGCCAA
This sequence comes from Humulus lupulus, assembly GCF_963169125.1. Lineage (NCBI taxonomy): Eukaryota > Viridiplantae > Streptophyta > Magnoliopsida > Rosales > Cannabaceae > Humulus > Humulus lupulus. The sequence goes on from NC_084795.1 coordinate 163,251,631, forward strand.
ATCAACCTCCTTCACAAAATGTAGCGGAGGATGAGCAACAGGTGGAATTAGAAGAAGAGGAGATGGATGCTAAAATCGTGCAAACAACTATGATAGTATTGTTAGAGGAATTAGCTACTTTGAAAGCTAATCAAGAGAATGTCGCTGAAACGATGGTGCTGCAGCAAATGGAGATTGATCGGCAGCGCTAAGAACTAAATGAGTGATAGGCCGACATGGATCGCCAGCAGAGAGATGCCACATCAACTTTAGAAGCAGCTATTTAGTTGGCTCAAGGACAACCTGCACCAACCTCTCAACCAAATCAGCCACCAAGCTCTCACCTTCAACAAAATCCACAGTCAGAGCATCCCTAGTATCATCACAATCCACCACACCCAAGGAGTCCTCAAAGACCAGAGCAACCTCCCGATGCTCAACTGGAAAAACCAACCCAAAATCCTGACAGAAACAACAAGGAGCAACCACCATCTCGATTTGGTCAAAATAACGTTCAGCAGAACATGCAGAATAGGTTCGAGCAGCATCCTAGAAGCCCTAGACGCCAGAGAGTTGGGGAAAAGAACCCTTCTAGTAGGGGACAACATCCCTCGTGAAGCAAAAGGCAAGTGGATTCAGGCTCTGCGGTCCGGGATCCCCCACGACATAGTAATGTCAGAGGACCTAACAACCAACACAGACCTCCACCTGTTTATTGAGACGTACCAGGAGGAAGAGAGGGGAGCAATGTGTATAGCGGGTCGCACACTCATAGGTCGCAATTTAGAGATGACCATGATTATAATGAGGCGGATTCTAGCAGGAGGAAAAATGGTCGGCAGAAGGAGGAGAAAGGTAGACAGCAAAATCCTCCGCCAATGGAGAACCGAGCGACGAGCCAAAATGCTAGGGGATAGCCTAAGCAGCCCAATGTCTTTGACCGACTAGGTGCAAGCGAGCAGAGACGTAGGGATGAAGATCTGAGGGATGTGCTCAATAACTGAAGAGAAAGACATGACGAATACTTCCCCACGGTACCAGCCGCTCCAGCAATACCAAATGTTGTACAATCTCAAATAGATGCCTTGAATCAGACCGTGCAATAGCTAGTTGGGAATAAAATGTCCCACATAGAGTTTGATTGAAGGAAGGGCACCCTATTCTTTAATAAAATTGTTGTGGTAGAAGTTCCAAGCAAATTCAAAATGCCAATTCTACCCAACTTCACGGGAGGAGAAGATCCAGTATCTCACGTGAACAAGTTTGAGATACAAATGGACATCCAGAAGGTGTCAGAAGATGCTCAGTACAGGATTTTTCCTGCCACTTTGTCTGAATCTGCTCAGGAATCCAGAAGGTATTTCAAGTTCCTTTCGGCCAGTATAGTTTCCCGGGAGATGTTCGTGAAGGATTTTTACGGGCAGTTATCTTGGTTGAATCCATCCAACATAAGCTAATTAGCTGGTCAACATTCGACAGAAAGAAGGAGAAACTCTCAAGGAGTATATCCAGCGGTTTATACGAGCAGCTACTCAGGCCAAAATTTTTGGAGACAAGGGGAAGATGATGGCACTCACGGCTGGAGTACGACACCATTCTCCCCTCTGGAGTAGTCTACAGAAGAATGGAGTCAAGAGCACTCAAGAACTTCTGGATCAAGCAGACAAATATATCAAACTAAAGGAGGCCATTGTCAATGAAGGAAAGTCCCCAAAGGATGACCAGGGTCAGAAAGAAGACCCAATCAAAGCTGCCAATGGATCTGGTAAACCCAACGACAACAATAAATGTAATGGTAAGAATGGGGGGAAAGGGCGAACACCGAACTAGCGACATCTGATAGGAAGCACCCCAAACAAAATAGATATGAACCAAGGTTCACAAATTACACTGCTCTGGTCGATAGCCAAGCTGAAGTGCATTAGGCCAATCATACCACCGTTCCCTTTAGGAGACCAGCCCCGATCAGAAATGACATATCCAAAAGGGATGCGACCAAGTTTTTCATTTTCACAATGACTATGGCCATGATACCAACGAGTGTAACCAGCTCAAGGACGAGATCATGTTCCTTATTAGACAAGGACATCTTAGGAGATATGTACGAGCAGTGGGTAGTCCTCAGCAGGAGGCTCACAGAGGCAATGACCATGCACTTGTATGCCAACGCTCACCTCCTCTACAGCCAGCTCCTGTCGCTGGTACATTGTTGATCATCTGCGGATGACCACATGTAGCAGGTGACAGTGGTAAGGTGAGGGAGAGATATGCTAGAACCGTAAGTTACGATAAGGACATTGAAATGTTGAACGTTGAGGAGCGAACTCACGAAAAAGCTCGAATAGAGGAAGAATTGATAACTTTCTCTGAGCTAGACACACAGCATGTCCGATTTCCCCACTCAAATCCTCTGGTCATGGATGTTCAAATCACCAACATGATGGTAAAATGAGTGTTGGTAGAAATAGGAAGCTTGATCAACATTTTGTACAAGTCTTCACTGGAAAGAATGAAATTGCCAGTGCAAGATTTAGAACCATGCAACCAAACCATCTATGGTTTTTCTAGCGAAGGGTTAGCACCAACAGTGTTGATCAGACTCCCAGTCACAATAGGAGTTGCATCTGCAAATAGGAAATTACTCACTACTTTTATAGTAGTTGATTCTCCGTCTGCATATAATGTTGTAATCGGGAGACCCATACTCATTGATTTGTGAGCCATAACTTCGGTCTGGCATCTGGCCATGAATTTTCCAACCGATGCAGGAGTTGGGTGCGTGTTGGGAAACCAGTGAGAAGCCAGAGAATGCTACAATTCCTCAGTCACAAAGGCATGAAAAGGCAGATCGAGAAGTGAAGCCGAATAAAGGTTGCTAGTGGTAAATGAGATGCAAGCCCAATCAGGTGAATAAGTCACCAAATAGGGCGTTGCCCAAAGGGAGGATAGGGACTTAGATCCTCGCTTTGGGGATTTTGAAGAAAACATTGGGCTTGTGGAGGACCTCGAGGAGGTCCAACTAGAAGAGAAAGATCCAACCAAGGTTGTGAAAGTCGGTAAAAACATAGAGACAACAATAAAAAACAAACGGGTGGGGATTTTGAGGAGACACCAGAAGGTCTTTGCCTGGTCGCATAAAGATATGGTTGGGATAGACCCAGTAGTTATTAGCCATGTCTTAAATATAGACAGAAATCATCCACCTGTACAACAAAAAAGAAGGTTGCTCGACAAAGATAGATCTAAAGCCCTAAAAGAAGAAGTTGAGAAGCTGAAGGAAAATGGATGAATCAGGGTAGCCTTTTATCCATCATGGGTCTCTAATCCCGTACTAGTTCCCAAGCCAAATGGTAAGTGGAGGACGTGCGTGGATTTCACAAACCTAAATAAAGTCTGCCTAAAGGACTGTTTACCACTTCCAAGAATCGACCAGCTAGTCGATGTTACATGGGGACATGAAGTTTTATCATTCATGGATGCGTACTCTGGTTATAATTAAATTAGTATGCATCCACCTAATGAAGATCACACTAGCTTTCGAACAGATACGGGACTTTACTACTACAAAGTAATGCCCTTCGATTTGAAAAATGTTTGTGCGACTTACCAACGACTAGTCAACCACATGTTCAAAGAGCTGATTGGCAACAACATGGAGGTCTATGTCGATGATATGTTGGTCAATTCAAAAAAGTCCAGAGAACACATCGAGGACCTACAGGAATGCTTCAACATCTTAAACAAATATCAGATGAAGCTAAATCCTCTAAGGTGTTCGTTTGGTGTTGGATCATGAAATTTTTTGGGATTCATTGTAAACTCACAAGGAATTGAGGCCAATCCCGACAAGATTCAAGCATTGATTGAGATGTAGTCACCAGCCAAAGTCAAAGATGTGCAAAGCCTGACAGGAAGAATTGCTGCCCTGAGTAGATGCATATCTAAGTCTATGGACAAGTGTGTCCCATTTTTTAATCTCTTCAGAGGAAACAAAAGGCTTGAATGGACAGAAGAATGCGAACAAGATTTTCAGGCGCTCAAAGCCCTCATGTCACAACTGCCTATTTTGTCCAAGCCATTCAAAGGAGAGACTTTGTACATCAACTTAGCCATAACAAAGTATGCTGCTAGTGTTGTTTTAATCAGAGAGGAAGACAACATTAAAAAAAATAGTATACTACGTAGGCAAAAGGCTAGTGGGAGCAGAATTACGATATCCGCCCATAGAGAAATTGACTTATTGCTTGATACTAGTGTCTAGAAAACTGCGACCCTACTTTCAAGCTCACCCCATAATAGTGCTTACCAACCACCTACTGCGGCAAGTCTTACAAAAACCGAAAGATGCTAGTCGATTATTAAAAAGGGCAGTTAAGTTGGGGCAGTTTGAAATTTCCTATGCACCACGAGCAACCATAAAGGGACAAGCCTTAGCAGATTTTGTTGCTAAAATCATAGGACTCCCTGCCAGCGAACTGATGATAGAGACTGATAATCAATATCAAACCTTTGCCTAGAAACTATTCGTAGATGGGTCCTCTAACAAGCACAATGCGGGAGCAGGGCTAATCTTAATCACCCCGAGGGACATCGGTTTCACTGTGCGATCAGATTCAACTTTACAGCCTCCAAGAATGACGTCGAGTACGAGGCTCTGCTCGCAAGATTAAGACTAGCCAAGGATATGAACATAAAGTCACTATAAATATATAGTGACTCCCAGCTAGTAGTTAATTAGATTATTGGAGAATATCAGGCTAGGGGTCTCAAGATGGTTGCTTATTTAAACAAGGTGAAGGATTTACTAGCACATTTTGAGAAGTATACTCTCTAGCAAGTACCTCGCGACCAGAATTCAAACGCCGATTCCTTAGCCAAGTTAGCAAGCGCCAAAAATGCTGACACTTTGAGCATTGTACCGGTCAAACATTTATTGGCACCAAGAATTCAAGCAGAAGAATCCTCACTAATAATACAAGTATCCTACACATGGATGACTCCCATCATACAATATCTCGAACAAGGATTGTTACCGGTAGATAGGAATAAAGCAAGGAAGCTTCAAAGGCAATCGGCTCGATTTATTTTTTGATGGAGTCTTATATAGACGAGGATACTCGATGCGTTTATTATGGCGTGTCTCTAAGGAAAAATCTAAGGAATTGATGCGAGAAGTACATGAAGGTTTCTGTGGAGATCACGCTAGGGGGCAAAGTTTGTCAGAGAAGATTCTCCGACAAGGGTATTTCTGGCCTACCATGATCAAAGATTCTATGGAATTCGTTAAAAAGTGTGACAAATGTCAACAATTTTCCAAGATACCTCGCGCAGCACCAAATGAGCTCAAACAGATGCAAAGCCCATGGCCATTCGCGGTTTGGGGAATTGACCTAATCGGAAGTTTGCCGATAGGAAAAGGGAATGTCAAGTATGCACTAGTTGTTGTCGCTACTTTACTAAGTGGGCTGAAGCTGAGCCACTTACAACAATAACGACCAAGAAAGTATTGGATTTCATTGTCGAAAACATTGTATGCCAATATGGGTTGCCAATAAAAATTGTCTCAGATAATGGCACACAATTTGACAGCAACCTTTTCACTGATTTCTGCGAACGGCATGGTATCACGAAGAGATTTTCATCATTTGCTCATCCACAAGCCAACGAGCAGGTTGAAGTTGTTAACAAAACTCTGAAGGACACACTGAAGAAAAGGCTCGAATAAGCAAAAGCAGAGTGGCCAAAACAATTGCCAGAAGTGCTCTAGTCGTATGAAACATCTCACCAAACAGCAACATGCCATACGCCATTTTCCTTGGCCTATGGGCATGAAGCCATGTTACCTATTGAGTTAGATCTACCATCGCATATAAGGTTGGCATGCGACCATAATACGAATAACTAGTTATTAATGGAGTCTTTGGGCTTGGTCAATGAAAGGTGCGAGCAGGCTCAACTTCTAGTTCCAACTTACTAATAAAAGGTCGCTCAATATTTTAACTCTAAAGTACATGAAAGAAAGTTTAACGTGGGAGATTTGGTATTGAGAAGAGTTTTCATGAACACTCGCGATCAGGCTGCTAGAGTACTCGGACCAAACTGGGAAGGTCCATGTCAAATTGAAGAAATCCTTCAACCAAGCACATACAAACTTGCTCGCTTAAACAAAGATATGGTTCCTCACTATTGGAATGGAGAACACATGTGCAAGTATTACCAATGAACAATTCTTTTCAAAGAGTTGGCTTGTATTAATTTTACTTTTTATAAGTTTGTGAACAAGGGCCGGTCAGTTAGATGGCTAGTCGCTTATAAGTGTAAGATTAATTTTTGATCACTTGTATAGACAGAAACTGTAACGACCCCAAAATTTGCTAATAAGGCTTAGGGGCCTTGATTAGTGTGCCAGGAGGGCATAATTGACTTATATGTGATTTGAATGAATTTATTGATTTAAATGCATAACTATATGATAAAAATTCTTGTATGATTATATGAATGTAAATGTGATATATATAGTATTTGTGAGAACCACATTATTATGTGGGCAGGTTAGCAAAGAACGACTTGACGCGATCCTAGGGAGCTAGATAGCGAGAAAAGTCACAACGGGGCTTAATATTTGACTTTGGATAAGTCAGGGGTATTTTAGGTTTCGGGTAGTTATTTAGACTGTCGGGTTATGGAAATAAATATATGGAGATATATTTAAGGTTAGGAAGTCTAGGCGGGAATGTTGGGGAATTTTACCGTTTTGCCCTTAGGGACGTTTCCGGCACCCCGAGCCTCAGGATTGACTTAATTAGCCAAAGTTAGACTTAGCCAAAATAGAAGCTAGTGGAACAAAAATAGACTAACCCTCTATTGTTCAGCCCTCTCTCTCTCTTCTCTCTCAAGAAAACTAGTGAAAACTAAGGTGAATTCAGCTAGGAATTCAGTGATTTGAGGATAGAGCTTTGAGGAAATAGCTCAGTTTCAGCCAAGGAATTCAACCATAAACTAAGGTAAGCACTGAATTTCATTTTGACTAATTGATTATAAGGTTCATGGGTTGAAAACTAATGATTCCTAGGTTCTTAATCTCAAGGTTGAATTAAGGTGGAAAGCTTGGGAGTTGGTTTGGATTTTGCTTAGAGAAGTGATTCTGCTGTGGAGGTAAGCTTGAATCCATAAGTTAATGACTGAATTCTGGTGTTCCATTATTGGTTTTTGTGTTCTTAAGTTCTTGAGTTTGAGAAATTAAAAATGGGATTTTAATGACTTTTAACCTGGGTTTTTTGTTGAATTATGTTGTTAGAGTCATGATAAAAGTGTTGTGATTAATGGGTTTTGAATTAGGGAGCTTTGGGATGGTTTTGGATGAGGTTTAGATGCTAAAAATGGTGAATTTTATAGGCACGAAGGGAAGGGTCACGACTCTGTTCTAGAGTGTTGTGGCCCTAGGAAGCAAAGGAGCCAGGGAGGCTCGGCCAAAGCGAAGCGCCGCTGTGCCCAAGGGCAGGGCTGCGGCGCGTGTCTGCTCTCTGGGAGGGGGGCTTGGCTCTGTTTTAGGGGCGGGCTGTGGCTAGGCTTCAAGGGCTGTAACCCTTAGGTGCACACTTGAACATTTGGAGATTTTAGGCACGGGAATGTAGTCTAGGGTGCTCGGGATCGATTTCCCCACCGTGCTTGGTGGAATTCGATGTCCCAGAAGCTAGTATTGTACCTGGAGACCTTTACTTGAATATTAATGGAACCCAATATCTTGGCTATGACTAGGTGTTAAAGTTAGGGCTCGGGAACATATCATGCTTGAGGAGCGTCGCTCGTAGTCAGTGAACGCAGAGACTAAAGGTAAGAAAACTACACCTGGTTGTATATCTGTAATGGGACTAAGGGTTCCCTAATGTGTATGCTTGAAATGATGGTATTATGCCATGTAAGCTAAACAGTGAACCAACGGCCTAAAAGTGCCAAGGGTTACACTAGAGCATAAGGCACGACTTGGCCACTGGTAGCCGAGGATAGCTTAATATGCACTAAGCTCAGTTTAAGCGAGTTGGAGTCAGTGGGGTAAACAGTGGGTGCAGCCTAAGTTGTCGGCCTTGATTATTACGTGACTTGGTTATTATGAGACTTGAATGTTATATGTGATTAGTTGCATCCTTGATTCTGAGTATATGCTTAATGGTTAATGTGGATTATTTGATGGATGATCGTTCTTAAAGAATTGACTATTTGTTATTATTGTTTGTGTTGCACATTATGTTTTCTTGTTGGGCCTTGGCTCACGGGTGCTACGTAGTGTAGGTAAAGGCAAGGGCAAGCTTAATCAGCCCTGACTTGGAGAGCTCTGCAGGCCGAATGTACATGACCAGCTGCTCAGCCACCACAGTTAGGGGTTTAGGCAGGGGCGCAAGAACCAGAAATGTCTATTTTGCCTTAGTATGGCTGATGGTTGTCTGTATTTTGGGAGTTCTGCAAACAAACTTTTAAACTCTATTTCTTTTTGGGATCCCATGTATTAAACAAATTGATTATATAAAGTGAAACTTTTGAGACCAAAACCTTTTTATCCCTAGCTCATACATGTTTAGTGACACGTTTTTAAATTAATAACTTGATTAGCAAGTCCTCACCTTTATAAGTACACAGTGTAGCGGTCTTGGCTATCTAGGGCGTTACAACTTGGTATCAGAGCATCCTAGGTTTAAGGGTTCCTGAAGACCGGTTGGACATGTACATTCGCTGCTAGAGACAAGCTCAAATCAGGGTTTGGTAATGTGTATATGTGTTTATATGCTTATATGCCTGAAATGAGTTATGAATGCTGTTATTTATTGGATTAATAGGAAGCATGAGTTACTGATATAGCCTGGTCCTTGACTGTTGTGTGAGAATATTGAGGCATGTTTATTAGCATCGCCGTGCATGTAAATGAATATTTGGATGATTAATTGTATATTGTGTATGGATGAATGTTTGTTTCATAGCTATTGTGTGAAGAGATTAGAGGCATGCTTATTAGCAGCCGGTGCATGTGGATGGATGCCTGCATGTTGATTGTTTGTGATTGGGTATGTTCCATTGGTGGATTTTGGAGAAGTTTTTACCCTGTCATCATGGTCTGACTATCGAGTCGTTGATTGCAGATTGACTTGGATAGCTATGCGTCCAAGAAAATCTACGCGACTAGTCGGCACTAGGTCTGGGATCGGGGGTGATGACCAGGTCCAGGTTCCTTCGCCAGTTCTTGAGAACTGGCAGCAACTCATGGCAGATATGCAGGTTCAATTACAGAGCCAGGATGAATAGATTCGCCTACTGCGACAGCATGCTCCATCAGGGAGCGCTGCCCCTATTGTACCACAAACAGTGGTATCAGTTGTACAATCTGGGGAGGTTGGGAACAGGTGGGAGTCGTTATATGAGCGGTTCAGGAAGCAGCAACCTCCAGTCTTTGAGGGGGGACCTAATCCACTTAAGGCCGAGCAATGGCTGACTATGATTTCTACTATCCTAGATTTCATGAGGATAGAGGGGCATGACAGAGTGGCCTGTGCCACGTATATGTTGAGAGAAGATGCACGCATCTGGTGGGAAATGGCATCACAGACCAGGGATGTTACCGCTTTGAGTTTGGAAGGCTTCAGAGACTTGTTCAGTCAGAAATACTACAATGTTGCCGTCAGGGCAGCAAAAGTTAATGAGTTCGTGGGTTTGGTGCAGGGCAATATGACTGTTACTGAATATGCCCTAAAATTTGATAGGCTTGCAAAGTTTGCACCAGATCTTGTGCCTACTGATGCTGCTAGGCAAGATAGATTCATCAGGGGGCTTAATGCTATGATAGCCCGGGATGTCAGGATCACAACGGTACCTGGAGGAACAACTTATGCCCAGGCTGTTGAGAAGGATCTTACCACTGAGGAAGCGGAGAACAAGATATGAAGGGAAAGTGTGGTGAGGCGTGAGGGCCGCAGAGTGGTGCCTCCTTATTCAGGGACAGGTAGGGGCGAAGGCCCCAGTGACTTCAAGAGAAAGGCTCTTGACACTTCGACCGCTGCTGGTCCTGATAGGAGGGGTCGAGGTGGTCAGGGTGGCCGTCAGGGTGGCGGCGAGGCATGGCGGATCTATCCGGAGTGCCAGAGGTGTAGAAGACGCCATCTGGGCGAGTGTCGGGCCAAGGCTTGCTTTGTGTGTGGAATAGTGGGGCATCTTAGGAAAGACTGCCCAACGGTGAAGAAAGGTGAAGCAGGGAAGGTGGATAGCTTGACTCCAGCTCGAGAATTCACCTTGACTCAGGCAGAGGCCGAGGCTAGTCCCTTGGTAGTGACAGGTCAGCTTTCTAGCACTGGCTCTCCTTTTACTGTAATGATTGATTTTGGTGCTACACATTCCTTTGTTTCTAGTAGAGTGATTGATAGATTGTGTAGACCTTGTGAATATCAGACTGCAGGGTTTGGGACTTTATTGCCTACAGGGGAATTGGTAGTGTCTAGAAGATGGATTAGGGCATTGCCAGTGATGGTTGATAGCAGGGAACTTTCAGTGGATTTGATTGAGTTAGACATGGAGGATTTTGACATGATTCTAGGGATGGACTGGTTGGTCAGATATGGGGCTACCCTTGACTGTAGGAAGAAGATGGTGACTTTTGAGCCTGAGGGTGAGGATCCTTTTGTTTTTGTAGGTGCGGTATGTGGACCCCGCTACCTATGATTTCTGCGTTGTGAGCCAGAGACTTGTTATAGGGAGGATGCATAGGTTTTCTGGCCAGTGTAGTGGATACTACTAGGGTTATGCCGGCAGGGTCGGGGGAGACCAGATTGGTGTGTGAGTTTTTGGACGTATTTCCTGAGGATCTACCAGGGTTGCCGCCACGTAGGGAGATTCAGGTTGAGATTAAGTTAGCACCGGAGACAGAACTAGTATCAAGGACACCATATAGGATGGCTCCAACTGAGTTGAAGGAATTAAAGATACAGTTGCAGGAGCTTCTGGATCTGGGATTCATCAGACCTAGTTACTCGCCATGGGGTGCTCCAGTGTTATTTGTTAAGAAGAAGGACGGGACGTTGAGGATGTGTATAGACTACCGAGAATTAAACAAGTTGACCATAAAGAATAAGTACCCTCTACCAAGGATTGATGACTTGTTCGATCAACTACAAGGAAAGATGGTGTTCTCAAAGATTGATCTACGATCTGGTTATCACCAGCTGAGGATCAAAGATGAGGATATACCGAAGACGGCATTCCAGACGCAATATGGGCACTATGAGTTCTTGGTCATGTCTTTCAGTTTGACCAATGCCCCGGTATCTTTAATGGATTTGATGGATTTGAGGTTTAGATGCTAGAAATGGTGAATTTTCTGGGCACGAAGGGAAGGGCCACGACTCTGTTCTAGAGCGTTGTGGCCCTAGGATGCAAAGGAGTCTGGGAGGCTCGGCCAAAGGGAAGTGCCGCGACGCCCAAGGGTAGGGCCGCGGTGTGTGTCTACTCTCTAGGAGGGGGGCTTGGCTCTATTTTAGGGGCGGGCCGTGGCTAGGCTTTAAGGGCTGCAGCCCTTAGGTGCACACTTGAACATTTGGAGATTTTAGGCACGGGAATGTAGTCTAGGGTGCTTGTGATCGATTTCCCCACCGTGCTTGGTGGAATTCGATGTCCTGGAAGCTAAATATTGGACCCGGAGACCTTTACTTGAATATTAATGGAACCCAATACCTTGGCTGTGACTATGTGTTAAAGCTAGGGCTAGGGAACAGATCGTGCTTGAGGGGTGTTGCTCGTAGTCAGTGAACACAGAGACTAAAGGTAAGAAAACTGCACCTGGTTGTATATCTGTAATGGGACTAAGGGTTCCCTAATGTGTATGCTTGAAAGGATGATATTATGCCATGTAAACTAAACAGTGAACCAACGACCTAAGAGTGCCAAGGGTTACACTAGCGCACAGGGCGCGGCTTGGCCACTGGTAGCCGAGGACAGCATAATATGCATTGAGCTCAGTTTAAGCGGGCTGGAGTCAGTGGGGTAAACAGAGGGTGCGGCCTAAGTTGTCGGCCCTGATTATTATTTGACCTGGTTATTATGAGACTTGAATGTTATATGTGATTAGTTGCATCCTTGATTCTGAGTATATGCTTAATGGTTAATGTGGATTATTTGATGGATGATCGTGCTTAAAGAATTGACTATTTGTTATTATTGTTTGTGTTGCACATTATGTTTTCTTGCTGGGCCTTGGCTCACGGGTGCTACGTGGTGCAGGTAAAGGCATGGGCAAGCTTAATCAGCCCTGACTTGGAGAGCTCTGTGGGCCGAATGTACATGACCAGCTGCTCAGCCGCCACGGTTGGGGGTTTAGGTAGGGGCGCAAGAACCAGAAATGTCTATTTTTCCTTAGTATGGCTGATGGTTGTCTGTATTTTGGGAGTTCTGCAAACCAACTTTTAAACCCTATTTCTTTTTGGGATCCCATGTATTAAACTGCTTGATTATATAAAGTGAAAATTTTGAGACCAAAACCTTTTTATCCCTAGCTCATACATGTTTAGTGACACGTTTTTAAATTAATGACTTGATTAGCAAGTCCTGCACCTTTATAAGTACACAGTGTAGCGGTCTTGGCTATCCAGGGCGTTACACAAACCTTGTCCATTTTATTACGAGAAATAAAAGGAATTATGCGTAGTCAGTTATTCTTTCTAATTATTGTATTTATTACAAGTGTTTGCTCATTACGTGTGTTGTTTTGCTATATTATCATTGATCGTTTATAAGTACGCGAGCAGTAATGTTTGAACAGTTATTGGTCATGGCAAGTGACCAAGAACCTTAAGCTCCTCGATCACTTGGGGGGCATATAAGATACTAAACAAGCAAAGCATATCAACATAAACATATGTAAACACACGAGCAAAAAAAATTAGTTAATTTTGCGAAATCTTAGTAAAGTGTTATGCTAAGTTTGGTCATACGAGAATATTTTATAATAGCAATGAGAATATATTATAATATCACAATGAAATGTCTTTACACTGTGAGCAACTGCTGCTCGGATGTAATTAAAAATATTACAAGAAAAGTAAAGCTGCCTTAGGCAAAAAATTGTCTTAACACCGCGAACGGTTTGTTCGGGTGTTTTAATTACATAACAAAATTTTTACTATGTAGCTGAAGGGGGGTCCTGCTGAGACTGTTGGTCGACTGAAGGTCTGACTTCTTCATCAGCACCATCGATGCCTGTCGCTAAGGAAATTTCAGGAGAATCTGAGGCATTTTGAGCATTTTTCTCCTTCTCTAAGCGAGCAACACACTTGGCAAGTTCGGCTTATTTTATCTGCTCGGGAAGGTAGTCAAAGTTTTCCTCTGCATTATTCTTCCAAAACATGTAGAAGTAGTTGAAGGTGGCTCCTCGGAACCTCTCCAAGTTTTGGGAGTTTTTCTCCTTGAGCAGCTTGACTCGCTCCTCTAGACCAGTGTCCTCCTTCATGCTTTCCTTGAAGCTTGGCTGCTTCCTTATAATTGGTCTCGGAGGCTTCCTTAAAATTCTCCTTGGCAGCAACAGCCTTGGCCAGATATTCTTGGCTCTTCTTCCGCTCCTCGGATAAAATGGCAACGTTGTCTTCAACTGCTTTGACTTAGGCCTCCCATGCCTTGGCCTCCTCGGCAGCTGCCTTAGCCTTGGCTTCCCATTCCTTGATCTCCTTGACATGCTTTACATCGACTTCCTTAGCGCAGCGTTAGCCGTTGTTTATGGCCAAGATACCCTGGGAACAGTAGAAGAATGAAGCTTTTAGAGCTAATCAAAGGAAATGTTGTTCGAATAAAACATAACACATAAGAAACTTACACTGAGGAGTTCATTGAACCCACGAGCAAGTAATTGGCTGGGTTTCAATGAAGGAAGACAGGTAAAGGCCTCCTGGCTCTGACAGTGCTTGGACAATCTCTACAGTTTGTCGTTTGTTGAGCTATAAGCATTGCTCAGCAATTCTGCAGCCAAAGATCTTCCTGTTTGGTCGGTGGAAGGATCAGTGTGAGGAGGAGGATGAGGATTTGTTGATCTGGAAGGAATGGGAGCTGGAGTGAACTCTGGTCAAGCCTTTTTCTTTGAAGGTTCCCCACTGCCTTCTCTAGGGTGTCTTCTGCTCGAATTCTTCTTGTTTGCTAGAGCGTCTGCAAAAGCGTAGATATCGAAGGTGTCGTCAGATGGCATGATTACAAAACAAAAATAAACGAGCAGATATGTCAAGAAATAGTTTGGCACACTAATGGAACAAACTAAAAAGAAATTCTAAGTAGTATACTGGAACTATTATTACCGGTCGCTACATTATCTAAAGAACTATTGTTACACTCACTATCTGCCTTGAAGAAGTCCAAGCTAAAACTACTGATCGTAAATTTAAAGTCGTTGTCCTTATCAAATAAATGATAAGGGATGGGCAGTTTATTTAAGAGTAAGAAATCTATACCTTTCTCGTCGGAAGATTCGAGTATGGGACCAGTATATTTTGGTAGCTTTTGTTTTCCCCTCCCATGTTGGGTAGGAGTATTAGCTGCTCGAGTGTTAGGGGATAGTTCTCGAATGGTCACTCTCATTGGTTGGCGCCTCTGGGGTTGTGACACATCCTGCTGCTACTCAGGGTTTTCTTGTCCTTCAGTGCCCCTCTAGTGGCACTCCCAGTGGTAGATTACCACTTCCTGATGAGGTTCTAAAAGATCGACCAGCCTTAAATTGCTTTCCGTAACCATCTCCTTGATGCTTTTTTCTATATATGTCATGTTGGCCAGGGCTGTGGCCCTTATCTCCATTTCTGGAGTGGGGCCTGGTTGGTGCCATGGACCTAGATACAGAACTAAGCAACTAAGGACAAGGAAAGATGAAAAATGACTGGATAAATATCAATCAGAGATTAACAGTTTACCTCCTCGCGTGAAGGCCATGTTGTCTACAACCAAGTCGGTCGTGAGGAAGTACTCTTGGAAGTACCTTCCTACATTGTACTTCTAGGTAATGTCACTCAGGAATGTGCGAGCAGATTCCTGGTGGTAGAAATGGATGAACCCCGTGTTGTTCTGATTGGGGTTGGATTTGAGATCGAACAGATAGTTGATCTTGTGAGGAGTAGGCACAGACCATTTTTTTGTGATTATATAAGATATAGTGTGCTGAAAGTACTCTATATCCATTGGGTGTTATTTGGAAAGGGGCGACCTCAAAATAATTGGCCACCCCTCGAAAAAAGTCATGCAAGGGAAAGATTGCCCCTGCTTCTATATGATACCTCAACCAGGCACTGTAGGCGCCTCCAAGCACATTTTCCCTTTGGTCAGGTGTAGGTTTGTATAAAGTAATCCCAGGAAGTCCATACCTCTTGGGATATTTGCCACCATCCTGGTTGATATGACGCTAGGAGGGGCAATGTACCAGGCTATCTCTGCTCGAGGACGAGCTTTCGGCTGGATATCTGGTGGAGAAAATTTTAAAGGTTGAGGATCACTTGAAGGACCCTCAGCATTGGTTACAGGCTGGTTGGAAGGTGAATTTGTGGTTTTCTGTGACAAGTTGTATGGAGGACTGGTCATAGGGTGTGAGTGTGAAGTCGAAGGCTCGGGAAAAGGCAAAGAAGGTTGTTCTTGATCCTTGAACATCAAAGTGAGAAGGTCGTCGTCTATTGGTCTCTCACCTCCTCAGGGATCATGCATGAATATATGGGAAGAGCAAAGGGGAAGTGAGAATCTACCATCAATATATAGAAGAAAGAGAAAAGTAATGATAACGCTGCTCGTGTATAAAAATTAAGCATTTATACGACTAGCAGCATCCTGATAAAAACACAATAAACATGCGAGCAGGTTGGAAAAACAGATCAAAAAGTGAATATGAAAAGTTTTTTCGAAAAAACTTTTCAAATCCAAAACAGGTGGGAAAAACCCAATTTTTCTAAAATACTCAAAATTGAATTTTCTCTTTGATTTTGGACCCGAAAATGGTGTACCTATACCCCATATTCCTTCTAAGCGTTGTCTATTATTTTATACTGCCTAAAATCTCTATTATAGCATATTTATTCTTTGTATGTTTGCTAAACGCGATTACCCAAAAATTTCTCAAGAACAGTAGAAACCCAGTTACAAAAACTCATGAATCAGGACCAGAATACATGAAAATTGCTACAAAGAAAACATGATGGATTCGAAAACTTACTTGGAGTACAGATTATGGGAGAAATCATGAAAGTTTTGCTCGGAGTTTCTCGAAGAAGTCTCGGATCGCACTGGAGTCTCTGGGTTTTTTCTTGAAGGTTTTTCTGAGTATTCTTGAAGAGAGAGAAGGTTCAGGTAAAACATGGAAAGTTGGTGAAGAGGCTTATATTTATACTTCTCGGGGAAGTAATGGAAAGTAATCATGGGAATAGGGTTTCGATGCATGGGGAATCGTAATGACCGTCAAAACGTTTCTGGGAAACTATAAAGGTCATGATTACTTGCCCTTTTGAAAAAGTAAGTGATGACAGATGTGACAGGTCAGATGGATTGCTGGTCGAGTAAGTTTATTAAATGTTGATCGCATTACAATAAACTTGGGGGCAAATGTTTAACCAAAAAATATTTGCTTGCTGACATGGCATGATCGAGGTGCACGTGGATAGCACGAGACTATTTAGTGATGACAGTCTGGTCGATCAATGACTAGGATAACAAGATGCTCGATGGATTTAAGAAAGATACTGAACAGTACGATAGAAGATATGCTAGCATATGCGACCAGGTCTGATCGTAGTAACAAAGCAAGAGTTCAAATACAGTTATAAGTCAGGTATTTGACCCTCTTTATGTGTAACTATTGATATTTATGTTATTATTCAAAGATGCTTATAACAAAGTTTAAATAAGACCCACTGGCCCATATGTACATCCTTGAGCCTATAAATAGGACTCGTGGGATTCATTTAAAAGGAATTCAGTATTCGGAGAGAACGAATGTTTTTATACATGATTTTTGTATTCCACTTTGGAGCTTGTGAAACATAGTGAACCCTAGTTTGCTGATCGTAGGTTTCAAGGTTTACATCAATAAAATCGCTAAGTGGACGTAGCTTATTACCAATCTCTGGGGTCGAACCACTATAAAACATTTGTGTCGTTTATTTCTTGCATTCAGCTTATAAATTCTTATCGTTTTAGTGACTCCGTGTCGTTGGCTAAATCATCAGTCAACAATTATCTTTATACACTTGTCATTTGATGTAAAGATTTAATTTTTGTCATAATAGATGATCATTTGTATATCAGTCTAAATGTTGAGTTTTCATGAACTCCTATTTATGTTTATTGGATCTTTTGATTCACCCGTTAAGGTCTCTTAGAATAATGAGGCTTATGACTTTGTTTTGGAGAGTCAATATCATGGATGGCTGGGAACATGAATTACAATATTGGAAACCATGATTTCCTAACGGATCAAATATTGGTTCCATTAAGGGTTGATTCTAGAATTAAATAGTTATTGAGCACAAATCTATAATTAGATCATAGATTAATTATTCGCTAGTGAATTAATAGTATTTAAGGATCAAGAGGTAATTAGAAGGGTAAAATGGTAATTTTGACCAGCTCTAATTAATGAACCAATAATGGAGGGCAGAACTGCATGTATTGATTATATCAATGGACTACTAGAGAAAACTCTGTAAATATAATTCTATAAATACTTAGAGTGCAATTCCATATTTATAGTGGAGTAATCATGGAATTAATAAATAAGATTATTAGATTAAAGAGTTTAATTAATAATCTGGTTTATTGGAGCTTCGTATTATAGGTCCATGGTCCCCAGATCACCTCTGTCCTACACTGTCAAGGGTAAGGATGTCAAAAGAAAGGTTTGCTAAGAGAAATGACTAAATTACAAAGGAACTAATTTTCTAGGGCAAGGAAATAATTATTTGATAATTATGTGTTGACTGTGAATTTAGCCAACGACCTAAGAACGTCAACTACGACAAACCTTCAAGAGAATTATAAACGACAACAGACAGTTTTTATGAATGAAAGTAAATAACACGAGATTTTATAGTGGTTCAGCCCCGATGATCGGTAATAGCCTAATCCACTTAGAGATTTTATTATGTATTCACACTCAAGATCAGATGAACCGTGTCAACTGAGTTTCTTCAGTGTGAAATATTCCAGAATACAAAAAGGGGTTCTCTCAGGGAAAACACTTTCTCTCTCTAGAACACAAGTTCACTCTTGATTTTGCCAAAAGTCCTTTTACGATCTTCCCAAGTCTCTATTTATAGACCTGGGATTCTCAACTGATATCCCCTTTAGATAGGGATATTCCATTATTTACCTAATATTTATATTACAAAATAAACATTCAAAACATAACTGATCCCTAAATTCAAGTAAGGATTGAGTGATTCCCGGATGCTTGGACCAATTCTCACTGAAGTAGTTTCGGGCAGTTTGACGTAGTCTCTCATGCATGTTGACTACTCTTCAAGCTTTACGTAGGTCAAAGGTGGTATGTGCATGGCTCTCCTTGGACCAAAGGTCAGGTACATTTGGCTCTCCTCGGACTAAGGTCGTCCGAGGGTACTTACTTTGCTTCTTATCTCGGGCACATTCGAGGTATACTCCTTCATTGTGTCTGTTCGGACACAATGGTTATCTTCTTTGGCTTAAGGTGGTTCAAACCACCCTATTTGACTCCTTCAGTCAAGGTCCGATCGGACCTTGCACTCTCCTCCTCGGACCAAGGTGGCCCGAGCCATCTCTTCTCAGCATCTCCTAGGACCAAAATGGTCCAAAGCACTCCCTCAAGCGTCTTGTTCGATCGGGGACAATGCCCCTCTCCTCGGACCTAAATGGTCCGAGCCTTCTTCGTTCAACCAAGGTCCGATCGGACCTTGGACCTTTCTCCTCGGACCAAGGTGGTCCGAGCCACCATTTCCATCTCCTTGGACCTAAATGGTCCAAGGTACTCCACAAGCACCATGTCCGATCGGACACATCCTTCTTCTCCTCGGACCAACATGGTCCGAGCCTTCCTTTGTTCAACCAAGGTCCGATCAGACCTTGGACTCTTTTACATATCACCACCTTGGACCCAAACGACCCAAGGTACCTCCTATGAGCATGTTCGATCGGACATAGTCCACTCCTTTTCAACCAAAGCTTGATCGGGCATAGTCATCTCCTTGGATCAAAATGGTCCAAGGAACCCAAAAGCATCATGTCCGATCGGACACATCTTCCTTCTCCTCGGACCAAAGTGGTCCGAGGTATACTTCTCCTCCTTACCTCATTCAAGCCCAAGTGTACCTCTTCCACATCATACCCGATCGGCCATTATGTGGCTTTCCCCTTGAGTAAAACTTGAGCCTTGGTCATTCTCTTTGAACTCATTCGAACCAAGCTTAACAAGAGGTCCCCTAAGCTTAGGTCCGATCGGACCTATTGCTTTTATACTTTGAACCAAACTTCAATCCTCCCCTTCAACTTCTTGGACTTGGCTCCAATTTTGTTATAAGGGTCTTCGAACTGAGGTTTGAGCCAAGCAACCCCCAGTCCAAATATTCTCTTCGATCGGGCGTATTTGGCTTGACTATCTGCCCAATTCCTTAAGTGACATATTGGACCATTATTAAGCCAGACAACCCCACTGACTCATGCCATGTGTTAATTTTATTGCCACGTCATTCTTTTCAAATTTTTGGGATAACATTATGGTTAATTGATTAATTGTGAATTAATTAATTATTTCATTATATAGTTTTTATTTTGAAAAACTATAGGTTAAAATTAATATTAATCTTGTTTGGATTAATATAAAGAGAGAAAATAATAAATATCTTATTTATAATATGATATTTATTTATTTAATTTAAAATTTTAAATTAACTGATATTTATGTTGGAATAAATATATTATCTTAAAAGTTGATTAAATAAACAAATGAGAAAATTAGGGCAACCCTATTAGGGCTGGGCGACACACACTGTACGGTATAGTGTGTGGCGCCTAGCATTAGGGATTTTTATCCCTGGGATTTGAATTTTGAATTTCAAATAAATTTGTTTAATATGTTATTTAATTATTCTTTTTAAATATGATTTAAATAGATAATTAAATGAAAATATCTAATCAGTTTTAATTTGAATTATATTTTAATTAAATAAAGATTATTTAATTAGATTAAATATCTTTATAAATCTGTTATACATGATACTCAAAATATATAGAAGAATGATCAGACTCTCTCTCAAAAGCGATAGTTTTCTCTAATCCTGAAAACTATTCTAAACCTTCTCTCTGTTAATACTCTCTAGATCTCATGTGTTGGGTACATCTAGGGAGTCACATTAATCACCCTTTTGAATCCTTCGTGTCCACACACGTCCTTGTGTGTTTGAGAATTGGTCTGGAAGATCAGTATGTGAGATCTCAGAACACTGGATAGAAAGATCATTGATTTATACAAAAAGACTCAATGACACTTGATAGGCTACAAGAGGTAATCCCTAGTCTATTTGCATGTGATTTAATATTTATATATGTGTATGATCCTGGCTGGTATTAATATTTATTCAAATGGGTCCATATATTCCGTTGCATACCTTTGATTTGATCATTTAATACCAACAAACTTTTGTGATATTATTGTTCTATGTATAATGATAGATTATCCTGCTTTTATCACTAATATTTTTATATATAATTATAGGAGTTATTCCAATACTTTTGACTTATAATTATAGTACTATTTAATGTAAACTAAAGGATCATTTATATGGACTATTTTCTAACAAGGGTCAAAGTTTGACCTTTGACCACCCAAGTTATGGATATTACAAATCTGTCATAGGCTAGGGCTCGGGTCGTGACAATACTAGTGCCATCCCATGAAGTTTCTCAAAGTAAAAGACTTGCTCAATGAGCAGGACGCTTTAACCCGAAGATCCGGGTTTCACAAGACACTATAAAAAATCCTAAGATATTTATGTAACTGATATTTAAATTGTATTATTCTTATATTATTTGAATATGTAACTGAATGTACTGATCTCACACCTACACGTGTAGGGCCTAGAATTGCTTGTAAGGGCCCATAGCCCACTAAGACTTTCTATAAATAAAGGGTTAATTCAATCATTAAAGCTAAAAAAAATTACGTGAGGAAAAGCTATAGTTTTCTTTTGTAAGCATTTTATGTACAAAACCCTTCTAATTGTATTCTTTTGTCAGCTTAAGAAACTTAGTTGAAGATTATTTCTTCTTGATCTTTAGTTTGACACTTCTTTGATAAATAAAAGTGGAAGTGGACGTAGGTCATTTCCAACTCTCGGGGTCGAACCACTATAAAATCTTTTGTGTTGTTTTCTTGATTTTAGTTTGTTATAATTCTTTTCTATCGTTTAAATTGACTCAGTGTCTTTGACCAAAACGTTGGTCAACATTTTGGTGCTTTTATTGTGAGTTGAACTCAAGATCTAATTTTATTAGATCCATCTAAAACAATGGCTATCACTGCTAGAAGCCAAAGTCAAGAGCCATAAGGGAGGAACCCTAACACTGCCCATCCTGACCGCCCCTCGAGCAGTCAAATCCATCCTTTGCGCCCTACTCATCCATTTCATCCTCTTGGAAACCTGCCTCCACCAACCACAATCGGGCATAATGAGCCCCATGTGGACTTAGGAGAAGAGTTGCACCCCAACCTTGAACAACTGAAAGGGGTCGTGGGGTAGATGCAAGACCAATTCGTATTTTTTTTTATTTCCAGTTTCTATTTATAGAAAAAAAATCCCATTATTTTTTCCATGCATGAAAGTCAGGCAGATGCTCAAGAGGCTATATCTGAAGCCCTCAACAAACAACGACAAGATTTTTAAGTCTGGATGGATCAGAGAAAGCGAACCCTTGAAGCTCGCCAAGAAGAAGCTGACTGTCACAATGTTGAGGCAGCAAGGTTGCTAAAGGTCATCTCGTCACAGAATCAAGTAGTGAGATCCCGACCAGTGGATCCTCAGCCTGAGAACATTGGTCAGGAAAATTGTGAAACCCAGGGACCAACTGGTTAGAACCTGCCCAACGATCATGGTCTCATGTCCAAGTGGTCCCTCCTAGACCTGCTACAAGTTATCACTCCCATAGGGGAGCTCAACCAAGGGTGCAGCTATCGCTCCATCAAGATGAACAGGTGCTTTCGAATAGGGAGCAAGGTTGTGCCAGACAAGTGTCTGCAACTGGAAGACCTACTAATGAGCACCCTAGGTAAGCAACTTCGAGAGGTGGGCAACCCCCAAATTCTAAAGTGGGCCCTTAGTACCGACAACCAAAGAATAAGAGACCCGCTAGCCAGAATCGAGGCCATCCACCTTACTTTGCTAGACACAAATGTGGTCATAATTGTAGAAGAAACAGAAGGAGAAATGACCAAGAGGCTAGCAGTAGTTATCAAACAACTTACAGAGATGGTTATGATGATGATGGTGAAGGGGAAAATCGGTACTACCAACCCCGTGACCATCAAATAGTATAATGACCACCGACAGGACGAAAATCCAAGACGACAGTTTTCTCTGCCAAGGCCACCTTGGCCTCAAGATATTCCACCTAGGGGGAATGTGCAGCCTGAAGGACCGTTTGTCCCACCAAGGCATCAAGGGCCAGGGAACTATCCCGTGAGACCACCTCCTGGTCCTCCTCGAGCAGACAGTCAAAAAGTTGGGGGTGACCAAAAGGGGGAAGTGTCTTTAATAGACAAGGAAATAGAGAGCCTGACCTCCACGGTGTCCTTAATCATCTTAGGGAAGGCAACACGTCTAATGTTGTTGGACCCGTTGCACCGATAATCACATATGCACCACAAGCAGGGGCTACTGCAATCCCAATTGCAGCACCAGCTGTTGTGCCACTAGTTGCCCCTATAATCCAGGTGCAATTGGATGCTCTTACTCAAATGGTACAAGAGCTAACAGCCCCAAATCTCACAGACATCAACCTGGAAAGAAGGAAAGGGTCTCGGATCAATGCTCTGATAGTACCACCCAAGTTCAAGATGCCAACTTGGAAGATGTATACTGGAAGGGAAGATCCTGTCTCACATGTTAACAATTTTGAGATACAAATGGACCTCCCAAGACGACATTTGTTGTAGGATCTTTCTCTTGGTAACTGTTTTACCATGTGCATAGCAGAAAGCACGGGGTGTTGGGCCCAGAGATTTAAAAAAATTATTTAAACAAACTTTTCATAATTGGATCCATTAACATGCAATACATTAATCATAGAGAAATAAAAGATGAGGATTTACCAGTTGAAGAACTATCAAGAATCATTGATATCTTTTTGTATCTCCAACGAACATCCAATCCAAAGCAATCTTTGAAATACTCAGACAAAGATCTTCCAAGATGTATCTCTACACCTTAAGACGTGTGTGGACACATAGAGTAATGGTAGGGAAAAATTTCTGATTCTCAAGATATTCTCAACATATGAGATCTTGGAATATTAGGTCTGAGACAATTTTCAGGGATAAAGAAAAATTATACAATATATTTTGCTCTCTGACAAAAGTATATTTTTATCTTTTAATAGTTCTGTGAAACTATTCCATCTGATAGATTTATAAAAGAATTAATTAAATTTTAAAATTCAAAATTTAAATTATAAAACAATTATTAAATAATTAAAAGAAATATTCAATACTCATTCTTGGACCTTGTATACTGTAGTTAGCATGTAACACATCCCTCATTTCAGGGATGTGTTCCAACAATTTTCTTTTAATTATTATTTAATAATTATTTATTAAAAAATATATAAATTTGATAAATTATTTATTAGATTAATTAAATAATAAATATCTTTTCAAATTCAAATCTAATTTGAATTATCAGAAATATCTTTTTCACATTATTTAAATGAATAAAGCTAATTGATTTTAAATTAATTATCTTAATTATTTAAATGCTATTTTCGAAAATACCAAAATAATTTTTGAAAAATATAATTAATTTATTAATTTTGAAAATTAATTTATTAATTAATCAATATGTCTCAATTACATATCTGACCCTGAAGAACAAATTTCTTCCAAATATGTCATTTTCTTGATTTTTCTCAATTTCAACTCTTACATTGAATAATGTTGATAGAGTCATCTTGGGGACCTATGGACCTATAATTTCAAACTCCAATAAATATAGATTATTGATTAAAACTCTTTAATATAATAACATTAATTTATTAATCTCAATATTATCCCACTAACAATATGAGATTGCACTCATTTAAATTGTAGACATTTATTTACTGAGTACTTTTAAATATATAAAAAGTGCCCATCGATTTAATCACTACATACACTTCAATCATATATTAATGATTCATAATTAAAGTGGGAATTAACTTTACTAGTGAAGGTTAATTCATAAACTAATTTATGAATTTGAGCTCAATAACATTTCAGTTCCAAAATACAACCCTTAAGAGAACCTGTTTACCGAGTTTTTCGGAAACGAATAACTAACAGAATAATAAAAAGATAAGGACTGTAGAAATGTTGAAATGTAACTAAACAAACAGTGTTTTTACGTGGTTCAGGCGTTAACAAGCCCTAGTCCACGAGTCGATGTTATTATACTTGGAAAAGGTTACAGTAAGATGGCTGGTGCACAAGAACTTCACACACTCACAGTGTTTCTCTCGGGTTCTCTTGAAGAAGATGAAGCTCGAGAGATTTTAGTAGAGTTTTTGCTATATATCATTTGTCCGTCCCTCTTCTTGTAAAATGAAGGGGTCTTTATAGCTAGGGTTTTGGATTAGGGTTTTTCTCTACGTACATGAGTCTTAATTACACCAGCCATAAATAGGGATACAATTACTGTAGTAGCATGGCTATAAGACTCTATGTGGGTATATTTATGTGAAAGTATGGGGAACACACAAAGTCAGCCGTCTTTTCCAAGTTGTCAGCGGAACAGTAGGCGAAAAGGTACCCTTAGGCGTGCTGGGATGTGTGCGGCTTTGACCTGACGGGCGTGTCAGGCGGGATCCTGTGTCAGGTGGATATCATTCCAAATATGCCTCCTCCAGGACTCGACCGTTTGGCTTTGTTCCGTGCGAGGCACGGAACTGCTTCCGCGGAGACCACTCGAAGAGCTTCTCCTGGAAGGAGCTTCCCCGAAGGATACCCCTTCGGGAGTCCGAGAGAGTTGACGAGTTTCTGTATTGTGTTTGCTTGGAAGAGTAATCCGGACACTAAACGGGAGAGGCGAAGCCTTTCTGTTCATCCGCGAGTACTGGTCACCTACCGTGAAAGACATCGATAATTCTGCTTCCCCGAGGTCATCAATCTAAACGCTATCCGGAAATCTAGATAATAGAACCATTATTCAATTCCTCTCGGAAAGGTATATATTCCATATTAGTATATTATATCCCCAACCATGTGCATCAATGAGTTCCCAAAACAAAATTTTCTAGCCTAATCATTCTAACAAACCATAACGAGTGAATCAAAGAACTCATGACATAAACATAAGTTCATAATAACTTCAAGATTATGATCAATTTTTATATGATCATCTTATGGATATGTTTAACTAATAGTTATAAAGTAAATAATGAGTTCATAGCCCCAGAATGACAGTGGCAATGATGACTAACTCATCATTGATCTACCCATGTCTAATAACGTCCTTTTCCTTCTTTTAGAAACATCATTCCGCTGTGGCATTCCTAGTGTAGTGAGTTGGGATTGAATACCATGCTTAAGCAGGTTGTAACGACCAAAAAATCACTAATAAGGCTTAAGGGCCTTGATTAGTGTGTCGGGAGGGCATAATTGGTTTATGGGTGATTTAAATGATTTAATGCATGATTCTGTGACAAGCTTGCCTATATGATTATATGAATATATGAAATGCATGTTTACGGGTGTTAAGTATGCATGTGAGCCCTATTTAGCTTAAAGGGGCATATTTGTAATTTTGTCCCATTGAGGGCATAAGTGTGATTATATGTTATAATTGTGAAGGCCACATTAATATGTGGATATATTTGCAGTATGTGGCTTGAGGCGATCCTAGGGAGTCAGTTAGCGGGAAAGTCACAATGGGACCCAATACCTGACTCGGGGCGAGCCAAGGGGTATTTTGGGTATTAGACATTTATTTGAGTTATTGGGTTGTGAAGATAAATATTTGGAGATATATTTGAAGTTAGAGAGTTTATGAGGGAATATTGGGGAAATTTACCATTTTGTCCTCGGGGACGTTTTTGGTACCCCTATCTTTGGGATTAACTTAAGTAAGATAAAACAAAATAAAGGAAATAGATATAACTTCCCAAACCAACCCTTCTCTTTCTCTCAGCTCACTCATCTCTTTCTCAAACTCTCTCTTAAGCTAACTTGTAGAAACCAAGAGAATTTGGGCTAGAAACTCAAGGATATGAGCTGGAATCTTGGGGACTAAATCAGTAGCAATTTGGTGGCTCTGACAGAAGTTGACGTAAGCATTGAATTATGATGTTAGTTGTTTAATTACGTACTTTTTGGCTGGGTCTCAGGTGTTCTTGGGTTCTTGATATTGAAGATCGAAATGAAGCTTTGGATGAGGATTTAAGTTAGGTTTTGTTGGGTTTTGTTGTTGGGAACATGTTAGAACTATTGTGATAATTAAATTATGTCATTGGGATGGCTTTGGGTTAATTTGATTGAGGTATGATGGTTGAAAATGGGGATTTTTCTGGGTTCGAAGGGGTCGGGCTACGACTCTGTTCTTGTTGTGCTGCGGCCCTCTAGAATAGTTGGGAGCCGAATTGAAGGGCGGGCTGCGCCATGGGTAGTGTTGGGCCGTGACCCGTGTGTGCTGTTTGGGGAGGGTAGGCCTCTGGAATGAGGCAGGCCGCGACATGGGGGGCTTAAGGCCGCATCTCTTAAGAGCATTTTTGGCTTTAAGGAGGTTTTAGGTGCGGGAACTTAACCTAAGGTGCTCGGGATCGATTCCACTACCGTGTTTGGTGGAATTCGATGTTCCAAAGGCTAGACCTTGGTCCGGGAACATTTATACAATTGTTATTGATGGAATCCCTTATCTTGGTTGTGACTAGGTGTACGCTAGGGCTCGGGTAAGGGATCGTGCTCAAGGGTCATTTCTCGTAATCAGAGCGTTCATAATTAAAGGTAAGAAAATTGCACCTGATTGTATGACTATGTTGGGACTAAGGGTTCCCTATACATGTATGCATTATTGTATAATGGTATTATCCCATGTGAACATGAAATAAACGACCTAAGAGTGACGAAATTAATGTTGGTGCACAGGACGAGACTCAGCCACTAGTAGCTGAGGACAGCTTAATATTCACTGAGCTCGGCTTAAGCGAACTGGAGTCAGTGGGGTAAACAGAGGGTGCTTCCTAAGAGCGTCAAACCTGGTTATTGTATGACTTGGTTATTGATGTTAATTTGATAAATTTGACATGCTGAATATCTGATTATTGGATTGTGGATTTACTGATTATGTGAATGTCATGGACTGCTGAGTGTATGATTATGCTTAATGAATTATTTGGTTATTGCTATTGTTCATGATATGATATTATGGTTTTCTTGCGGGGCCTTGGCTCATGGGTGCTACGTGGTGCAGGTAAAAGCAAGGGTAAGATGGATCAACCCTGATTTGGATAGCTCTAGAGGCGGGATTGTAGAGTCCAAGAACTTTACTTAGCTAAGTTAGATAGTAGTATTATAGTAATAATAGTATGATCTTTATGACTGTGGATTTTTGGTTCAGACCTGGATTTATTTGAACACTCATAGTAGTACTTGTAGAATTTTCTAAGTTTAACCTATAGTTTAAGAATATTAATTTTAACCTAAGGTTTGATTAGTATGACTGATATTGAGGATAATATTTATTATACTATAAGGTTTAGATAAGAACCAATAGGAAAATAGCACATGCTATGTATGGGTTTAATAATGATTAAGTATTTTGAGGATTTAATTTATTAAGATTAAAATTTGAATACTCTAAGGTCAGTCAGCAGCTTTGAAAACGTTTGAGGGCTTAGTCAAGGCTGTTTACACAATTCAAATTAAGTTAAAAATGTGTAATTTCATGTTTAAATAATCAGCGTATGCCGATATATCGCCCCCTATAGGGGGCGATATATCACAGCACGAAGATATGAAAAACCCGAAACGATGCATGACTGCCTCGGGCATACTGGCCCAGGCGATATATCGCCTACAGGGGGCGATATATCGCCCCTCTCAGCACATTTTGAAACTTTTTGAAATCATTCTCCATTCAACCCTTCAACCTATTGATAAGTCCAGCACCTTTTTGAACGAGTCTTCAGCCTCTGCTGAACGATAATTCAAATTATTTTCACTTAAAAAGCCATTATTTTTATTCAAGTTAAATTAAGATCCTTTCATTCCTAAACTCTATAAATAGGACCTAGTACCCAGCCATTATTCATCTTTTACTGTAAGTTCAGAGGCTGCAAGTTGCTAGGTGAGTGTGAGAGTGTAAACACTTGGGTTGGGAATCATAAGCTTATCAAAACACTTGGGAAGTAAGATTTTATAGCATTTCGGTTCAAGGTTTAGATCGGTCTTATAAGTCTTCAAGGTATCCCAAACTCTAGTTCGTTTCTGTACTTTTTCTTTAAAAGTTCTCATAATCTTCTACTCATTCTAACCTTATTCTTATTTTGGTTAGGAAATCTAAGTTCTTGAGCAAAAGGTTTTGGTAAGTATATTTTTAAAAGTATAGTTCCTTCATCTCTTTCATCTCTTTTTCTTCAATAGACTCACCCTTTCATAAGTGGTTTTTAGGAGTGTTCCAAAGTCCCAACTCTGTCCTCATATCCCGGTAATTTTGGTAAGGAAAATAGGATAGAATTTATATGTTATATGCTTTTATATGTTATCTTATGTTTTTATGTTATGAAATATGTTATGCTATGTTATGTATGTTTGTAGGCTTGGGCATATGACCCATATGACTAACAAGCCCCAAATGGATTATGGGCATATGACCTGCTTAGCTAGTAGGACCCCACTAATCTAATGGGCATATGACTTGTTTAGTCTATGGGACCCCAAGTAATAATGGCCATAATAGTATTTATGTGATAAGTGTTATGTTATGTTTTATGTTATTTTCTTATGAAATTTATGTATATGAACTATGTGTTAGATTTTCCTTGCTGGGCATTAGGCTCATTCCTTTTTGTTTATATATGCAGGAAAATAGTCTTAGTGGCAGGAAAGGTTCTTGGAAGCTTGGAGAATATGTATTGAGGTCGAATGGATTCAAGAGCCGAGCGTTACGATTCGAGGATGTAGTTTTGTTTTTTTATGGTTTTTATATGTATTTTTACGCACTTGTTATGTAACCCCTTTTTATTTTAAATTATGTAATGTTTTGTTTTTAAAACAATGGGATCCCATATCCTACTTGATATTTTATGTAAGGTTTAACTTTTATTTTTACAAATTTCTTAATAAAGTTATGGTATTTTCTCTTGTAAGTTTTATTAAGGAATAATGCTTATGTATAGTTTTTGTTAATGGTCCAAAAGTCTAGAGTAGTTGGGTCATTACAGGAATGTACATAGTCAGCTGCTCGGCCGCCGTGGTTGTGGGATGGACAGGAACAGGAGAACCTTAAATGTCTATTTTGCCCTTAGAATGGCCAGTAGTCGTATATACCCTGAGATTTTGTAACTGTCCTTTATACTCTATTTCTTTGGGGATCCCATGTATGAAATGTTTATTTAAGTGAAATGTATCTTTTAACCCTAGTTCAATAATGATTTTAGTGACACATTTTCAACTAAATGACTTGATTAGGAAGTCTTCCACCTTTATAAATACACAGTGTAACGATCTTGGCTACCTAGGGTGTTACAACTTGGTATCAGAGCGATCTAGGTTTAAGGGTTCATGAAGATTAGCTGGACATGTACATTCGTCGCTAAAGACAACCTCGACTCAGGGTTTGGTAAATGTGTATACATGTTTATATGCTTAAGTGATTGGAAAGAACTATGATTGTTGTTGTTTATTTGATTAATAGGGAGCATGAGATTATTATAGGGCCTGACCCTTGATTGTTGTGTGACAATATTGAGACATGCTTATTAGCATTGCCATGCATGTAATGTAAATGAATATATGAATGATAATTTGCATAATGACTGCATATGAATGAATAATTGGATGAACTGTTATATCTTGACTGTTTGTGTTTGGTGGATTCCCAATGGTGGGTTATGGAAAGATTAATACCCTGTCATCATAGTCTGATCGTCGAGTCATTGATTGCAGATTAACTTGGATAGCTATGCGTCCAAGGAGATCTACATGACTAGTCACCACCAGGTCTGAAACTAGAGATGATGACCAGGGCCAGAACCCTCCGCCAGTCCCTGAGAACTAGCAGCAGATTATGGCAGATATGCAAGCTCGACTTTAGAGCCAAGATGAGCAGATTTGTCTTCTCAGGCAGCAGGCTCTGTCAGGGAGAACTGCATCCATTGTGCCACCTATAGTGGCACCAATTGCTTTGCCAATGGAAGTTGGGAATAGGTGGGAGTCGTTGTATGAGTGGTTTAGGAGGCAGCATCCTCCAACTTTTAAGGGAGGACCTGATCCACTGAAGGTCGAACAGTGGATGAGTATGATCACTGCTATCCTGGATTTCATGAGGGTAGAAGGTCATGACAGAGTGGCCTGTGCCACATATATGCTGAGAGAGGATGCCGCATCTGATTGGAAGTGGCATCACAAACCAAAGACGTTATGACTTTGAGTTGGGATGGATTCAAGGACTTGTTCAGTCAGAAGTATTATAATGTAGCCATCAGGGCAGCGAAGGTGAATGAATTTATGGGATTAGTACAGGGCAACATGACAGTTACAGAGTATGCCTTGAAGTTCGATAAACTTGCGAAGTTTGCACTAGATCTTGTGACTACTGATGCAGCTAGGCAGGACAGACTTATCAGAGGGCTTAATGCTATGATAGCCTGAGATGTGAGAATTACAACAGTACCTGGGGGGACAACCTATGCCCAGGCTGTTGAGAAGGCTCTTACAGCTAAGGAAGCGGAGAACAAGATCTCGAGGGAGAGTGCTGCAAGGCGAGAGGGTCGCAGAGTGGTGCCTCCATATTCTGGGTCTGGTAGGGGCGGATGCCCCAGTTATCTGAAGAGGAAGACCCCTGACACTTCGACCGCTGCTGGTCTTGATAGGAGGGGTCGGGGTGTTCAGGGTGGCCATCAAGGAGGCTATGATACATGGAGGAGTTACCCAGAGTGTACGAGGTGCAGAAGGCGCCATCAGGGCGAGTGTTGGGCCAAGGCTTGTTTTGTGTGCGAGACGGTAGGACAGCTCAAGAAGGATTTCCCAACAGTGAAGAAAGGGGAAGTAGGGAAGGTGGACAACTTGATTCCAGCTCGAGTGTTCACCTTGACACAAGCGAAGGCCGAGGCTAGTCCCTCAGTGGTGACAGGTCAGCTTTCTGGCACTGGCTCTCCTTTTACTGTATTGATTGACTCTAGTGCTACACATTCATTTGTTTCTAGTAAGGTGCTTGATAGATTGTGTAGACCTAGTGAATACAGTATTGCGGGGTTTGGGACTATATTTCCTACAAGGGAACTGGTAGTTTCTAGGAGGTGGATTAGAGCACTGCCAATGATGGTTGATGGTAGGGAGCTTTTAGTGGATTTGATTGAGTTAGATATGGACGACTTTGACATGATTCTAGGGATGGATTGGCTGGTCAGATATGGGGCTACTATTGACTACAGGAAAAAGACAGTGACTTTTTGTAACGACCCAGATTTTCAAGACTCGATAATGCGGAAATATAAATGTTTTCATTCGACAAAATGTCTCAAAAACCCATATAAAAAAAAAACTTTTAAAAAGTCGTATAGCCATACTTAACATTTAGTTACAAACATGTTTTATAAAGAGTAGAGTGAGCCTAGTTTAGGAAAATTACACAACATTTCCAAAAATAAAACGGCTTCCCAAAAGGTCGGTCCACATGTACATTTGCAAGGAAGACTCCAGTGCTCACTGCTCTGCCTTGCCCTTGCTCTTACCTACAACATGAAATAACTAGGTAAGCGAAAACGCTTAGTAAGATCAACTTTCAAACAAAGCATGTAGAGAATTAGGGTTCCGGACCCATCCGGACCCTACACAATCAATTTCAAGAACGCTAAAGCGTCCTGGCAAACTTATGGTCATGCCTAATAACCAAGGATAAATTAATTCATAACTAGATAAAAATCCTGCACTCAGAAAAATCCCAGAACAAGCAGATATATTATATCACAACTATTTCTTATCAACAATTATATCCCTGCACTCAGAAAATCCCAGAGCAAGCAGATATATTATATCACAACTATATCTTATCAACAATTATATCCCTGCACTCAAAAAATCCCAGAGCAAGCAGATATATTATATCGCCATATAATTCGAGACCAATGCTCGACAATTTCCAACAATTCAAGCGTAACGCGCCCTCCAACATAATTGCTAATCTATAAAAGAGAACCGAGTCTCCACACTAAGATCTAGCCAATAAATATTCTCATCAAGGGTAACTATCGTGTTACCTAGGGCATCGCTACTTATCCAAGAGTGTAATCCAATTTACACGATTTTACAGAGACTTCTATGTTAATCAGTGGTGCTGGTGAGCAGTTGCCCCTAGGGTGTTCAGCCTCACTCAATCTTGGCAATCCCTAGTATCTCTAGGCACTCTCACTGAATGGCCAATATTCACGGCTGCTATCCGAGAATAACTTATCAGAGCACTTGCTCGGATTCTAACCGTCCAATGATTAAGTAAGCATGAGGGCCCCTAGGTCCCATTTATTTTGGCGCCCCTAGGTTTAACCAGCTTATCCTCATCTCATGGCCACTCGTCGCGGTAATGAACCGGACATAAATAAAATCAAGCAGTGTGACGGGGATCTACCGTCTAGGATATGACGGACATCTACCGTTCATATTTTCTAAATCAGCACTCACTAGACTAACATCTCTAAGCAACTTTCTATGACAGTCTATATACGTGCATGTATCCCTATACTAACATACAAGACAATAATCATTTCATGTTGCAGCCATACAATATAAGTTGACTTACTTGGAGTCCTTAGCGCTCAGCAGGTTTTCACCCTCCAACGTTCAATCCAGTTACGCTTAGCCAATACTGTAGTTATCCATACAGTATACTCAGATTAATTATGGCACTCATAATTCATTATTATTATTTTGGGCAGTTTGGTCATTTTAATAAAAGTCATTTGTAAGGATTTATAATCCTTATTTGGTTTTAAACCTATTAAGGAAAGTCATACAAAATATTCGAGACTAAACCCTAAGTCTCGGGGAGGCCTATCCTAAGGTCTCGATACCTAGGCTCGGGTATCACAATAGTATTTTCCCACAATCCGCTAAAAATCTTATTCTTTCAAGATATCGCTATTAACCAGTACTTTCGACTAGTCGGTTAAAATATGTAAGATTTTAGCCGGTATTATATCCAGAAAATACTAATAAATTCCTTAATTATTTTTAAAGAAAATAAACTCTTAAATTTTCCTTTTATTTTTCTTAAGGTTTTAATATCTAAAACTCGTTTTAAGAAAATTGCCTAATTTGTCTTAATTAGGAAAACCGTTAAAAATTTCCCATCTTGACTAATTAATTTTCCAAAATCAATTAATCAATTTTACTTACTAGAAAAATAATTCACTTAATTATTTTCTCAAAATATAGGGTTTTAAACCCTCTTTTAATTTATTAACTATTAATAAATTAAATCTCTTATTTTTAATAAGAATAAAAACTCTTTAATAAAAATAATTCATTTAAACTCAAAGGGGTAATTTTAGTGAAAATATGATTTCAAGACTTACCAATTTATATCTTGAAATAAGCAAAATTTTACTTTTTACCTTATGTTCCAAAATCTCATTTTTACACTAAGTGTGAAAAGCTTATTTTTCACATTTTTAACTACATATTTCGTTAGT
This sequence comes from Humulus lupulus, assembly GCF_963169125.1. NCBI lineage: Eukaryota > Viridiplantae > Streptophyta > Magnoliopsida > Rosales > Cannabaceae > Humulus > Humulus lupulus. The sequence goes on from NC_084795.1 coordinate 163,285,711, forward strand.
TCATAACTTGAAATTTACTTACCCAATTGTTACCAAAATTTCCCAATTCCATTTTTGTTATGCCATTTAGGTCTTTGTAAAATCTTAGGTCAAAATGAGCATTTTTTATTGGTGAAATCATTTTCCAACAATGAGGTAAAAATGACCTTATTTTCAAGTCCTTATTTTTTTCCAAAATTTGACAGTTAATAACTTTCAAACCGTTCAATATTTCTTACCAAATATTACAGTGGAATAATAGGTTATGCCAGAAATATGTCCACAAAATTTTAGAAAAAACTGGGTTCATTTGCCCTATACAGTGGCTGTCCAAACTTGGTTCCAAAAATAAGAATACGAAAAAACAATTTTTTACCTAAACTTTGAAATAGCATAACTTACTCATTTCTAAACATTTTTTAGTGTTTCAAAAGCTCAATTTTATGTACTCAATCTCAAAAAAATCACAGTACAATTTAATTTTACAAAAACAATATACAATGGCTGCTTGACCCCTTGGAAGTCACAGCTCAAAACATGTTTTGTTTTAGGGTATCCTACAAAACCCTTGGGGGTTTTGGTTCCCATTTTCAAAAATCAATACACATGCATCATAAAAATTATTAAACAACTACCATGACCTTATTACATCACCAAAAAGAAACTTTAAGCATTAAATATACAAAATAATGCTTAAAACTGAAAACCCTACAACAAAATAATGCTTAAGGTTTGGACCTTCCTATAAGCTTTGACTCCTTCAAAACCTTTCGAAAACCCTAACCAAGTTCCCCCAACAACATAGTTAATTAGCTATTTGAAACTCTATGCTTAAAACTTTACAAAAGCCTTGATTAGTGAAACTTTACCTTAGGGAAAATACTTCCTAGACCAAGACTTAGCCTCCAAGTTTCCTTGGTGTTCTTGAGGTTGAATATTGAGAGAAAACTTTGAGAGAGTTTTCAAAAAAGATGATAGTGAATGAGAGAGGGAGAGTGGTCGGTACTTAGGGTTAGAATTGCTCACAAAACTCTTCAAAATATCACAAAATACTTGAGTGCTTTTCTACCCACTTGCCCACTTGAATTCTTAATTAAATGGGATTTAAATTTTATAAAATTGGGTTCACACAACTCTAAAAATACCACATGGCCGGCCACCCTTTGCTATATATATGTGATCATTTCATTTTTTTTTATAAAGGTTAATAAATGTTTCATAAGAGAAAAGTCCAAATTGGCTTTTGACACCTTTTTCACTTTTATTAAGTTTTAACCACCAAACTTAACATTAATTAATTAAATTAAATGTCTCTCACATTTAATTTAATTAATTACATAATAAAATTTAACCTAAGGTCCATTCATGGAATAAACTTCCCCATTTCGGCAAAATTAGGCATTTAACACAAAATGCCTTAAAATTTCCATTTTCTTTTAGGTTTATTATTTTTGACAAAACTTTAACTTTTATGAATGTATTTTATGCCCAAAATATAATTGCCATGATTTTTCATTTTATTTTCCGAGATTTTTACCCGATGAGGGTTTTTGTGTCGGTCCAAGACCGAAAGTCTTATCTTGACTTTTAAAATCACAAAATTCATATTTTGGCTAGCAATAACTCATGGAATACTTACAAACAAAATATAATATTATTTAAAATAATATTTTTAACCCGGGGGAAAAATCCTGACCCGAGTCGTTTAAAGGTACCCGAAAACGCAGGACGTTACACTTTTGAGCTTGAGGGAGAGGATCCCTTTATGTTCGTGGGTACGGTATGTGGACCCCTTATACCCATGATATCAGCGTTGAGAGCCAGAGACTTATTACAGAGATGATGTATAGGTTTCCTGGCTAGTGTGGTGGATACACTATAGTTTTGTCAACAGGGCCGGGAGAGACTAGATTGGTTTGTGAGTTCTTAGATGTATTTCGTGAGGATCTACTAAGGCTACCTCCGCACAGGGAGATTCAGTTTGTTATTGAGTTAGCACTGGGGACAGAGCTAGTGTCGAAATCACTGTATAGGATGGCACCAGCAAAATTGAAGGAATTGAAGATACACTTACAAGAGCTTCTGGATTTGGGGTTCATCAGGCCTAGTTACTCACCATGGGGTGCTCCGGTTTTGTTTGTGAAGAAGAAGGACGGGACACTGAGGATGTGTATAAACTATAGGGAATTGAACAAGTTGACCATCAAGAATAAGTACCCTCTACAAAGGATCGATGACTTGTTCGACCAGCTGCAGGGAAAGACAATATTCTCAAAGATTGATCTTCAATCTGGTTATCACCAGCTGAGGATCAAGGATGAGGATATACCGAAGACGGCCTTCTGAACGAGGTATGGGCACTATGTGTTTTTGGTCATGTCGTTTGGTTTGACCAATGCCCCGGAAACCTTCATGGACTTAATGAACGGGGTGTTCAAGGACTTCTTGGATCAGTTCGTCATTATCTTCATCGATGATATTTTAGTATACTCCAGTTCAGAGGCAGAGCACGAGCAACATCTTCGACAAGTCTTGCAAAGGTTAAGGGAACATCGGTTATATGCCATGTTTAAGAAGTGTGGGTTTTGGCTACCCGAAGTGACCTTTCTTGGACACATAGTTGGCGCAGATGGGATTAAGGTGGATCCATCTAAGGTGGAAGTAGTGCGAGATTGGCCGAGGCCAAGGAATGCCTCGGAAGTTCAGAGTTTCCTCGAGTTAGCAGGTTACTATCGACGATTTGTGGAAGGATTCTCGAAGATCGCTGCACCGATGATAGAATTGACATGGAAGAATCTGAAGTTTGTCTGGTCAGAGAAGTGTGAGAACAGTTTCCAAGAATTGAAGCGACGACTTATTACTGCACCTGTGCTGAGTCTTCCTTTGGAGGAAGGAAAGTTTGTAGTATATTGTGATGCATCAAGGTTTGGTTTGGGTTATGTGTTGATGCAGAATGAGAAGGCTATAGCTTATGCATCACAATAGTTGAAGGAGTATGAGCAGCGATATCCTACTCATGATTTAGAATTGGCAGCAGTGGCTTTCACACTGAAGGTGTGGCGACATTACTTGTATGGGGAAAAGTGCGAGATATACACTGATCACAAGAGTTTGAAGTATTTCTTCACCCAGAAGGATCTGAACATGAGACAGAGGAGTTGGTTAAGGACTATGACTGTGACATTCTTTACCACCTAGGGAAAGCCAATGTTGTGGCAGATGCATTGAGCCGGAGGGGCTCGGGGCAGTTATTTAGTTCTACTCAGATTTCCAGTGAGTTGGCTGGTGAGATGACCAGAGCAAGGATAGAACTGGTGGTAGGCCAATTGGCCAATATTACCTTATAGTCAACCCTACTAGAGCGGATCAAGGAGGGTCAATTGGTTGATGCACTGTTACAAGAGATTAGAGAGAATTTCTTAACGGGGGTAGCTAAGGACTATTCAATTTCGGAGGTTGGTATGTTACTGTATTAGGGGCGAATTTGTGTTCCAGCTGATGTAGGGATCAGACGAGAGATATTAGATGGGTCCCATACTACGCCATACTCACTTCATCCGGGTACCAGGAAGATGTATCAGGATCTACAGACATTGTATTGGTGGCTTGGGATGAAGAAGGATGTAGTGGAGTACGTGGCCAGGTGTTTGACCTATCAGCAGGTGAAAGCTAAGCATCAGAGACCAGCGGGTTGCTTCAGCCTTTGGGTATCCCTGAATGGAAATGGGAGGATGTTACAATGGATTTTGTGGGAGGTTTACCTAGGACTGTGGGGTTTCATGACTCGTTGTGGGTGATAGTAGATAGATACACCAAGTCAGCTCATTTTCTGCCAGTTAAGTCTACTTATATAGTGGATCAATATGTAGAGTTGTATATGAGGGAGATCGTACGTCTCCATGGGGTTCCCAAGTCTATTGTGTCAGACCGGGATCCTGTCTTTACCTCCAAGTTTTGGGGTAGTTTGCAGAAAGCCATGGGGACTTAGTTGAAGTTTAGCACAGCCTTTCATTCTCAGACTGATGGTCAGTCTTAGAGGACGATTCAGGTGTTAGAGGATATGCTTAGGGCATGTGTGATTAACTTTGAGGGATCTTGGAGTAAGTATCTCCCGTTAATTGAGTATTCATTTAACAACAGTTATCAGTCGACCATTGGAATGGCTCCATATGAAATGTTATATGGGAGGAAATGTAGATCTCCTATTCATTGGGACAAGATGGTTGAGAGAAAGTATTTGGGACCAGACATAGTTCAGAAGACTAACGAAGCTATTGAGAAGATCTGAGCTAGAATGCTAGCCTCACAGAGTAGATAGAAAAGCTACGTTGATCCTAAGCGTAGGGACGTGGAGTTCTAGGTTGGGGACCACGTGTTTCTGCGAGTTTCACCACTGTGATGGGTGAGGTGATTTGGGAAGAAGGGCAAGTTGAGCCCTCGATTCATTAGACCTTTCAAGATCCTAGAGCGGATCGGTCAGGTGGCTTACAAGTTGGCTTTGCCACCGTCGCTGATGGGCGTTCATGACGTATTCCATGTATCTATGCTTCAGAAGTACGTCTCGATACAACACATGTGCTGAAGTATGAGGACTTGGAATTGCAGACTGATTTTTCTTATGAAGTCCCGAGTTATTCAGATAAATTTTGAGGACGAAATTCTTAGTAGGAGGGGATAGTTGTAACGACCCAAAAATCACTAATAAGGCTTAAGGCCTTAATTGGTATGCCGGGAGGGCATAATTGGTTTGTGGATGATTTAAATGATTTAATGCATGATTATGTGATAAGCTTGCCTATATGATTATATGAATATATGAAATGCATGTTTACAAGTGTTAAGTATGCATGTGGGCCCTGTTTGGCTTAAATGGGCATATTTGTAATTTTTTCCCATTGAGGGTATAAGTGTGATTATATGTTATAATTGTGAATGCCACATTATTATGTGGATATATTTGCAGCATGTGGCTTGAGGCGATCCTAGGGAGCCAGTTAGCGGGAAAGTCACAACGGGACCCAATACCTGACTCGGGCCGAGTCAAGGGGTATTTTGGGTATTTGACATTTATTTGAGTTATTGGGTTGTGAAAATAAATATTTGGAGTTAGAGAGTTTAGGAGGGAATATTGGGGAAATTTACCATTTTTCCCTCGGGGATGTATTTGGTACCCCGAGCTTTGGAATTAACTTAAGTAAGATAAAACAAAATAAAGGAAATAGATAGAACTTTGCCAAACCGACCCTTCTCTTTCTCTCAGCTCACTCATCTCTTTGTCAAACTCTCTCTCAAGCTAACTTGTGGAAACCAAGAGAATTTTGGCTAGAAACTCAAGGATATGAGCTGGAATCTTGGGGACTAAGTCAGTATCAATTTGGTGGTTCAAACAGAAGTTGAGGTAAGCATTGAAATATGATGTTAGTTGTTTAATTCTGTAGTTTTTGGCTGGGTCTTAGGTGCTCTTGGGTTCTTGATATTGAAGATTGAAATGAAGCTTTGGATGAGGATTTAAGTTAGATTTTGTTGGGTTTTACTGTTGGGAACATGTTAGAACTATTGTGATAATTAAATTATGTCATTGGGATGGTTTTAGGTTAATTTGATTAAGGTTTTATGGTTGAAAATGGGGATTTTTCTGGGTTCGAAGGGGTCGGGCTGCGGCCCTCAACAGTTGGGAGCCGAATTGAAGGGCGGGCTGCGGCATGGGGAGTGCTGGGCCGTGACCCATGTGTGCTATTTGGGGAGACTAGGCCTCTGCTAGGAGGTGGGCTGCAGCATGGGGGCTTAGGGTCGTGGCTCTTAAGAGCATTTTTTGATTTAAGGAGGTTTTAGGTACGGGAACTTATCCTAAGGTGCTCGAGATCGATTCCACTACCGTGTTTGGTGGAATTCGATGTTCCGAAGGCTAGAACTTAGTTCGAAACCTTTATGCAATTATTATTAATGGAATCCCTTATCTTGGTTGTGACTAGGTGTACGCTAGGGCTCGGGAAAGGGATTGTGCTCAAGGGTCATTTCTCATAATCAGAGCATTCGGAATTAAAGGTAAGAAAACTGCACCCGATTGTATGACTATGTTGGGACTAAGGGTTCCCTATACCTGTATGCATTATTGTATGATGGTATTATGCCATGTGAACATGAAATAAACGACCTAAGAGTGCCGTAATTAATGTTGGCGCATAGGACACGGCTCAGCCACTGGTGGTTGAGGACAGCTTAATATTCACTAAGCTCGGCTTAAGCGGAACGGAGTCAGTGGGGTAAACAGAGGGTGCGACCTAAGAGCATCGACCCTGGTTATTGTATGACTTGGTTATTGATGTTAATTTGATAAATTTGACATGCTGAATATCTGATTGTTGAATTGTGGATTTACTGATGATGTGAATGCCATGGATTGCTGAGTGTATGATTATGCTTAATGAATTATTTGGTTATTGCAATGTTTCATGCTATGATATTATGGTTTTCTTGCTAGGCCTTGGCTCACGGGTGCTACGTGGTGCAGGTAAAGGCAAGGGTAAGCTAGATTAACCCTGATTTGGTGAGCTCTAGAGGCGGAATGTACATAGTCAGTTGCTCGGCCACCGCGGTTGTGGGATGGACAGGAACAGGAGAACCTTAAATGTATATTTTTCCCTTAGAGTGGCTAGTGGCTGTATATACCCTGAGATTTTGTAACTGTCCTTTAAACTCTATTTCTTTTGGGATCCCATGTATGAAATGTTTATTTAAATGAAATGTATCTTTTATGACCAAAATCTTTTAACCCTAGTTCAATAATGGTTTTAGTGACACATTTTCAACTAAATGACTTTATTAGCAAGTCTTGCACCTTTATAAATACACAGTGTAACGGTCTTGGCTACCCAGGGCATTACACAGGTGGTCCTTGAATTCCTAATCCAAGTACTCTCCTCCTCAATCAGATCGAAGAACTTTCAGTGATTTCCCTAATTCCTTTTCAGCTTCAACTTGGAATTCATTAAACATTAAAAAAAAAATAGATTTCTTTTGCATCAAATGTAGGTAACAATGTCTATAATAATTGTCAATGAAGGTAATGAAATATTCAAAAACTCCTCTATCTTCCACATTAAGTGGTCCACACACATTAGTGTGTACGAGTTGGAGTGGTTCCATGGCTCTTGCACCCTTTGTAAAGAAAGGTATTTTGGTCATCTTACCTTCCGTACAGGATTCATAGACTGGAAGCGGACCAATAGTTAAATCTCTTAAAGGTTCCTCCTTTGCTAGTATGTTAATTTTATCCAAACCAATTTGCCCCAATCTCAAATTCCATAGATATGTTTCACTGCCATAATCTATTTTTAGACGTTTAATAGATCTTAGGTTTGCAAGATTGAACTTTTCAGTGTTGTATACAGATCGCTCTTTTTTCTTAAGTGTATACAACGCATCATTGGATTTTGCATGACATATCTCAATACCAGATCTTTAGATAACAATCGAATTATTATTGAAAGAAATATCGAAACCTTGTTCATGCAATATTGAAACTAAAATTAAGTTCCTAGTAAATCTAGTAATAAATAAACACTGTCCAAAATAAGAAATTTATTTTTATCTAATTCCAAACGGGTTGTTCCAACTGATTTGGCAGAGACGACCTGACCACTGCCAACCCTCATAGTCACCTCCTCATCAGTAAGTTCCCTCGAAGATCTAAGATATGCAAAGAAAAACAAACATGGTTAGTGGCACTAGAATCAACAATCCAGGATGATGTATCATCTTCCACTAAACAGGTTTCTAAAACAAGTAAATCATATTTACCTCTGTTCTTTCTTTTAGGTCTGAGAGATACTTAGGACAATTTCTCTTCCAATGAACCTCAACTCCACAATGAAAGCATGTCCCTTTGGGTTGCTTTTTCTTGCAAGTTTTGTTATCTTTGTTCTCTTTATTGTCTTTATTCTCCTTGCCTTTGTATGACTTTTTAGGCTTCCTTTCCTGTTTCTCATTTCATTGTCATGGGATTGCTTTCTCTTCTTATTCTTCCCTTCTAAAGAGGAAGGTTTAGAATCAGCAACAATTTCTTCTTCTACTTTTGAATTATTCTTATTGAGTGATTTAAAAGTCTGCAACTCATTTAACAGCTGGGTAATATTATAGTCAAACTTGTTCATAACATAGTTTGTAGTAAATGTGGAAAAAGTTGGAGTGAGTGATTCAAGTATCAGACTAACTTGAGTTCTCTCATCAGTAGTTGCTCCATGAACTTCTGTATCATGCATTGTATTGATCATGTTTAGAACATGTTCTCTGACAGAAAATTCTTTCTTCATTTTCATGTTCATGTAGGTTCTAGTAGCCTCATGTCTGCATTGATCAGATGTTGTCTAAACATGGCTTGAAGAGACTCCCATAATTCATATGCAATCTCCATGTCTTCATGCTTCAATATGAGTACATCACTCATACTAGCAAGCATGTAACACTTAGCCTTGTTGTTGGATAAAAATCTAAGCATTGTACTTCTCCCAAGCAGTTTTGGGAGCAGTGGCAACAAGGACCTTAGGACATTCCTTAGTAAAGACAAACTTGTGGTTTTCACATATCAAAACAATGTTCATGTTTGATTTCCATTTCATACAATTATCACAAGTAAGTTTCTCGTTTGCAAGTAAGGCAATAATAGAGTTTCAATTATTCATCATTGCTAAAATAAATAAATAATATCACAAAATGAATTTAGCATATTGTTGACCCTGATTTTGGTCAACTGACACGGAGTCAAAATTACTTGATGTGGACAGATATGTTGAAATGAGAATAATGACAAAAACAATAAAACACACAGGAATTTATAGTGGTTCGGCCCTAGAATCTGGTAATAACCTACGCCCACTTGAGCTGTTATTGATATAAGATTCAAAGGAGTGATCAAAGAACTAGGGTTCAATAAGTTTCACAAACCTCTGAAGAACAAAGCAATATATCGAATGTGATAGCTCTAATACACTCATAAAACTCTAATCTCAGATAATTAGAAAGCCAAAAGTCCCTTCCTTGAGCTATCTTTCTCTATTTATAGGCTCAAGGAAGATTACATTAATTTGTTACAGATATTCTTTCCTAATTAATCGGATAATCAGGAATTATTGGAGACAATCTCGGGATTGACTAAGATCTTTATAAAATTATCTTGAAATATGCGGAGTGTACGACCATGCTGGTCGTAGGAAAAACTCAACTGCCTATGCTTGCAATATTTTACTGGTCGATACTCTAACAGAATTCTGCCAGGTGTCAGCCACATGTCCAGAAATCACTCGCCACGTCATCCGTGCCTGCTTTTTGGATAACAATCAATATTACTGATGTTGATGATAGAGGATGATATTACAATGATAGGAATAGTAAAAATGAAAGTATAATGTTTGTTTTTAGAGTATTAGGTTGGAGATAAAAATAATGATGGTATGAATTGGGTAAAAATAATGTAAAAGATAGAGTAAAATGAAAAGATGGATTCAACATGGCCTAACAACAATTGACAATAGCCTTTTCGTAATAATGATGGGTTTAAAAAGCAACTCAAGTAGTTTGGATTTTGTTTTATAAAAAAAAAATAGTCGAATTATTTTGAAAAAAAAAACACAAGATATTCCGTAAATACCACTTATCCATACTGGGAATAGTGAAAATGATAGGATATGAAAAGGTAAATAGTACAATATCTTAGTAATAAATGAGAACAAAAGACAAGGAAGACAACTTTATTAAATAGTGCACACGAATGACCATTTACTATTGAAATAGTGCATGTGAATGACCAGTTTACTATTTCAATAGTGCACGTGAATGACCATTCACCAGTATGTTGCTCATATATTATTTAAAGTGTGTCACTCACGTGAATGGTTGCATCGAATGGGCATGTGACACATTTAAGAACCACTTCTGGGACCTAAAAAATGATAAATTAAATATCCAATTTTTTTTTAAGATTTCCAATATATATACATGAATGATAATGAATTTTATTTATAACAAAAAAAGTTACAATATATGAAACAATCCGATAGGTACTCATTTAATATTTTGAATTAGTTATAATTTCATGTACATATGTCCATAAAGTAAAACATAACTTCATTCAAACAAAAATAAACTAAACAATAATATTCAAGTATATTTTTATTGAGTTATTTAATAATCTTCCACTTTTTATATGTGCTTATTATCTAATTGGTTTGATTATTAAATTATTTCTATAATGTAATAATAATTAATAATTTAAAATTTATACTTTGAATGGAACAAAATTGATTTATAATTACTTTTAATGTGTTAAAGCTATCGAATACTGACCTATTATAATTTAATAAATTATAAAAGTCAACATTCAATTGATGGAGGTGTAGTGCACCAATTTTTTTTTTTTAGTTATTAAATTTTTTGTGTTTTATTTTTATTTAATTGTCAAGTGTGTGATTATTTTATTTAATTGTTTGTTTATTTTATTTAATTGATAGAATTGTTTGGTAGGATTTTTGTGAATTTATTTGTTAAATGATATTTATTAATTTATTTTAAAATGTGATTATTTGAGTTATGGTTGAATGCACTAAGGGGCATGGTAGGTAGTGATGCACCCTAGTGACTTAGTGTGTGCAAGTGCATGGTAGCATGATGCACATGTGTAGAAATTTCTACACACTTTATAGTTTCCTTATATTAGATTTATTAGATTAATTTATTTATAAAAAAAATAAAAAGAAAGGGGAAACCATGGGGTGGACGTGTAGCACATAGTGGGAAAGGAAGAGGATTTATCCAATTTATCTTTCTTTTAAATAAATTAAAAATAAGATGATAAATGTTATTTTGGGTAAGAGGATTATGGACATTCCTTTTGTTGTTAAGTCTTTTATTATACAATATTTTCAGGCTTAATTAGAATAAATAGAAAATAGGAAACTTACCCTTTATTTTATTAAGACATTATGAGAGAATAAGGATAAAGGGGGAAGGAAAGAGGAGAAGAGCCATTTACTCTTGTGGCTGCCGAAATTAGAGAGAGAGGGACGTGAGTTAGAGAGAGAAGGAGAAGAAGGAAGAAAGGAAGAAGAAGGAGAAGGGAAGACCAAGTCTAGGGTATGCCTTCCTGGTGTTATGCTTGTTATTTTTCTCTTCTTTTTCTAGTAATATTGACTATGGTTTTTATTGTGTGTTGTTCGATCTCTTCTTCTTCTTCTTCTCATGGTGGATTTAAAAAAAAAAAAAACCCTAGGCTTGAACAAGGGGTGGTAAAGTTTGGGTGTTGATCAATTTGTGTTCTTGATTTTACAATCAAGAGAGGTATCAAATCTCTAACCCTAATGTTATAATGTTCATGGATTGATGGATATTTTTCTTATATTTTGATGCATGGGAAAATAGACCTAGGCGTGGGCATGGGTTTATGGTATTTTGGTTTGATTCTTATTGGTTGTGTATTAAAAATGTGTAGTGAGATGATTATTGAAATATGGTGATTATGATATGTTGTTCAAAGTTTTTCTATATTTAAATGATAGGTATGTTTTGGCGTAAAGATTTAATGTGAAAGTGTACAAGGGTTTTAAATTGTGATCTATGAAAAGTGATGATGAGTATTTAAAAATAACATGAAAACAATTGGTTATTTTGGCTAAGTGTGTTTCGGCCTTGGGTGATGCTCAAAGAATGATGGTTATTTTTTTATTTTACGTTTAATGTCAATTTAATCTTAGAAATCATGATAGGTTGTGGTAAGATCTTGAATGAATTTATGATGGTTTTGTTTCTTTGGAATAATTGCATGATAATAATATATTTAGAGTATATTTTAGGACAAGATCAAAGATGATTATTTGTTCATGACTTGTGAATATGTTTCAAGGTGGTTGATGATTTATTGTGTGCTAAATGGTAACATCTAAAATAATTAAAAAGGGTGTAGAAATATGCTAGGGTTTGTGTTGGAATATTGTTACATAAATAAGCATGAAATTTTGTGAAATATAATGAAAAGAATGAGTTTCATGATTTAATGTGCTTGCTGATTTTTGTGCAAAAATGATGTTGTATGTGATGAGAATAATGTTTTGAGTGCTTAAATAAATTTTGCTAGTGTTTTGATGTTTTAAGAAATTAAATGGAAAATTTAAGATGTCTCGAAATGATATTTTGTGTAAATAATTATCTACATAATTTTTTTATATTTTGATGAAAATATGAGTTTTAAAAAAAAAGAATGGTGATTTTTATGATAAATTTGATTGCTGGAATTTTTGTAAAAAAATGTGAAGTGTATTTTAATAAAAGAAATTTGATTAGTATTTTGAAATAAATTAATACCTTAAACTATGGTAATATTAAAATTTGTATTTTTAATATAATATGAGTGTTTATTTTAATAGTTATGATTTTTCTTATTTTGATTAAGAAAAATGTTGAATTTAATTCACTTGTGATTTTTAAATAAATTAAATGGTGGCTGAAAGTTTAGTTTAATAAGTTAAAAATAATTATTTGATTATCACATATGAATTTATGTTACATAAAATTAATTCTTAAAATAATTCAAGCAAATTTTTTTTTCCCGCACCTAAAATTTATATTTTTCTCACATCAATTATGTAATTCTATTAATTTAAATTATATTGTTATTTTCTAAGGAAACATGATAATTATAAGTATTTTAAATAATTTCAAGCCTTTATTATTTCTATGTAATTTGAAAATAATAAATGGGTTTATTATATATTTTTAATAGCTAAATAAAATTATTTTTATGAAATAAAAATAATGTCTTGGGAGATTTAATCAACCTAGTAATTTTAAGAAGATAAATAATGGTAAAAAAAACATGCTACAAGTTTATTATTTTGAATACGATAGAAGTAAGACGCGCAGAATTATCGTTTTAAATGCCACATTTACGCAACGTTCCCACGTATGCATGTCGCATGCAATTTCACTTTTACGTTAAAAATTATGTCTATTATGCAACCATGTAGTTCTTATAGAAAGTCTATGCATGCAATATAGGTAGAATGTGCATTATTCTTTTATGACCTTATGTGTAATTATGCATTTTGTATGTTGTGAGTAACTCTCACCATGTGTGCATGGCCCATGCACACATGAGTTATATGAGTGGGCAAAATAGAGATTATGTGAAGCTAAGGAGTGTTATTTTGATTATGGTATAGGCTCGTTGAGAAGTTGTCGTTTTACTTAGCTTGGACCTGAGATAAGGAAGTTAGATAGAATTTTGCTTGTTATGCTATGAATGGTAAGATTGTTTGTATGAATGAAAGTGTTATGATGCCTTGCGCTATGAATTATGAAATGCTTTGATATGATGCTATGTTTGGATTGTACGTTGTATGCTATGAATGGGTGTTAGCGTGATGAACGCGACACATCAAAAAGGGGTTGCTAAGGATATGAAGACGTAACCCGAGTTACTAAGGATATGAAGATGTAACTCCAAGGGCGGACGCGCCAAGGTTATTCAAGGACCAGAGATCCTGTTTACCTCAAAGGGTGACATGGACAAGTTAGCGGGCCATGTTCACAAGGAAATGTTTATGATGATGTTATGATGTTTATGTTATGATGATGATGTTAATGTTGATGTGATTATGTTTATGTTTATGATATGGACACCATTATGGAAATGATGCTATGATGTATAAAGATGGATGAATGTGTTTGTGATATATTGTATCTTACTTGTTTGTTGTTTGTACTTCCTTACTGGGCTTTTAGCTCATCCCCTTACTTTCCCTTCCAGGTAGCAATAAGTTTTCTCTATGGCACGCGTGGTGATGTGGGGAGTTCTGTCGTCCTGATGTGTATGGCGTGGGGGCATCCTATGGACAAGAAACGATCAGATTTAAACGCCATTTTCTTTTAATAATGTTATGTTTAATAGGACTTTTTAAAACTTGTCAGTGGGACTTGAACTTTTGGTTGTTTTAGAACTTTGTATGAAAACTAATATTTTCTTTTTAAACTATTGGGCCCAACTTGAATGTTTTAAGCAAGACCCCACTGAAATCTTTATAATAAGTGGCTTTCTATTATAAACAAATGAACATGTGAATGTTTTACAAAGCACTAGATTAGGGCGTTTTACAAATGGTATCAGAGACGGTCGTCCATATTTCTGAGGACCCTCCCCATACACGCTAAAGCCGGGAAAATCTCACCTCACCGTGTCGTAAGTACTTGCTCTAAAGGTTATCTATATTCTTTCTTACTTTTAAATTTTGAAGTTTTGTAATTGTTGTGTAGAAAGTATGCCTCTAGTAATTAGGACTTTTAGAAAGAAACTTCTCGATGAAAGCAGTGGGATCTCAAGGGTTCATATAGATGAAGTAAACGACGGAGATGAGTGGATATCAGCTCCCCAAAAGATGTTTGTTGTGAATGAAACACATTTAATGGATGAGATGCATCATAGGAAATCGCAAGTATGACACTATCAAGTTTCATGTAAAGCGAAGAATGGAATACGTCGATGATTATATAACTGGACACTATCAAGATCAAATGACACATAAGCTTTGCGACGCGATTGTTAATATAGACATAGGTTAGGGAGTTTACTCCACGACATTATCTTGCGAGGTGATGTTGTTAACTAGATAGATATGTGCAGTAGCAGAGGAGCAGACAAAGTGGACACGCCAAAACATTTAGTAGCAAACAACAACAAAACCTCAATGGAGTGAATGGAGACTAAGGAGGTGGAGAGGCGAGTAAATCCATGATAACATAGTTAATGAATAAATTTATTTATTTATCCATTTTTATAGTGTTAATGAATAAATTGTTATTTGATATTACCTCAGCATTACTATTTAAACCTATATTTTTTTTGGGTGTTCCCTATACATATTGGAAAGATAGAATGAGAAATTTATTAATTTTTTTTTACAAAACTTATGTTCTGTTCGTAGATTTGTGATGTTGGAATATTTAGTATTTATGGAAATCTTTAGGCAAGTGTCTTGTAATTGCAGAGAGAATAAAACACTTTCAAGTAATAAGTGGTATTTAATCCAAATTTGGAGAATATTTTTGTACTTTTGTGTCACCTATTATAATAATTGAAGTATGTTTAGTCAAAAAATTTCACAAGATAGTATAAACATAGATTTTATTTTTGTTGGGGATATAGTTATTCTTAAATTTGTGAATAGTTTTCTTATTCACAGGGGTTAGGAAAATCGTTCTTATTATTTCCAGGAAATTTTTCACGAGTCCCAATTTTCTTATTTTTTTAATTTTATGGCATTGTTTGTTTTATTAAGTGTATTCTTACCCATATATCTTTTTTTTTTATATATAATAAACATAGTTTCAGGTTAAAAATATATTAACAATTATAAAAAAACTCAACACAAAAGTAACAATACACTAAAAATATATATTAAAAATTACAATGTTGAGCAAGATTTAGAAGGTTGGTAAAAGCTCAATGTGATGTCATGTCAACTTATGGTAAAAAACTATTCATTGTTATGGCATGTTGACACTCAGCAACAAACAAAATACCCGTGCATTCTATTATTGTTATGTGTGTTGGGGTACAAGTGTTATTCATATATCTTAAACCACACCTATTTAAAAGGCATTTGGTTTAGTTTATGTTGAAAGAATATAGTCCAAAAAATATAAACTTTTGGAAACATTCATAGACCAAAGAAACTAAAAAACAAAGTGTAACACAATGTTTTCCGGAGAATTTGGTACCCCAAAAAGTGCTTCCCCCATGGTTTTCGGGACTCCTGGATCGTCAAGGAAAAATGGTTCATCAATTTTGAGTCGAGGCTAGAAGGTGGCTCATAAAGTTGTCAAGTGTAGGAGACATCCCATTTTGGAAGATGAGTTGGAGGAGGAGATGCGACTAAGGCGAAAGGCTAACCGACAATGTGTTGAAGCTAGGGATCTTTTGTTTGAATTGAGTGAAATAATTTTCAAACTATTGAAGACTCCCGGCTTGGCAAGAGAACAGATGAGGGGTGTTGATGCAGTTCTTGAGAAGATTACAGACCTACTAAATAGCCCATCATCCTTGCTTGAGAGTATTACTCCTGTAGACTGACTTCTAGCTTTGAAATCCTGCTACAAATCCAACAAGCCCTTTTGAGAGTATGACCATTTTATTAGTAACCTCCTCTCCGTAACAATTCACCTACAATATTTTGTAATGGTTCACCTACAATGTGTTTTTTATTAAGTTAGAATAATATGCCAACTTACATGTAAACTTGTCTTACTATGAGTTGGAGCATTTGTTCTGACAAATTGGTTAGGTTTTACATTATTTAGCAGATTGCTTCATTATGAACGTGACATGGCTTGTATAGATTTCGCAGTTAAAATTATAAGTTATTGTAAGTGAAGATAATTTGTGTATATTTTTAATTGTGCCTTTCATTGCTCGAGTTTTTAATTTGGGTCAATTAAAAATTTTGAACAAAGAAAATATAATTTATATTAAATTCGTAGTGTGAGGGTACACAATTTATATTATTTTATTTCCAAAATATAAACATACCATAAATGTATAGACCACTAAATTGGAAAACGACAAGTCCTTATGAAAATTCTGGCGAAATAGTTTATTATAGTAGTTTTTACGCGCCGACCACCTGTAATGTAATAAATGACGTTTCTATTATTGTTAAATGTAGAACACATACTTTTTGGTTTTTTAAATGAATTTGGTATTGAATAGTTCTATATTTACTAATTCGACAAGTCTAGATTGGAGGAAAGCTTGCACTTGAATTCTAGGAAAAATGTACAAAACTGGTTGACAGTGACCATAACTGGTTGGCAGATGTGACCAGGTAGGCACATGTTGCACATTTGTGAAATGGTACAAGACCTACCATGGCAATGTATAAAATAGTATTTTAGAAATGGTCAACTTGGAATAAGTAAAATGTATTTTCTTTATATAAAAATAGAATTATGGGTTTTTTTTATATGTTTTAAGACCATGAAAAATTATTTATTAACTGATTTATTTAGTTAAAAGATTATGTTTTTAGAGGAAATTAATTTGTATTATAATATTATTAACACTATACCTGAAATTCAAATAGTAAGATTATAGTTGAATGATAGAGTAGAGGACCCATGGCCCCAATAATTGTGACATTGGGTCCCTATAGAAATTGTGAAAAAATTCACTTGTCCCATCAAATTCATCAATGTGTAGAAGGGGTTTGCATCACTATTGTATAAATAAAATATTATAATATGACAAATATGTGTTGTATTATCTTTTTATTTTTTTTAAATAAAACAACATTCCATCATTTGTCATTTACACGCACAATGAAATCCCACTGCCCAAAAAAAATTATTTATTATTTATAACATCAACTGTGTCACATTTTCCCTAGAAGAAAAAGTGTTTTACCTTGTGGAGGGAATATTTGAGAAGATTTAGAATTTTTTTGGGAATTTTCAGAAACTATGTAAAAAATATTAGCATCCTCATATTCTCTCAATTTTTTTGAAATTGTTAGGCAAGAAAATTGTAAAATGAGAAGCCCAAATAACCCCTCTACTAATGATGAAATGTCTGTGTTCATAGGTGGAAGCGATTCAGATAGTTATTCTGGGTCCGACAATGACGGGGATGAGTTCGATGATCCAATACTCACGAATCCTTGTGAAAAATGCGCCCCATCAATTGAGGGGATCAATGAATGCAACAATATTCGATACAAAATCATCAAATTGGCAAAAGGAGTGGTAGAAAAATCTAATTTTGCTGCAAATGAGATGGCTACCTTATCAACTGCCATTCAGGAGATGGAGAGGAAGCTGGACACACTTGCTCGTATTGTAGAGACTATCAATAATACACTAGAAGGGTGATACCTTGATGTCTAATATTTATGTTATTTTATTGAAGTGGGGGGAAATTAATCGAGAAAGAGGGTGGAATAAGTTTTTCTGTTCTAAACATAAAAAGGAAATTAATACCCGTTTGTGAGGGTAGTGTGTTAATCGATGTTTAATTAGGTGTTTGAAACTTAAAACAAATATTAAACTTAACCATAACCACGTGAAGGATTTGACTATTTAACATAACACATAATTAAATTAATATAGAAAAAGTTACAAAGACCAATATTTCAAGCCGAAAGTGGGTAGCCCAATGTTACATTTGAAGTGACATTTCTACTAATTTAAAATAATTGAATTTTGGAAAAAAATTCTTATACTTGAAGTGACAATTCAAGGAGGATAGTTGTATAATTATTTGTTCTTTATAGGGTGGGGTCCGACATGGCATTTTATAGTGGGCATTTTTACATTTTCTATATATTTATTTGTTGTGGGAGGGTACACTTGAATGAGTTGGAAAGAGAATTTGATGACTTTTATAACTTGATATTATATGTGTTGACTTAGAAATTAACTTGTTTGTAAATATGGACGAATTAAGATAATAAATTCTCACACTTTAAATTCCCTTGTCTAAATGAGTGTTGTATTATGTTTAAAAAGATGGTGGGGAGGGGGAGGATGATTGCATGTCAAAATTTTAAATGTGATTATCTGCATATATGAGTGGTCAAGTCTCAATGTAGGCATGCCCTGTCTTTACTTACATTTTATACAAAAGTTGGTAATAATTACAATCAGTTGACATGTGTTGTGAATTATTTTCATTTTCTGAAAAAGCTTACCTGCAACGCCCTGGTTACCCCAAGACCGTTACGGTGAACATTGAACCGTGAATTTAACTCGCTAATCGAGTTCTTTGGTTAAAAACGTGCTTCTAGGTGTTATTACTAGGTTAGATCTAATCGTTGACATGTGCTTCTAGGTGTCGATTAGATCTAATCGTTGTTGGCTTGCGTTGAACACGCTAAGGCCGTTCCTGACTTATGAGTCAGCACTGTGTGACCAGTGCCCAGTACCACTGCCGAACATGACTAATGAGTCATAGCTTAACAGTTGATACTGACACCTTTGCCAATTCTGACTATTCAGTTAGTACCATGGGCAAGTGAGCAAGATTTGCTAAGCATTCAATAATTAATCCATGTCCACATTTAAACATTCAACATGCCTCATGAATAACCATGCATGTCACATATGGGGTGTAGTTTTCTTACCTCTTGTTCGAGCGAGAATTAATAAAAGAACGACCCTTGAGAATGATCTGTCTTTTAGTTCCTCAGCGGTCACCTAGTCATAACCAATTGGAATCCATTAATAAAGTAAATCAATAAATGGTTCACAATCAAAAACCACACTCCCCGGACCAATCCCGCACTCCCGGGACTCTTAATCCACCCAACCGGGGCAAAGAAACCAAACCCCGAGCCTTAAAGATCATCCCGAGCCCTAAGAATGACATCCCCTGAAATTAGCCTAGCGCTGGGGCGCTACCCATTGGCGCTGACCCAAAGCAGAGAGACCTAAGTCTCTGCTCTGCATAGCGCTGGGGCACCAGGAGTGGCGCTGGGGCTCCAGCTTCAGACCAGAGAAATTTCTAGTTTTCCCTCCTTGCGATTTCCCTTGAAACCAACCCTCGAAACCAATCCCAAACCTTACCAAAACATCTAATTCAACCCCAAATATTCATCTATATCACACCCTTATCAAAACCCAATCAATTTTACACAAAAACATCCCTTAATTCCCAACTAGCCACATCAAATTCTCTAAACTAAAACTATCAAGAAAAACAGAGCAAAGCTTATATTCATGGATGATTTCTTACCTCAAGCTGGTTTTGATTCCCCTTCAATGGATGAACTAAGTCTATAACCTCCAAGCTTTGATTTCCTAGCTTGATTCTTCAATTTGGGATCAAAAAATTCAAAGGAGAAAGAAGGAAGATGATGAACGTGGGGAACAAGAACAACACTCTATTTTTGGGTGAACTTCTACAACCTTCGAAGCTGATATATATCTTAGGGGTGAAATGACTATTTTTCCCCTAGGTCATTTAAAAGTTTCTAAGGACTCCCAAGGGTAAAATCATCATATTCCACCTATTTCGTTAATCATAATTAACATTCTCTGATTCCCGCTATTCTCGATATTCTCAAATACCAATAATTCAAATCCCGTTACCCTTTTATTCCCAGCAACGTTCTAATCATTTAAACATCCCGAGACTCACCCCGAGCCCCGAGCTTAAGCTTGTTATGACCAAACCGATAGTTTATAATCAAGGATCGTCTCATGCTGAATAGCTCGAAAAAATCCACATTATAATGTGGCCTCAACAATTAATCACAAACATGAACCAAAATATTCAAATATGCCCTCAACGGGCCAAATTACCAATATACCCTTACAATCAAATGTGGGCCCACATGCATGCATTTAACATCATATTATAGTATATTTCACATAAGCATGCATATAAGAGTTTAATAGCATAATAAATCAATTATGGCCCTTCGGGCCAACTAATCCGACCATTAAACCACATTAAGAATTTCGGGGCATTACATTACCTATTCCAAAACTTTGGTAATCTGCAATGTCACATTTTCTTCCCAAATGAGCTAGAGCCTATAAATGGAGCGTTGACTAGCCGATTACAACTCATATTTTCCAAGAGAGTAGAGAATTCAGTAAAAAAAAAAAAAACAAGAAGACAAGTCTTTTAATATTGAACCAGTGGACCATTATTGCACTGAAAATTGTCCAAAAGAGCCACACTACCATGCCCTACCCGCCCCTTCCCATAACTGCCCTCTATGTGGAGTATCCCAACAGGTGTCCAAGAAATTTGAGGAAGTTGTCATGCTCAATGATACAATATCCTTCTTAGCAAGCACAGCCTCGGGCTGCGATGTAGAGATGGAGGCCCAATATAAAGACGTTAAGTTAATTGTGAAGAAGCTAGAGAAAAGGCTCCGTGACATGGAGACAAATATCCACACTTTGGAGGAATTATTATCACAACTATTTAGGGGGTGGACTGCACAATGATTAGTTCATTATGTGTAGTTGTTTTTATAATATGTTTTAGCCTTTTAAATTTTAGATGTTTTAAGCTTTATTTATATTTTGTGAACTATGTTTTTTTATTTTAAATTGGATAATGCACTCTTGTTTTAATTTTTGTTTATTAGAATTTGAAGATTGTGACAAAATTAAAAGTTGTTCTACATGAATTTATTTCATATATAGTTAAAAAGTTGTAGTGTTACAAACATATTAGAATATATTAAATAATTAACACAATTAATATCCTGTTAACAATTAAGAAAACCGTTTTTTCTAGAAGTGTAGAAATGTAATAATTTTGTTAATGATAATTTTAGAATCCAGTGATGTAGATTGTTGGAACAATACAAGGGTAATTCACAATTATTTTAAAAAAAAATTTGTGAGTTGGAACTTGTAAACTATTTCATGCCTTAGGGAGATGTGACCAATTCACATGTGTAGAAAACTATTGCCATTAAAGAAGTGCACATAGAGACAATAATATCACATACATCTGGTCAACTTTTGCATGAAAGACCTGATATTTTAATATTTTTCCTACCTAATTATGGAAATTATTCCATCTGAAGAGTTGAGACCATCATTTGCAAAATAATACTTCATAAGTGGCAGTGAGAAGTGGGTTAGAAGTAGTACCTCTTAAAACCAATAAACTCATCACCTTCATTCAACATGGCTTATAAGACACAACTGAATGAATTTTGTCAAAAAAATCACTTACCATCCCCCTTTTAATTATGCACAAATCATGGGTCCACTGACAAAGCCATGTTTGCTGCCTCCGTCACAATCAATGATGAAGTATTTCATGTCCCTGCAATATTTAAGATGAAGAAGGAAGCTATGAACGACGTCGCGAGGATTGCATATGGAATCATCTCTGTTGAGAAAGACAACTTTTAGCCATCACAAATTACTGAAGGTAATCACTTTTAAATATATAAAAGGTAGAATATATTTTTTTTCTTTTAACACTTATTACGTTTTTCATATTATTTACTTCTGAACCCTAATGTTTAAATCCAACTTTATTAAACTAAGGGCCATCATCAAGTTCCCATGGTAGTAGGTCCACTTACACATCTTTTGAAAAGGACGTGTCGTGGAAAAATATCTTGCAAGAGCGTCTTCAAAAAAATTAATTGGAACTTTCCAAGATATTATACAAAAAAAATCCGGCCCAGATCATTGTCCTACATTTATCTCACATGTGGAGGTAGAAGGTAGAATATTTGAAGGAGTTGAAGAGTGCTCCAAGAAACTGGCTGAGAGGAGTGCCACCAAGGCAGCGTGCAATGCCTTGAATTGAGTTTTCAATATTCCATATATAATTAGTATATAAGTACAAAAAACTTTATTAATGTTAGTCGAACAACAATAATTTTTAGTTGGTGCTACACCACTTTTAATAGTGTGGTTATGATTAATTATATTTCAATATGTTTATAATGTTTGTACTATGCAGGTGAGTGACAATCACTATTTTAACTATTAGATAATTTGTAAAATATTAAGTACTATTTCTGACGGTAGTGTAGTAGCTAATAAATGCATATATTTTTTTTAATGATATTTACTTCTTAACCCCATTTGTTGGTTACCCGTGTGATCCTACTATTTGACCTTTCTAGAATGTATGATAGTTCCATGAAACAATCATATTAATGGAGCTAAAAAAATTAAAATAATATTAAGAGTTTTGTATTTAATTTAATTGTTTTGAAGAAATTGCACACGTACAATGGAAACTTCTTAAATTACCTATAGAATGGTTAGACAAATTTTTTTTGAGTTGTAACAGACACGATATGTGTACTTCTAAGGTGTACCAGTTGTGGGGAAAATACGTAAATGGTATCATTCCCTAAAAGTATGACCTGTCCCATCCGATGTTAACTGTTTTTATTTTACTTATTAAAACGTGTTGTGAAAATGGTGATATGTACCAAGATTGAACAAAAATATTTATTATGCATGGATTCATTATTTCAAAAAAATAGTGATATTATATTAAATTTTAAAATGTAGTTAGTGTTGGTATTAGTTATGTTTGTCTGAAATTTGTGTAATTTCAACATAAATATTATTTCCTTCTTTTTAGAAAAAGTATGGTCTGCCATTTTTTTAAAGTATTTAGTAAACATTACCAAAAAACCATCATTCTTTACCAAAAAATATTACCAACATATTCCTATATTCACAAATAATTCATTACTAAAAAATAATCAATTGATAACATCTTCATAACTGAACCTTTAGAAATATTAATATAGGGGTAGTAGCTAAATTTAAATCCCTATGAACTCATTCTTCACTAAAAACTACAAAAAATATACATATATAACTTAATAAATTTAAAATTAATTATATTTAAAAAAAAGAGTTAATTCTGAAAGATTTGATTTAAATTATTTATAGTGTAATGATTTATGTTAAATTTATTCATTTTTATTAATTTTTTTATATTTTTAAATCACCTATGTGGCGCTAACATAGCTAAGACACATAAGCAAGTAAAGAGACATGTCAGCATGCTGTTGGCCACATTAGAAAATTATTACAAATCACTATTTTAAACAAGAAAATTTAAATATTTGTATTTTTCACAAAGTAAAAATAAACATAACTCATATTATGTTGCATGGTTAATATATATATCAATGTTTTATTAAGTTAAGCTATCGTAATTTGTTCTCATTATTCATCTCACAATCAACTGTTATGAATGTATCTAAAAATAAAATGTTACTTCACATTGTCATGTCAACGAATGGGGACAAAATCTTTTACACTATACAAAATATGATGGTTCTTATATTTGGTGGGTCCACAGAAACCAATGTCGCATGGGCTAATGCCACCTAATTTACTATTGAAACTATTGGTAGAATAGTATGTGAACAATACGTGGTATGGCATGGCCTTAGATTTTTTGGGTCCACATAATTTAATGTGGCATGGCATGGACAAAATTTACTATTGAAAGTATGAGTTAAATAGTATGTGAGTAATACTTCGTAACTAATAAAAATCAGAGTCGATGAAATGAACACCTATATAATGGATGGATGATATAGCGCATTTATTGGTTAGAGATTTATGCACAAACCACCAAGAAGACAACTTTTCCCCTTGAAATTAATTATGTCATCCGGATAATGTGGTACTCTAAACAATGCATGCCCGATGCATTGTGGGAGCCTGGGATCGTGAAGGATGAAGGCTTCATCAATCTCGACTAAATCCAAACGTGTTGTTGTTAAGTGTGTTAATTGTTCGAATTGCACTACTCTTAAGGATAAGTTGTATGAAGAGAGGAGGTTGAGGAATAAGGCTTATAGACTTTCTAATGAAGCAAGAGAGCTTTTGTTGGATTTGTTAGATTTGATTTACAAATTAGCAAAGACAAGCAACCTTACAAATGAGCCCATGAAAGGTATTGAAACGGTGGTCAAGAATATGAACAATCTATTGAGTATGGTCGAGTGTTTGAACTTGGACAATGTTGATTGATCCAGTAACTATTACCATACAATGAAGCCCACATCAATCCATTTTCACTATGTTAAGTGTTTTTAATTTGTATTTGCTGAAGTCTTAACTCAGATAACTTTACTTGGTCTATTAGGTTATTTAGTGGTTCTATATGTTGTGGTTGGGTTTTTGTAGAGGCCCTATTTAATATTGGGCAGAAGAAAAGATTGAGATGTTGAATTAAAAAAACCATGTAGTATGCATATTAAATGATTGTGTGTACTTGTACGAAAATGTCATTATGACAAACTTTGTGGTGACGTGGCTAGTTTTTAGTTTTTAGTAAATGTTGACTATTTTACATTATAAACTATCTTGAATGAATTTATTGTTTTAACTATTTTCAGTCGAAAGAAATCACTAGTCCACAACACAAAGTTTTAACAAATTAAATCAAGTAACAACAAAAATTAGAGGATATACATACATGGGAAAATAACAAGGTCAATTGTTTAATAAAATATTTTCATTACAAACATATATCTCAGGTGGCCCAAAACATAAATTGGGCCTAAAAAAAGTGTGCACTTTATTCAACATTAAATGTCCCAATAAATATGTCTACCTAATAACTTGGTTGGATATAAAACCTATATCCCCCAACTTTAAAATTTAACCAACAACACATTTTTTGATCACAATTGAATAGAATATAACAAAATATGGAGGATATGCCAAGTTCACCTTCAAAATTTTGAGTGCACGAATCTCGTTGAACAAGGTGAGCATATTTTTTTTTCTTCTTGTTTACCCAAAAATGGCTCCTGATGATGTTGCAAGAACTTATTACACATGGTTGGCATGTGGCATGGTCAAGGTGAAGAGGTGTTGTTCGACTATCGACCAGCTCCTTGTTGCTTCATCAGATCTCGTGATTAGATGCGACCAGCCTGGTCGCATGCTTCGGTTTATTTCTTGTAAAGATATGTAATCTTGTAATAACTACATTTATGATCTTTTTCTTTATTGCCTTAATATGCTGATATTAAGGATAATTAACGCCCATTGGCCCATTTAACCTCCTTTGAGCCTATAAATATGAATGAGAAGGCTCAAGGAAGCGACTATTTGAATCTTGACACTTTTAATCTTTGTATTCAGAGAGAAGATCATAGTGTAATTATCCACCAACGAGTTGTAATTCTCCTAAGGCTTGTGAAACTCAAGAACCCTAGTTCTTTGATCATGACATTGGGATTCAATATCAATAATATCACTAATTGGACGTAGGTTATTACCACATAGTTGGGGCTGAACCACTATAAATCACTTGTGTCATTTCCCTACCATTTGATTCCATTCTTGATTGTTCTTATTTCTTTGTCGTTATTCTGACTCCGTGTCACTGGCCAAATCGAGGTTCAAAATTCTAGTGCTTTCATTGAGAGTTTGATCAAGAAGCTTTAAGAAAATCAAATGGCGAAGACATCCAAGAAAGCTGGACAGACCGCTGGCGCTGCACCATCTCAACCTCCTCCTCCAAATGTGGTTGAGAATGAACCACATTTGGAATTCAGAGAGGAGGAATTAGACTCGGATACACTGAGGGAAACACTGGGGGTGTTGCAGGATGAGTTGGCCAATCTGAAGGCCAATCAAGAGAATGCAGCGGAGACCATGGCGCTGCAGCAAAGGGAGATTGAGCGTCAGCGCCAGGAGTTGAATGAGCGACAGGCAGACATGGACCGTCGGCAAAGGGATGCCACGACCGCTCTTGAAGCAGCTATTCAATTGGCTCGAGGACAGGCTGCACTGGCCTCTCAAGCAAATCAGCCATCGAGTGTGCCACCTTAGCGGGCTCCCAATTTAAGTCCTCCGCTCCAGCCAGCAAGCCCTCAAAGGCCAGAGCAGCCACTTGTGGCTCAAGATGATGTCCTAATTCAGGATCCTGAGCAGCAGCTGCCATCTCAAGCTGGTCGTGGCAATCCACAGCTCCAGAGGCAGAATAGGGCCGGGCAGCCGCCCCGCAGCCCTAGATGCCCAGGGGACGAAGAGCCAAATCCACCGAGCAGGGGGCAGTGTCCTTCCGCCAACAGAAGGATCAACGATTCAGGCTCTGCGGTCAGGGGCCTCCCATGGCACAATAATGCACGGGGACCCAATTATCAGTGTAGGCCTCCCCCTGACGCTCGGGAGATGCTGGGCTTAGGAGGAAACAACGTGAACAGCCGATCGCACCATAGTCTGCCACAATTTAGAGACGACCATGACTATAATGAGGCCGATTTTGGTAGGGGGAATGCTGGTTGGAGGGATGAAGGAAGAGGTGGAGACAAAAACCCTCCACCTAGAGAAAATAGGCCGATGAGTCATAATGCTGGGGGGCAACCCCGACAAAATAACGTCTTTGATCGGCTAGGAGTTAGCGAGCAGAGGCCCAGAGATGATGATTTGAGGGACGTGCTCAACGACCGTCACGAGAGGCACGATGAGTACGCTCCTCTAGCACCGGTCTCCCAAGCTATCCTAGACACAGTTCAGGCACAAATTGATGTTCTGAACCAGGCAGTGCAGCAGCTGGTCGGGAGTCGAACATCCCACATAGAGTACGACCGGAGGAGAGGCACTCCGTTTGTGCAAAGGATTGCTGTGGCAGAAACCCCCAGCAAATTTAAAATGCCAGTACTGCTAAACTTTGATGGGTACGGAGACCCAGTATCTCATGTCAACAAATTTGAGATACAAATGGATATTTAGAAGGTGTCGGACAACGCCCGTTGCAGGATCTTTCCCGCTACACTATCTGACACCGCCCAGGAGTGGTTCTTTAAATTCCCTCCTGGTAGTATAGTATCCTGGGAGATGTTCGTGAAGGAATTTTACGGAAAATTCTATGAGGGTCGCGTACACCCCACTTAGGCCAACCAGATGGTCGAGATACGTCAAAAGGAGGGAGAGCCCTTAAAGGAATATGTTCAGCGCTTTATGCGAGCAGCAGCTGGAGCCAAAACAGTAGGCGACGAGGGAAAGATGATGGCCCTAACTGCTGGGGTTAGACTCCATTCTCCCCTCTAGAACATCCTAAGAAAGAACAGGGTAAAGAGTACCCAGGATTTCTTGGATCGAGCTGATCGATACATCAAGCTCGAAGATGCGATTGCCAACGAGGGGAAATTTCCTACAAAAGATAAGGGAACGAAAGAGGAACCCACCAAGGTCACCAATGGGTCTGATAAACCCAATGGAAACAGTAAAGGCAACGGGAACGGAAAAGGCAGAAATGGTGGAAAAAGAGTAGGCAATGAGCTGTCAACATCTGACAATAAGTGCCCCAAAGGCAATAGATATGAGCTGAGATTCACCAACTATACGGCCCTTGTCGAAAGTCGAGTAGAGGTCTACCAGGCGACCAACTCTAATGTTCCTTATAAGCGACCCCCACCTATAAGGAAGGATATCTCCAAGAGAGATACAACAAAATTCTGTCATTTTCACAACAACTACGGACATGACACCAATGAGTGCAACCAGTTTAAGGACGAAATTGAGTTCCTAATCAGGCAGGGACATCTAAGGAGATATGTGCGAGCTGTAGGAGGGTCTCAGCGAGAGGCTCAAGGTGGCTACGAGTAGGCGCCTGCACGCCAACGCTCATCGCCTTTACAGCCAGCTCTTGTGGCAGGTACGTCACTCACCATCTATGGTGGCCCACACCTTGCAGGGGACAGTGGGAAGGCAAGGGAGCGATACGCTCGAACCCTACGCCACGACCAGGACACCGAGATGATGAGTGTGGAGGATCGAGCACCAAAGAAGACTCGAACAGAGGAGGAATTGATAACCTTTTCTGAGGACGATACCCAGCACGAACAATTCCCACACTCCGATCCGCTGGTCATTGACGTTCAAATCACCAACATGATGGTTAAGAGGGTGTTGGTTGACATAGGAAGCTCAGTCAACATCTTATACAAGTCTTCACTGGAAAGAATGAAATTGTCCATCAAGGACCTGGAGCCATGCAACCAAACCATTTATGGTTTTTCTAGTGAAGGGCTCGCCCTAACTGGGTCGATTAGGCTCCCAGTTACAGCAGGAACTACACCTGCAAACAGGACATTACTCACTACTTTCATAGTAGTTGATTGTCCTTCAGCATATAATGCTGTAATTGGGAGGCCAATTTTGGACGACCTGCGAGCTTTACCTCAATATGGCACCTTGCCATGAAATTCCCAACTGACGCAGGGATAGGATGCATGTTGGGAAATCAGCGGGAAGCGAGGGAATGCTACAACGCCTCGATATCTAAGGCGAAGAAAGGTGTATCGAGGGAAGTTGCCAGAAAAAAGTTGCAAATGGCAATTTATGAGGCCAATCAGGTGATGATGTCACCAAATAGGGCATTGCCCAAAGTGAGGATAGAGATTTAGATCCTCACTTTTGGGATTTTGAGGAAGAAATAGGACCCATCGAGGACCTTGAGGAGGTCCAACTCGATGAAGAAAATCCGACCAGGGTTGTGAAAGTTGGTAAAAACTTAGAGACAACAACGAAGCAAGCACTGGTGGAATTTTTGAGAAAAAACCAAGAAGTCTTTGCCTGGTTGCATAAATACATGGGTGGAATAGACCCTGCAGTTATTAGCCATGTCCTGAACGTAGACAAGAGTATTCCACCAGTACAACAAAAAATGAGGTTGCTCGACAAAGATAGATCTAAAATGCTAAAGGATACTCTGAAGAAAAGACTTGAGGAAGCGAAGGGGGCATGGCCAGAGCAATTGCATGAAGTCCTTTGGTTGTACAGAACTTCCCATCGAACAGCAACAGGCCATACTTCATTTTCCTTGGCCTATGGGTATGAGGCCATGTTGCCTGTTGAGTTAGATCCACCGTCGCATCGAAGAATAACGTACGATCAAGGCTATAATAGCCAGCTGTTGATGGAATCTCCAGATTTGGTCGATGAAAAGCATGAGCAAGCCCAACTCCGAGTAGTAGCGTACCAACTATAGGTCACCCGGTACTTTAATTCTAAAGTATGCGAAAGGAAATTCAGTATCGGGGACCTAGTGCTTAGAAGGGTTTTTCTCAACACCCGTGATCCGGCCGCTAGAGCACTCGGACCTAATTGGGAGTGTAACGCCCTAGTTACCCCAGAACAGTTACGGTGAATTGGAAATTTAACTCGCTACCCGAGTTCTTTGGTTAAAAATGTGCTTCTAGGTGTTATTAGCAGGCTAAGGTGGAAAACCAATCAAAAAGAAAGGATATATTTTATTTAAAACATAAAACTGTTCATGGGCCCATCAGAAACATTTACAAGTTATTTACAACTCAAAATGGACATTACTGTTTCAAATTTACAACCCACCGACCAAAGCGGCAAAAATAGGGTAAACCCCCTAGTTCCTCTGAGAACTCCTTGACCGTGGTGGTCAAGCGGCCGTATATGTACACAGTACCACCTAAGCTCTCCACTCAAGGCTGGGTGAGCTTTTCTTTCCGTTTACCTGCACCACATAGCACCCATGAGCCAAAGCCCAGCAAGAAAACACAATATGACATGAGTATAATATCAAATGATGATCATAATAATCATACAGAACTTATAGCTCTGAACAGATGAGTGAATATCACTTTGTGTTTACAATAACCATGAATGAGCTTATAGCTCTAATGAAATGATTGATTCAACACTTGAGGTTCTGGTAAACCATACTGAGTGACTGACAAGCATGTCATTAACTTAAACAGATGAGTGATTGTTGGGTAAGTCACTAGCTTAAACAGATGAGTGACTGATGGGTAAGTCACTAGCTTAAACAAATGAGTGACTGATGGGTAAGTCACTAGCTTAAACAGATGAGTGACTGCTGGGTAAGTCACACGGGGCTCAGTACCCACAGCCATGTGACTAAATATTCACTGTGGCTTTAAGTAACTAGCCTTTGGCTAGACAAGCGCTTACGGTATTCATCGAACTTGTGGTCGGTCTAGCACTAATGCTCTTCTGAGTCATTTAATGCAGATGTCAATTAGATCTAATCTTTATTGGCTTGCGTTGAACATGCTATTACCGTTCCTGACATATGAGTCAGAACTGTGTGACCAGTGCCTAGTACGACTGCCGAACTTGACTAATGAGTCACAGCTTGACAGTTGATATTGACACCTTTGCCAATTCTGACTAATTAGTCAGTGCCATGCACAAATGAGAAAGATTTGCTAAGCATTCAATAATCAATCCATGTCCACATTTACACATTCAACATGCCTCATGAATAACCATGCATGTCACATATGGGGTGCAGTTTTCTTACCTCTGATTCGAGCAAGAATGAATAAAAGAACGACCCTTGAGAACTATCTGACTTTTAGCCCTTTAGCGGTCACCTAGTCATAACCAAATATTGGACACCATCAATAAAATGAATAACAAGGGTTCCCAAACCAACATCTAGCCTCCGGGACATCAATCCCCCACTAATCCGAGTAGTAGGAAAATCTCGAGGCCTAAAACCAAGTTCTCGAGGTCAAAACACTCAAACGGGCTCAAAACCACCCAAGAGCCGCAGCCCTAGCACCTTGAGCCACGGCTCCCAGCCACACCAAGAGCAAGGGCCACGGCGCCCAGCAAGGCCAAAATGCCTCCACCTGCTTCTTCGAGCTAGGTCGCGACCCCCCACTCAGAACTAGCCACAAACCCGATTTCCCTCATCCCAAACCCTCCAAAAATATACCTAAACACTTCCAAATCCAAAAATCAAAGTTCCCAAACTTCCCAATGATCCAAAACCATCAAATCCTGAGGCTCAAACAAACCAAAATCTCAACGATTCACAAAATCCAATTCGAAGCTTAGAAACTCTAAAAACTCAAAACTTAAAACTTAGATTACCTTTGATTGGGTTGTTTATCGTCAAATCCTTTGGTCAAGAAGCTTCTAATCTTTCCTAGGATCGCTATGCCTCAATCCTCGCTTGATTCCGACTCCTAGAACTCGAGATTTCTTCGAAAATTCCTCGAACAATAAAATGAACTAACGGGAAGAGAGAAAGAGGTTTCTAACGTACGGTTCTATCTGACAAGCTACTTCAAGCTTAAGTAACCTAAAATAAAACCTAGTGCTTGGGGTCCCAAAAACACCCCCGGGAACATTATAGTCAAAACTTCAAGAATTCCCTCTAGATCTTAATAATTCCCAATTTATCATCAAATAACATCCTCATAACTCAATATCCCAATATAAGACCCCGTTATGACAAAACCGCTAATTCACAATATAAGACCATCTC
This sequence comes from Humulus lupulus, assembly GCF_963169125.1. Taxonomy (NCBI): domain Eukaryota; kingdom Viridiplantae; phylum Streptophyta; class Magnoliopsida; order Rosales; family Cannabaceae; genus Humulus; species Humulus lupulus. The sequence continues at coordinate 163,317,479 of NC_084795.1, forward strand.
ATGCCGAATAGCTCCAGTATATCTCCATAATAATGGGATCTCATCCATAAATCACAATATGCACCAAAATACACAAATAAGCCCTCAAAGGACCAAATTATCAAAATACCCTAATAATCAAATGTGGACCCACAAGCATGCATATAACATCATATTATAATATAATTCACATAAACATGCATATTATCAGCTAATGGCATAATTAAATAGTTATGGCCCTCCTGGCCTACTAATCCAGCCATTAAACTGCATTAGGGATTTCGGGGCATTACAACTATCCCATCCTTACAGAAATTTCATCCTCGAAGTTTACCTGAATAACTCGGGATGCTGACTATGTATATCTGACTCCAGCTCCCAGGTCGCTTCCTTGACCTTGCTGTTCCTCCACAACACCTTAACCAAGGGTATCGTCTTATTCTTGAGGACCTTATCATTTCTGTCAAGTATCTGGACTGGCTGCTCCTCAAAGGAGAGATCTGGCTCAAGCTTCAGATCTTCATAGCTCAAAATATGATTCACATCAGATACATACCTCCGAAGAGATGAAACATGAAACACATTATGCACGGCCGAAAACATCGGTGGCAAGGCCAACCTGTAAGCCACCTGACCAATCCTCTCCAGGATCTCAAATGGACCTCCAAATCTAGGGCTCAACTTGCCATTCTTCCCAAACCTTCTCACCCCTTTCCATGGCGAGACTCTAAGGAAGACATAGTCTCCCACTTGGAACTCCACGTTCTTGCACTTGGGATCCGCATAGCTTTTCTGCCTACTCTGAAAAGCGAGCATCCAAGCTCTAATCTTCTAAATGGCTCCACTGGTCCTCTGAACTGCATCAGGACCTAAGTATCTCCTTTCACCTTTCTCATCCCAATGAATGGGAGATCTGCATTTCCTATCATACAACATCTTATAAGGTGCAACTCCAATGGTAGACTGATAACTGTTGTTGTAGGGAAACTCTATCAAAGGTAGATACTTACTCCAAGATCCACCAAAGTCCAGCCCACATGCTCGCAGCATGTCTTCCAATATCTGGATCGTCCTCTCAGATTTCCCATCTGTCTGAGGATGATAAGCAGTACTGAACTTCACTGTGTTCCCATGGCCTTCTATAAACTCCCCCAGAACTTGGAAGTAAAAGTAGGGTCCCGATTTGATACGATCGGCCTAGGCGCTCCATGAAGGCGCACGATCTCTCTCACATAGAGATCTGCATACTGATCAACTGTATATGTAGTCTTCACTGGCAAGAAGTGAGCTAACTTGGTGTAGCGATCCACTATCACCCAAATAGAATCATGCTAACCAATAGTCCTGGGTAAGCCCACCACGAAATCCATCGTGATGTCTTCCCACTTCCACTCTGGAATATCCAGAGGCTGCAATAACCCTGCCGGCCTCTGATGCTCAGCCTTGACCTGCTGACATGTCAAGCACATTGCCACATACTCTACTACATCTCTCTTCATCCCTGGCCACTAATACAACGATCTCACATCCTGATACATCTTCGTGGTGCCTGGATGCAAAGAGTAAGGTGTAGTATGAGATTCATCCAGAATCTCTTGCCTCAAAGTAGTGTCTAACGGAACACATATCCACCCCTTGTATCTCAACAAGCCTAGCTCAAACATTGTATAATCTCTGGATGCTCTAGCCAAAACATCCTCTCTGATCTTGATCAACTGTGGATCACTCAACGAATCCTCCTTGATTCTCTCCAACAGTGTAGACTGTAGTGTAATATTAGCCAACTGGCCCACCAGCAACTCTATACCAGCTTTGGTCATATCATCTGCTAACTCTCTGGCTATCAGCCTCATACCATAGATCTGTCTCGGACCCTTCCGGCTTAAAGCATCAACTACCACGTTGGCTTTTCCTGGATGATACAAAATCTCACAGACATAATCTTTTACTAACTCCAGCCAATGCCTTTGTCGCATATTCAAGTCTTTCTGGGTGAAGAAGTATTTCAGGCTCTTAGGGTCTGTATAGATCTCACACTTCTCCCCATAAAGATAATGCCTCCATATCTTCAAAGCAAAGACCACAGCCGCCAACTCTAGATCATGAGTGGGATATCTCTTTTCATACTCCTTCAACTAACGAGAAGCATAAGCAATTACCTTCTCTCTGCATCAGAACATAGCCCAAACCCTGATGAGAAGCATCACAATAAATCACAAACTTCTCCTGATCTATCAGAATACTCAGAATCAGAGCACTAATCAATCTCTGCTTCAGTTCCTGGAAGCTGTTCTCACACTTATCTGACCACAAAAATTTCTGACTCTTGCGTGTCAACTCAGTCAATGCAGTAGCAATCTTTGAGAACCCTTCAACGAAACACCTATAATAACCTGCCAATCCAAGGAAACTTCTAACCTCAGAAGCATTCTTTGGCCTTGGCCAATTTCTGACCGCTTCAATCTTCGCTGGATCAACCTTAATCCCCTCCTTACTGACAATGTGTCCAAGAAAGGATACCTGGGATAACCAGCTTTCACATTTCTTGAATTTAACAAACAATCTATGTTCCCTCAGTTTCTGTAGAACCAACCTCAGATGCTGCTCGTGCTCTATCTCAGACTGAGAATATACCAGAATATCATCGATGAAGATGATCACAAACTGGTCCAGATAATCCTTGAACACTCTGTTCATCAGATCCATAAAAGTAGCAGGGGCATTAGTCAATCCAAATGACATGACTAAGAACTCATAATGCCCATACTTGGTACGAAAAGCAATCTTTGGTATGTCTCCTTCCTTGACCCTCAACTGATGATAACCAGTACGAAGGTCGATCTTTGAGAATACCTTCTTACCTTGCAACTGATCGAACATATCATCTATCCTTGGCAAAGGATACTTTTTCTTGATTGTCAACTTATTCAGTTCTCTGTAATCAATACACATTCCCAGAGAACCATCTTTCTTTTTCACAAACAGAACTGGCGCACCCCAAGGTGAGAAACTAGGTCTGATAAAACCCAAATCCAACTGTTCTTGTAACTGTACTTTTAATTCTTTCAACTCAGTTGGGGCCATTCTGTAAGGTGCTCTAGACACTGGCTCCGTCCCTCGTGCCAATTCTATCACGAACTCAATTTCTCTATGTGGTGGCAACCCTGACAAATCTTCTGGAAACGCATCTAGGAATTCACAAACAAGTCTGGTCTCTTCTGGTCTCACTGGCACGTCCTGAGTGGTATCAACCACACTGGCCAAGAATCCAATGCAACCACCTTGCAAGAGTCTAGCCTTCAATACAGAAATCATAGGTATGCGAGGTCCATGCACAGTACCAACTAACACAAAAGGATCCTCACCTTCACTCTCAAAGGTGACCATCTTCCTTCTGCAATCAATGGTTGCCCCATACTTTGCCAACCAATCCATACCCAATATCATATTGAAGTCAGTCATAACCAACTCTATGAAATCCACTGACAACTCTCTGCCCTCCACTATCACTGGCAAAAATTTGACCCATCTCCTGGATACCACTAACTCTCCATTGGGTAACAAAGTTCCAAACCCCACAGCGTAAAAATCACAAGGTCTACACAGTCTATCAATAATACTACTAGCAACAAAAGAATGTGTAACACTAGAATCAATCAAAAAATTATAAGGGGTTCCAGCAATAAGAAGCTGACCTGTAACTACTGAGGGAGAAGCTTCTCCTTGTGTCAATGCGAACACTCGAGCTGGGGCCGAGCTGTCCACTTTCCTGGGTTCTTCTTTTCTTGCCTTAGGGCAATCCTTCTTAAAATGACCTACTGCTCCACACAAGTAGCAGGCCTTTGCCCTACACTCTCCCAAATGATGCCTCTTGCATCTAGGGCATTCAGGACGAGTCTTCCAGGCTTCACTACCACCTTGACTACCCATTTGGGAGAGTTCAGGCCTTTGCCCTACACTCTCCCAAATGATGCCTCTTGCATCTAGGGCATTCAGGACGAGTCTTCCAGGCTTCACTACCACCTTGACGACCCATTGAAATAACATGGGGCCGCTTATCAGGACCTGGAACTGGGAAGGTATTAGGAACCTTCCTCTTCTGATCATTGGGGCCTCCACCCCTACTTGAACCCACAAATGGAGGACCTGTCCTCCTGAACTCCTTTCTGGCTGCACTGTCTTGCCAGATCTTGTTCTCTGCACTCTCAACTGTGAGTGCCTTCTCAACCACCTGTGCATAGGTAGCAACCCCAGCCACAGTGGTAATACGTACATCATGGGCTAATCTGGGCTGTAGCCCCTGAAGAAATCTCTCTCTTCTTGTCCCATCAGTGGGCACCAGCTCCATGGAAAATTTTGCCGAACGATCAAACTTTAAGACATAGTAGTGACTGACAAAATTCCCTGAAGTAGCCTAATAAATTCCTCAGCTTTTGTCGCCCTGATGGCATCATCGTAATATTTCTCGTTGAACAGAGTCTGAAACACTTCCTAACTTAAGGCATTAACATTTCTGGTCTGGGTAATAACCTCCCACCAAATTCGGGCATCCTCCCTAAACATATAAGTGGCACAAGCCACCCTCTCATTACTAGTCACCCTCATGAAATCTAGGATGGTGGTAATCATACTCATCCACTGCTCCGCCTTGGTAGGATCTGCACTGCCCTCAAATAATGGAGGTTGTTGCTTCCTGAACCATTCATAAAGAGGCTCCCATTTATTTCCAACCTCAGGCAGCTGCTCAGCTACTGGCACTGACACAGGAGGTGCCTCTGATACACTGGCCACTGCAGGCGCTTGCTGTTGTCTCAGGAGACGAAGCTCTTCTCCCTGTCTCAACATTGTAGCCTGCAGATCATTAAACAACTGCTGCCAGTTTGCAGGAGCTGGCTGTGGAATCTGTCCTTGGTCATTTTCTTGACCCTGATTGTTATTATTCTGGCCTTGATCACTCTGGCCAGCTGATATATCTATCTGCCCTGGATTCATTCTTATCACTGATACATTGCTGAAGCAATGATCAATACGGCCAGTCAGGTAGTAATAACTAAACCTCTTGCCGCCTTACGGTCCAAGAACAAGCAGACAATTATCATATTCCACAGTCATACAAATATACAAGTAGATACATGATTATAGCATTTAGCACTTAGCATGTATCACATAATAGTTCACAATCAAAAATAATGATAAGTATGTTCCAGCAATTTCAGTACTAATTAGCACACAGTTGCTGAGAATATTATATTCAGGGCACAGGTTTAACATGGTGTCTCATGCATACAGGGTAAATCATATATACTATATTTAAGCAGTTATACATATAACTACATAAATAGTTACCAAACCATGAGTTGAGCTTGACTTCAATGATGTGTGTACATGCCTAGCCAGTCTACAGGAACCCTATCCTTGGCATGCTTTGATACCAAGTTGTAACGCCCTGGTCACCCCAGAACAGTTACGGTGAACCGGAACTTTAACTCGCTACCCGAGTTCTTTGTATAAAAACGTGCTTCTAGGTGTTATTAGCAAGTTAAGGTGGAAAACCAATCAAAAGGAAAGGATATATTTTATTTAAAACATAAAACTATTCATGGGCCCATCAAAAGCATTTATAAGTTATTTACAACTCAAAATGGTCATTACTGTTTCAAATTTACAACCCGCCGACCTAAGCGGCAAAAATAGGGTAAACCCCCTAGTTCCTCTGAGAACTCCTTGGCCGTGGTGGTCAAGTGACCACATATGTACACAGTACCACCTAAGATCTCCACTCAAGGCTGGGTGAGCTTTTCTTTCCGTTTACCTGCACCACATAGCACCCATGAGCCAAAGCCCAGCAAGAAAACATAATATAGCATGAGTATCATATCAATTGATGATCATAATAATCATACAGAACTTATAGCTCTGAACAGATGAGTGAATATCACTTTGTGTTTACAATAACCATGAATGAGCTTACAGCTCTAATCGAATGAGTGATTCAACACTTAAACAGATGAGTGACTGCTGGGTAAGTCACTAACTTCGACAGATGAGTGACTGATGGGTAAGTCACCGGGGCTCAGCACCCATAGCCATGTGACTAAATAGTCACTGTGGCTTTAAGTAACTAGCCTTTGGCTAGACAAGCGCTTATGGTATTCATCGAACTTGAGGTCGGTCTGGCATTAATGCTCTTCTGAGTCATTTAATGCAGATGTCGATTAGATCTAATCTTTATTGGCTTGCGTTGAACACGCTATGACTATTCCTCACTTATGAGTCAACACTGTGTGACCAGTGCCCAGTACCACTGCCAAACTTGACTAATGAGTCACAGCTTCACAGTTGATACTGACACCTTTTCCAATTCTGACTAATTAGTCAGTGCCATGCACAAATGAGCAAGATTTGCTAAGCATTAAATAATCAATCCATGTCCACATTTACACATCCAACATGCCTCATGAATAACCATGCATGTCACATATGGGGTGGAGTTTTCTTACCTCTGATTCGAGCGAGAATGAATAAAAGAACGACCCTTGAGAACGATTTGACTTTTAGCCTTTTAGCGGTCACCTAGTCATATCCAAATACGGGACACCATCAATAAAATGAATAATAAGGTTTCCGAAACCAAGATCTAGCCTCCGGGACATCAATCCCCACTAATCCGAGTAGTAGGAATAATCTCGAGGCCTAAAACCAAGTTCTCGAGGTCAAAACACTTAAACGGGCTCAAAACCACCCAAGAGCCGCGGCCCTAGCACCTTGAGCCGCGACCCCCAGCCACACCAGGAGCAAGGGCCGCGATGCCCCACACTCAAGGCTGCGGCACCCAGCAAGGCCAAAATGCCTCGACCTGCTTCTTCAAGCTAGGGTTGCGGTGCCCAAGAACAGGGCCGCGACTCCCCACCCAGAACCAGCTGTAAACCCGGTTTCCCTCATCCCAAACCCTCGAAAAACATACCTAAACACTTCCAAATCCAAAAATCAAAGTTCCTAAACTTCCCAATGATCCAAAACCATCAAATCCCGAGGCTCAAATGAACCAAAAACTCAACGATTCACAAAATCCAATTCGAAGCTTAGAAACTCTAAAAACTCAAAACTTAAAACTTAGATTACCTTTGATTGGGTTGTTTCTCGTCAAATCATTTGGTCAAGAAGCTTCTAATCTTTCCTAGGATCGCTATGCCTCGATCCTCGCTTGATTCCGACTCCTAGAACTCGAGATTTCTTCGAAAATGCCTCGAACAATAAAATGAACTAACGAGAAGAGAGAAAGAGGTTTCTAACGTACGGTTCTATTTGACAAGCTACTTCAAGCTTAAGTAACCTCAAATAAAACCTAGTGCTCGGGGTCCCAAAAACACCCCCGGGAACATTATAGTCAAAACATCCATAATTCCCTCATGATCTCAATAATTCCCAATTTATCATGAAATAACATCCTCATAACTCAATATCCCAATATAAGACCCCGTTATGACAAAACTGCTAATTCACAATATAAGACCGTCTCATGCCGAATAGCTCGAATATATCTCCATAATAATGGGATCTCATCCATAAATCACAATATGCACCAAAATACACAAATATGCCCTCAACAGGCCAAATTATCAAAACACCCTAATAATAAAATGTGGACCCACATGCATGCATATAACTTCATATTATATTATAATTCACATAAACTTGCATATTATTAGCTAATGGCATAATTAAATAGTTATGGCCCTCCCGACCTACTAATCCAGCCATTAAACCGCATTAGGGATTTCGGGGCATTACAGGGAAGGACCGTACCAAGTTGAAGAAGTCCTTCAACCAGGCACCTATAAACTTGCTCGCTTAAATGGAGATCTCATTCCTCGCTATTGGAATGGAGAACACCTGTGCAAGTACTATCAATAAACAATTCTTAAAGAATTGGCTTGTATTAATTCTACTTTTTACAAGTTATGAAAAAGGGTTGGTCATTTTATGTGGCTGATCGCTTATAAGTGTAAGATCATTTTGTTGATCACTCATACAAACATGTTTTGTCCATTTATTACGAGAAATAAAAGGGACTGTGTGCAGCCAGTCATTCTTGCCAACTATTGTATTTATTACAAGTATTTGCTCATTACGTATTTTATTTTGCTGTATTGTCATTTTTACAAGTCTTTAATCCAAGCAGAAATGTTCGAACAAATTTCGGTCAAGGCAAGTGACCAAGGACCTAAAGCTCCTCAATCACTTGGGGGGCATATAAGACATCTATTTGGCGAAGCATATCGAAAGGTATGTAAACACATGAGCAAAATAAGTGAAAGCATGCTACGGTACTTAGAGTACTTTTTCAAAATTTTGTATTTTGTTAAATCAAACTAAAGTACTATGCTAAGTTCAGTCATGCAAATATATGTTATAATAAAATGCAAGCATTATAATATCAAAAAGGAAACATTTTACACCATGAGCAGTTACTATTCGGATGTAATTGTTTGATTAAAAGTAAAAGCTGCCTATGCTGCAATTAAAATAATTGTTTTAAAGTACAAACAAAAAATTTAAAAACATTATAATCAGGAGGCAGGAGGGTCTTGTGGATTTTCCTGGTCGACTGCAGCTTCGGCTTCATTTTCCGCGCCTTCGACGCCAGTGGCCAAAGAGATTTCGGGCAAGGCTGGGATCTTCGCTCTCTCTTCTTTCGCTAAGCGAGCAACGCACCGGGCTATTTCAGTCTGCCTCATGCGCTCGGGAAGATAGTTGAAATCGACCCCTTGGTTGTGTTTCTAGAAATCATAGAAGCACTTGGACGTGGCGTCCTTGTACCTCTCCAGATTTTTGCCATTGGCTTTTTCGAGATCATTGATTTGAACCTCCAACTTCTCAGCCTCTTGCCTGCTCTCGATATTTTTGGCTTCGCGAAAATTGATGAGGTGAGACTCTTTGTACTTTGCCTTTGCCTCGAGAGCTTTGTCCAAAGCGGCCTACTTTTCCTTCATCTCCTCAGCCATTTTATTTTTCTCCTCGAGCATTGCCGCATTTGCCTTCTGAGCCGCCTCAAGTTTCTCGACATATTTTGCTTCGATGGCTTTAAGCTCCTCAGCGTGCCGTTGCTCGAACGACTTAGATTGCTCAGTGATGACCCCCGAGCGGAGTCGGCTGGTAGTCACGGTCAGCATTGCCTGTGATCAGAGAAAAAGTTAAAATGACTATTATAAATAAAAAGATTGTCTCAGCAGGAAGAGACAACTTACACTGGCAAGCTCGTTTAGAGCGCGGTTCAAGATCTGGTCGACATCCATCGACTCTGTCCCAGCCATAGCTTCTCGGCTGCGCTCGTACCTCAGGATCCTTGTCATCTTGTCCTTGGCCGATCTTAGAGCGTGGCTCAATATGTCATCCCGTATTTGAACAGGGGCTGCCGGTTGTATCTAATCGACATGAGTTGGTGGGGAAGGGGTCGACTCGACCGGTGTAGGCGGAGTTTGCTGCTCGAGGGGAGATTGAGGTGGTGTTGTGTGTTTTGAAGGACCAGCTGCTGGAGGGTCCTTGGTGCAGGATTTCTTGGCCGGAGGCTCTTTGCTACACTCCCCGTGATGCCGCCTGCTCGCCTTCTTCTTGCTCCTAGGAGCATCAGGTGCACTGTAGTGATCGAACATCTCTTCGGATGGCATGCCTACAAGAAGGAAAATACCCACAGTTAGATAGTATAAATAAATGAGTATGCTATGACAAAGAAGGAAACAAAGGCAAATGTAAGTAAAGTACCCGAGCTATAATTACTGGTCGCTATATTACTTTCTGAACTACTGCTACCCTCACTTACTACCTGGAAGAAATCTGAATCTAAGTTTGGAGTATACTTGAAGTTTCCATCCCCGTCAAATAAGTGACAGGGAATTGGAAAACTATCTAAGAGCGAGAGATCAGTATCGTTCTCATCGGAAGACTTGTCGATAGGTGCAAGGGATTCATAAGCTTTCTTCTTTCCCTTTCCCGAAGGGGCAGGGGGAGCGGCCGCTTGCGGGGTGCTGGAGGGTTCCCTGATTGTCACTCTAGTTGGTCTCCCCCTTTGAGGTTGTGACACATCTATGTGCTGCTTGGGAATCTCCTCGCCGGTGGCACTCCCCGTTGTTGACTCCCTCACATCCTAGTGAGGTGCCAGAAGCCCGACCAGTCTTAGGTTGGCTTCAGTGACCAGCTATTTATCGCTCTTCTCTACGTCAGTCATGCTGGGCAAGAGTGCTGCTCGGACTTCCATTTCTGGAGTGGGAGCCGGTCGCAGCCATGGACCTGAAATATGCTAAATCTCTAAGGGGAATGCAGATAACATAGAAGGAAAATAAACGACCAGGAGAGCAAAGATATTACCTCCTTAAGTGAAGGCCTGGTTGTTGGCGACCATGTCGGTAGTCAAAAAGTACTCTAGATGGTACTTCCCCACATTGGATTTGAATGTGGTATCACTCAGGAAACTGCAGGTCGTTTCCTGGTGGCAAAGATGAAAAAACCCTGTATTTTCTTGGTTGGGGTTGGATTTGAGGTCGTACAGGTAGTTGACCTCGTGTGGCGTATGAATAGACCACTTCTTATGACTGTTAAGGATATAGAGTGCGGAGAGCATTCTATACCCATTTGGGGTTATTTGGAAAGGAGCGACCCAAAAATAGTTGGCCACTCCTTGGAAGAAAGGATGGAGAGGCAGAATCACTCCTGCCTCAATATGATACCTCGATCAGGCGCTGAAGGTGCCTCCAGGCAGGTTTGCCCGTTGGTCTTTGGTCGGTCGAACTAAGGTTACCCCAGGAAGTCCGTACTTCCTAAGATGGTTGGCTATCATCCTAACCGAGATTTGGCTAGGGGGAGCAATGTACCATTCGACATCTGGTCGAATGACGTTTCAGAGTTGGGATTGATTTTGGATTTCTGGATCAGGAGTATTTTCATCTCGACCACTGGTCGAAGGAATTTCAGCCCGAGGAGCAGGCTAATTTGAAGAAGGGTTGGATGATTTCTTTTTCTGGGATGTAGACTTTACTCGACCCATGTTTTGAGGTGGGGTCGAAGGATTACTTACGGTGTTTTGAGAAAAAGGGATCTCCGGAACTAGCCATGATAGTTGTTCTTCGTCCTTGAGCAGTTGGGCCAGCAGATTGTTGTCGATTGGCCTCTCACCTCCCCATGGATCTTGCATGAAAATCTGCGAGCAGAAAAGGGGAGATGAGAATCTAATGGCCAGAAATATCAAGGTGTTTAAAATTTGGAATAACGTTTCTCGTGTATAAAAGTTAAGCTTTTATACGATCATTATCATTCTGACAAAAACTGCTATATTTCAAGCGAACAGTTTGGAAAATGGATTAAAAAGCAGGAAAAACTTTTCGACTTTGAAAGGGCGGGAAAAAGCTAGTTTTTCCTACAAGCTTAGAAATAAAATTTTTACTTCGATTTCACGCCCTAAAGTTATAATCCTAACTACCCAACTACTTCATTATCCCAGAAAAATGTTATTCTCCTACCAAATTTAGTTAAAATCAATATGCCCAATTACCCCCAAATAGTTTCTCCAAGAACATGTAAGAACTCAGGATATGAAACAGATAAAAAAAAATATTGCATGGCATTTCAGCGACTGAAAAGGTCGATAAACTTACTTGGATAAAAGGATGAAGCAAGTTTCTGAGACACTAAGTCAGTTAGTTGGGAAGAAACTTCGTGGATCGTTGAGTTCGTCTGAGGTTTTTGAGTTTTCTGCGCCTTAATCTTCAGTGTTCTTAAGGAGAAAGTGAAAAGTAAAAAGTAGAAAATGATTATGAGGGATTATTTATATTGATCGTAACACTATAAAAGAGGTAATCATGGAATTACTTTTTTCAAAGCATGGGGAAACGCAATAGCCGTCAGAACATTTTTTGGAAACTGAAAAGACATGATTGGTTGCCTTTTCGAAAAGGTATGGGCGACTCTGACAGATTTGGTGGGGTACGCGAAGGGTCAGTTCCCTAAGTTTACTTTATGCTGGTCGCGGTAAAATAAACTCGGGGGGCAAATGTTTACCCAAAAATGGCTTCTGATGACGTGGCAAGAACTTATTACATGTGGTTGGCACATGGCAGCGTCAAGGTGAAGAGGTACTGTTCGACATCAACCAAATCCGTGTTGCTTCATCAGATCTTGCGATTAGATGCGACCAGCCTGGTCCCATGCTTCGGTTTATTTCTTTTAAAGATATGTAATCTTGTAATAACTACATTTATGATATTTTTTTCTTTATTGACTTGATATGCTGATATTAAGGCCCATTGGCCCATGTAACCTCCTTTGAGCCTATAAATATGAATGAAAAGGCTCAAGGAAGGGACTTTTTGACTCTTGACACTTTTAATATTTGTATTCAGAGAGAAAAGCATAGTGTAATTATCCACCGAAGAGTTGTAATTCTCCTAAGGCTTGTGAAACTCAAGAACCCTAGTTCTTTGATCACGACATTGGGATTCAATATCAATAATATCACTAAGTGGACGTAGCTTATTCCCACATAGTTAAGGCCGAACCACTATAAATCACTTGTGTCATTTCTCAACCATTTGATTCCATTCTTGGTTGTCTTCTTATTTCTTTGTCGTTATTCTGACTCTGTGTTGTTGGCCAAATCGAGGGTCAACACTTCTCCTCAATCAAACTAAATTTATGCTCACACTATTTTAATTTGAGTATGCCTCCCATCTTATGTGGGAACTAAATAGGGGATACACTTAAAGTAATAGAAACTAACCATATTTTTAATGAGCAATTTCATGACTTAAAGTTTTTACACATGTACATATGTCCCTTTCAAGGTTGTCATAAACAATGACTTAGTTTAGATCTCAAATTGTATGTCAAATTAGAAATTAGTTCCAAAAATTTTTTTTATTATTAATTTCAATTCTTTTATATTTTCACAGAAAACTTGTGTTAAGTCTATTAATGCCCACATTCCCTTAGCATTAGAAATATTTCCAATGTATTTCCTAGTTCATATTATGGGGCCTATTGTTCAATTTCTTCTAGATCAATGGAAGGCCCAAAGAAATCTTACATTTGAAAATGCATTGGCCTTTATTATTTACGTTCACATTTCCTTTAATTTGAGTATGTCTCCCATTTTATATGTAAGGAAAATTTATAATAATAGGAATTTTCTTCTATTTTAAAAATCCAATTTCACATTTGTGCCATGTTTTTACACACGTTTGCAATGTCAAGCTTTTCGCTAATAACGATTGAGTTTAGAGGTCAAATTGTACGTATAATGGGCTATGAAAAACATACAATAACTCTATTCATAATATATTTCCTAAAACATGGTTTCTTTTCCAGATTAAACTTAAATATGGATGACATAGGAAGTTTGCAAGAAACATCAAATTGGGAAAATATACTACAATCTTTGGGGATTGAGAAACTCGCAAATGATATTGAGACGGAGGATGTCGAGGGAAAGGTTTTGGAATCCTTTGAAGAGTGGGAGGATTTTTATTACACATACTCTTTGTGGGTAGGCTTCAGCGTCCGCAAAGTAGATGTAAGGAAAAAAAATGGGAACATCACCATGAGAAAATGGGTATGTTCAAAAGAAGGTTTCCACAAAGACACGGAAATTGACAAGGCCGGTGGGAGCAAACAAAAAACATCTATTACTAGGATAGGTTGCCAATCCAGTTTTCGAGTGGTAATGATGGGAGATGATGGTCTATAGATTTGCAAGGAATTCCAACCTCTACACAACCATGACAAGGCAGTATTAGACAAGTTACGATTTCTGAGGTCAAACCGCTTCGTGTCAGAATCCCTAGTTGCTCAAGTGAGGTCAATGAACCAAGTGGGGATAAGAACTTCACACATCATCTCCCACTTGGCAATACAGTCTGGTGGGTACGAAAGGATGCCTTGCTAGCTACGAGACGTTTACAACAAGGTCGCCCATATCAAAAGGAAAGAGAAAAGATGTACAGATTTAGATGGTGCTTTGGGATATTTGGATTGTTTGTCAAAGAGGGGTCCAAATTTCTTCATTCAATATCAATCTAATGTGGAGAACAGATTGGGGAACCTATTTTGGGTAGACGGATATTCTCGACGGGACTTCGTCGTATTCGGTGAGGTTATTGGATTTGACACAACATATATGACAAACAAATATAATAAACCCCTGACAATTATTTTGGGCGTCAACCATCATTTCAAGACCTACATATTTGGAATGGCACTGCTCAACTCCGTGGATGAGCAAACTTACTTTTGGTTGCTTGACAAATTTATTGAATGCCACAATCATGTAACACCAAAAGTTGTGGTGACAAATGGAGATGGAGCTATTAAAAATGTTGTCTTGAAGTACTTCTCAAATGCAACTCATAGGTTGTGCGTGTGACACTTGTGTACCAATGCTTTAAAAATTGCAAAATACCCCCGATTCTTAGAAGAATTTCAAGATGTCGTGTACAACTATTACACAATAGAGGTATTCATGCAAAAATGGGGGGGGGGGGGGGATTAATACACAATTTTGACCTCCATTCTAGCCAATGGTGCACCAACACTTATCACAGTCGTTGTTCATGGGCAAAGACATACCTAAGAGGGAAATTTGTGGCTAGAATGGGCACCAACCAAAGATGTGAGTCCATGAATTCAAGTATTAAAAGATTCCTACATGCAAGTTATAGTCTCTGTGAATTCGTTACCTTGATTGATGTTGCTATGACAAAGTTAAGGAAAATCGAGAGAGAAGATGATTACAATAGTCGACATAGTAGTCCTCCAATACCAGGTCCCAAAAATGCTCTTAAGACGTGCCATGAGAAGTGTGCCAAATTATACATAAGAGATATGTACTATAAAGTGGCTGATCAAATAAAAGTGGAACATGCGTACTTTGTCAACAATTGTGAAGACAACGGTGAATCATTCTCGTATAGTTTGTCAAAGTTCCAACACAAGGATAGAGTGTACAACGTTCATTACTAGCCACAAGAGGAGACATTCACCTGTCATTACTTGCTTTTTGAGACAGACGGCTATCCGTGTAGACATATTTGGGCTGTAATGAAATACCTTCATATGAAGATAGTACCACAGTCTCTCCTGCTAAAACGGTGGAGTAAGAATGCAAAAGCAGACCTCCCACTCGAACAAAATCAACACTCCACAGAAAAGCAACAGTTATTTGAAATGGCTAGGCATGCATGCCTCGCTTTGGATACAAACTTGCTGAGCTATTACGCTTCCAAGTCTGAGCTATCTTACACCAAAGCGAAACAAGAAGTGGCAACACTAACTGCAATGTTCAAGGATGCAGTTCCATTGGAATCAAACACCGGTAAGAATGACTCGGGATGATATCAAACCTATCAAGAAAATGAAAACATTACCAGGGACCCAGCACCTTGTAGAATTAAAGGATTAGCCTATGCAAGAAACACTAGGGACAATGTTTCAATAGATATGTCAGATGGAGCTGTTAAAACTAAAAAGAAGTGTTCGGACTGTTATTTTCCAAACCACAATCGAAGAACATGTCCTCAGCTGGTCGGTCTACCTCCTTCTCACAGTCAACAACCCTCACCAAGTAAGAGAGCATAGCATTCGGTTAACTTCGACGAATCTAGATGACCATTGAACTTTCTGACATAATGATAGTGCAAAGTGACTAAGTGTCTATTTTTGTAGGCTTTTTGTCCTACTTAACAATTAAAGTGTTTTGTAATGGTTTAGGTTGTTGAATTAGTATAACAATTGCATTAATGTAAGTGCCTAAGAGAAGCTAAATAGTAGATTTGTTTCAATGGTAAAAAATTATTGATTATGACATAGTTCAATCATATTTGTAATGTTTTAAAAAAGTAGATTAATGTCAATCAAATGACCAGTCCTAAATATACGTTCCTTTTTTAGCGATGCTTTACTCTAATTAATAAAATTGGGTAACAAATTGACTGTAATTGTCTTCTTCTCTTTCTCTTCATTATATACCATGTGTATCACTATTATTGAAATTTCATTAATTGTACATTAACAAGTAAATTAGTAAAAAAAGTCATCTTCACAATTAAAATGAAGGATTAAAAAAATTTGAAATAATTACAATTACTTAATACACATCATGTAGATTTGAGCCTACTATCTATACTTACAGAATTTTAATAGTAAGCAACTTTATTAGATTTTTTAATTGATTGCTTAAAGTATATATGCTTGTCACCAAATATGCATAAAATCATTCAAACCATGTTTAAAGCATAATATTAATATGAATTAGGTAATTAATTAGGAATAAAAAAACAAAAACATTTTCATTGTTACTGCAACTCACCAAACTTGTTTATTACTATTACAAATTTAGCAATATTTTTCTATTAAGTAAACTAATAATATTGTTATCTTTGTCATTAATTAGGAAAAAAAAGGTGTTAATTAGTTTTAATTTTAGCGGTCCTCATTGTTTTACGAAATTTTGACTACAATATTGAATACTACGTACTCTAATATATTTATTGATCAATACTTTGTTTGTTCGTAACATAAAGAAGGGGAAGATATATTAAATAACATATCTTCATTACAAAAATATATCTCAGGTGCCCCAAACATAATTTTGGGCCTAATAAAAAGATACCAATTTTATAGTTTATTTTGTTAGAAAAACTTATACATGATCTTTATTTATTTTCACGTAGATCTAATATTAAACAAATTAATATGAGATAACCTAGAATATGTTCCAAAAATTGAATTCAAAGAGAAACAAAGATAAGAATACTTACAATATACACAGCGGAATGAAAGAGTCATTCCTTCAGTTTCTCTAACTCTTGTATCCATTTTGTCGCAGAGTATTATCAAGAAACTGAACTGTTCTTCTAATTTCTTCACAGTCTTCCAATGTATCCTTAGAATCACCTAGACTAGTGTGGGAAATTCTCAACACATGAGATAGATACAGAGAGAAGAAGAGAAAAGAATAATAAGAGTCTTAGAAAATGACTTGTGTTTAGAGAGAAACTAAAACTATTAGAAAACCAGTGATTAAACTTATCTACGTATGTGTTGACTTTGCCCTAAGCACTCATTTTATAGACTCAATTAGGTCATTTGATTTAATTAAAAAATCAATAAAATAATAGCCAATTTGAAGCCCTAGGTCGAAATTATCATGGGCTTTAGGCCCGTGAAATTTCCCTTTTGATTATAAGCCCATTGGACTTAAAATCAAGGCCTGTATTATTTTCTATTGATTTAATTATTTAAATCCTTTATCAAATTAATTATTTATAATTTTAACCTTGATTTAAACTTATTTATTAATTTAGATACCAATTTATCTTAATTAATAAATATGCCCTAATTTATCTTTTCTTCTAAAAAATACATAACTCTCTGAAACTATCCAAAATTGACCTGGTCTACTTTGATAATTCTAATTGATAATTAAATCAATTAATTGAGACTATCTAGATGATTTTATCCAAGGTACAATGGGGACCATGGGCCTATGAAATCAAGCTCCAATAAGTTATCATAAATCTAACAAATAAATTTACTAACTTATTAATTCCTCATGACTCCACTATAGACTCGGAATTGGACTCTTGAATTCATAGAACGCTCTATAACAAATATAGATACACTATTAATTATCCATTGTTACAACCACAATTGTCACGCAATCCTCTATAGATGGTCTACAATGAGATGAGACTAAAATACCGTTTTACCCCTCATTGTATTTTATCCTTAAAACACTTAGTTCCTTGTAAATGATATTTCAGTAAACTAATTTAATTACTGAAATGAGATCTCTATCATTTAACACCTTGAACCAAACTAAAAGGAAACCATCGTTTCACTTCTTCATCAGAAGCTATAGATGTTCATATCTATGATTAACACTCCCACTCAATTATACTACCTGTTGACCGCATTTTTGGCCAACGACGTGAGAACGTCAAAAACGACAAACCTTCAAGAGAAATAAAACACCACAGATGGTTTTTAAACAGAAAGTAAATAACACAGCAATTTTTATAGTGGTTCAGCCCCAATATGTTGGTAATAGCCTAATCCACTTAGAGTTGTGATTATAGATCTGTACGCAAGATCAGATGGACTGAGCCAACTGAGTTTCTTCAGTACAGATTGCAAAAATACAAGAATTCTTTATGATACCACCCCTTTCTCTCTCTAGAAAACTCAGACCCAAAATCTCCCCAAAGTCCCTCTCTCTAGAGGAAGAACCCTTTTTCTGATCCCATAAGCCATATATTTATAGGCTTAGGATCATACATCTGATATCCCCTAGAATCGGGATATTTCATTATATTTATTATATTTAAATTACAAAAAACATTCAAAATGTAACAAAACCCCCAATTTGTGGGAAGAATGAGAGATTCCCGCGTGTGCCAAGACCGGTTCTTGTTGAAGCCGTTTCTGGGAATCTTGACTTAGTCCTCCTCTATCTGGTTGACCCATATCTCCTACTGACCTTTCATGCAAGTGCTGGTCGGACACATGCATGCTGGACATATGCAAGTGCTGGTAGGACATGCACTTGCTGGTAGGACATGCACTTGCTGGTCGGATATGTGCATGGTGGTAGGACATGCACTCCTCTCGTCTAACATGGCACTCTCCTCTAGCATGCCATTTCTCTCTTTGGACAACCATGCACTTGTTGGACATATGCATAAGGACCAAACCTTTTGGACTCTCCTCAGACCAAATTCTTGGGCTCTCCTCGGACCACACCCTTGGGGTCTCCTCGGGTGCACTTGTGCACTTGCTTGGACATGACACCTCTCAAGCAGTCAAAACTCTTCATTAGTCTACCGGGTCACTTTATCACAACTCTGAGGAGTCAATGTATTTATTGACTATTAATGTGTCTTTTACTGCCACTTGTCACCTCTATTGCCACGTCATCGATCTCCAATTTTTGGGGATAACACTACTGAGTTCCCAAAATGTAAGTATGGGCTAGTCTGTAGGGTAATCTGGTAACGAACGAGTCAAAGAACTCAAATAATACAATCAGTTAGAATACTAACCACTAAAAATTGAGATTGAATTGACCTATGGTCAACTATATGATATGATTAGAATAGATAATAACGGTATGTTTACTTATCTTATCAACTGTCAATATCGATCCTGTCCGATGTAACAAATACATCCGATCTTATCTACTTTGCTAATGTTCTGGAAAGAACATAACACTGAGATGTGTAAGTAGATCATATCGTAGATTAGCAAGTCAATGTAAATCATGTGCACTGACTAATCTTAGGACTAACTTATTTTGAACATATAATCATATTTATATTCTACTGTGATTACATCACTATAAATACGATTAGCTATATTCTCGGGATTTAATAGAAGTTTATATTAAACAAATAATCATGAAAATAAAACATGTGAGCAAAGTGATTTACCAAGTAAAAAAATAATTTCTATTCTTTTATTGAATAAATGAGATTACAAAGAATTTGGGTTTTAATTAGGGCATAAAACCCCAACATATTTCACTATACTGGACCCTTTTCATTTGGACCATGCTCATGGACTCGGTCGTGCCCATCAACCTGTCTTAAACAGTATGTGTTATAAAATCATAAACAATGTGCAAAAGAGTAAGAACAATGTACTAAATCTATAGTCAATGTAAAAAAACAACAATTATGTGATGTAGCTGCAAATTACCAAAAGACTAAAAGTTAAAGATGTACAATTACCAGAAAGTCCACTACAACGTGTAACTATTCACATTAAATATTATAAAACCAATTATATCCAGTGGCTTGAACAGTATCAACTACTGTGTGATGGGACAAACTACGCTATTTAGCCTCACTTTTGATCAGAAATAGTGTTACAATGTCAGTCACATAGTAGTAGCAATTGGGGCCCACTTTGACTTTTTTCTGATTGAATCGTTTCGTGAACGGAATATGATCCAAGGCCATATATATAGATATATAGATTTTTAAATAATAATATCTTATAAATATTATTTAAAAATTATATTAAAGGAGAAAATAGATAGAGTGGTTTGAAGAGTTTTTGAGTGCCGCATCATCTCCTTGGTGATCTCCTTTATATATATATATATGTACATAGATATATAGATTTTAAAATAATAATTGTTGACCGCGTTTTTGGCCAACGACGTGAGAACGTCAAAAACGATAAAGCCTTCAAGAGAAATTAAACGACATAGACGGTTTTATAAAGAAAGTAAATAACACACACAATTTTTATAGTGGTTCAGCCCCAATGTGTTGGTAATAGCCTAATCCACTTAGAGTTGTGATTATAGATCTGTACTCAAGATCAGATGAACTGAGCCAACTGAGTTTCTTCAGTACAGATTACAAGAGTACAAGAATTCTTTCAGATACAAGCACTTTCTCTCTCTAGAAAATTCAGACCCAAAACTCCAAACATCCAAAAGTCCTTTTCTCATCCCATAAGCCATATATTTATAGGCTTAGGATTATACACTTGCTCTCCCCTAGAATCGGGATATTTCATTATATTTAAATTACAAAAATATTCAAAATTTAACAGAACACCCAATTTGTGGGAAGAATGAGAGATTCCCGCGTATGCCAAAACCGATTCTTTTTGAAGCCGTTTCTGGGAATCTTGACGTAGTCTGTTCTACCTGGTTGATGAATATCACCTTCTGGTCAGCCATACCTCTACTGGACAGTCACGCACTTGGCTGGTAGGACACGCACTCCTCTGGTCTAACATGGCACTCTGGTCTAGCATGCCATGTCTCTGGTCTAACATGGCACTCTGGTCTAGCATGCCATGTCTCTGGTCTAACATGGCACTCTGGTCTAGCATGCCATGTCTCTGGTCTAACATGGCACTCTGGTCTAGCATGCCATATCTCTGGTCTAACATGGCACTCTAGTCTAGCATTCCATATCTCTGGTCTAACATGGCACACTGGTCTAGCATGCCATGTCTCTGGTCTAACATGGCACTCTGGTCTAGCATGATACATCTCTGGTCTAGCATGGCACACTGGTCTAGCATGACACATCTCTGGTCTAACATGGCACACTGGTCTAGCATGACACATCTCTGGTCTAACATGGCACACTGGTCTACTCCTAAGCCAAGTCACTTTATCACAACTCTAAAGAGCCAATATATTTATTGACTTATTAATGTGTCTTTTACGGATCATGTACTGCCACTTGTCACCTCTATTGCCACGTCATCGATCTCCATTTTTTGGGGAAAACAATAATATATTATAAATTTCTCATTTAAATTTAAAAAATCACTTTTATTATTATTATGATATATAAAAAGAATAAAAAAAATTAGATTAAAGGAGAAAATAGATAGAATGGTTTGAAGAGTTTTAAGAGTGTCACATCATCCCCGTGGTGCTCTCCTTTATATATATGTGTTGACCCTCGATTTGGCCAACGACACGGAGTCAAATGTACGACAAAGTATAAAGCAAGAATGAGAAAAATGATTTAACGGAAATAAAGAAAACACCAACGAATTATAGTGGTTCGGCCCCAAAGAATGGTAATGACCTACGTCCACTTAGTGATATTGTTATTATTTAATCTCAAAGTCGTGATCAAAGAACTAGGGTTCTTGAGTTTCACAAACCTTGAAATGTATTACAATCTGACGATGAACAACTCACTATAGATCTTTTCTCTCTCTCAATATTTCACAAAAAGATTCAGGAATCCAAAATCCAAAAGTCCCTTACTTGAGTTATTTCATGCATATTTATAGGCTCAAGGAGGGTTACACATGCTAACGTGCCCTATCTTTCCTTAATAATCGCGTATCAAGATAATAATGAAGAAATTTACAATGCAGTTGTTATAAGATTATAGCTTAAGAAGGAAATAAATTAAGTTATACGACCAGCCTGGTCGTATCAAAAATTAACCCTGACGATGCAGTGTGCTTTTGGTCGATAGTCGAGCAGTACTTTCGCCACGTGTCAACCACGTGTGAGAAATTCTCGCCACGTCATCAGCAACCATTTTTTGGGCAAACATTTGCCCCCCAAGTTTATTTATTGCGACCACCAATAAGTAAACTTAGGAAACCGACTCTTCGAATACCCCACGAAATCTATCAGAACCACCCATGCTTTCTTGAAAAAGGTGACCAATCATGTCTAATCAAGTCTTTTCGGTTTCCCAAGAATGTGTCCGACGGCCATTTCACTTCCCTATGCTTAGAAAAAGTAACTCATGATTACCTCTTTTAACGTGTTGCAGTCACTATATATAATACCCCAAATCCATTTTTTTACTTTTTACTTTTCATTCGCCATTTTCTCATCAAGAACTCCTAAGAACCTCGACTTTCAGAGCCTAGAGAACTTGAGGAGCTTCCATCGCTGTTCTAAGGATCCCCTGCTCGGATGCTCAAATTTGTTTCATTTCAAGCCCCTCTTTTCATCCAAGTAAGTTTTACGAACCCCTTGGATGTTTGAAATGCCATGCAAAACTGTCATTTGTGTATTCAAATCTGTGTTCTTGACTGTTCTTGGCCGAAACTGTTTTGGGGTAATGGGCATATTGATAGATGCTTGATAGGACAGTGAAATAACATTTTGTAGGAGTTAGGAGCCAGTTTGGTAGTCGAGATTGTAGATTTAGGGCGTAAAATCGAAGTAAAAATTCGATTTTTAAGTTAGTTGAAAAATTGGGTTTTTCCCGCCCCTCCGGAGTCGAAAAAGCTTTTTCCTGAAAAACTTTTTACTTCTGCTTTTCAATCTTTTTTTTAAACTGCTCGTATAGAACTTAGTGTTTTATTAGAATGCTGCTGGCCATATAAAAGCTTAATTTTTATACGCGAGCAACGTTATTCCAACTCTCAACACAAGCTTTTAAGCTTTACGTCTTACCTCCCCCTTTCTCTATTCGCAGCTTTTCATGCAAGATCCATGGGGAGGTGAAAGACCCATCAATGATGACTTGCTAGCTCAACTGCTTGAGGACGAGGAGCAACCATCGTTGCTAATACTTGAAATTCCCTTTTCTCGCGCCACTTTAAACACTACATCGACCCTCGTCCAAAACATGGGTCGAGCAAAAACTACACCCAGAAAAAGAAAACAACCAATCCTTCAAATCAGCCTGCTCCTCGGGCTGAAATTCCCTCGACCAGTGGTCGAGCAGAAAATATTCCTGACCCAAACATCCAAACTCATGCTCAACCTCGAAATGCTATCAACCCGATGTTGAATGGTATGTTGCACCTGTCAGCCGGGTAACAATCAGGATGATCGCCAACTATATTAGAAAATATGGACTCCCGGGGGTGACACTAGTCCGACCCACTCAAGACCAACGGGCGAACTTGCCTCCTGGTCAAGGTACCACATTGAGGCAGGGGCTACCTTGCCTCTTCATCCTTTTTTCCAAGGGGTGGCCAACTACTTCGGGGTCGCCCCTTTCCAAATAACTCCCAATAGATATAGAATGCTTGCTGCACTCTATATCCTTTATAGCCACAAAAAATGGCCTGTGCCAACACCACATGAGGTTAATTATTTGTTCGACCTCAAGTCTAACCCCAACCAAGAATGCATGAGGTTTTTTCACTTTTGTCATCAGGAAACAGGGCGCACTTTCCTGTCTGACACCACTCACATATCGAACGTGGGGAAGTACCATCAGGAGTATTTCCTTACGACTGACATGGTCGCGAACAACCTGGCCTTCACTCAAGGAGGTAACGTCTTTGTACCACTGGTCGTTAATCTTTCTTTAATTTTTTCTCTACACTTTCTTAGATTTTTAGTGCCTTTCAGGCCCATGGTTGCTACCAGACCCCACTCTAGACATGGAGTTAAGATCAGCCCTCTTGGCTAGTATGACTGACATGGAGAAGAGCGTCAAGCATCTGGTCACAGAGGCTAACCTTAGGCTGGTCGGCCTTTTGGCCCCTCATCAGGATGTGAGGGAGTCAACGGCAGGGAGTGATACTGGCGGAGAGGTTCCCGAGCAGCACCCAGACGTTGAACAACCCCCTTCGAGGAGGGCCACTGGAGTAACAATCAGGGAACCTTACAGCACTCCGCGGGCTGCTGCTCCCCCCACCCCAAAGGGAAAAGGAAAAAAGAAGGCCACTGAACCCCCCCGCTCCCATCGACGAATCTTCAGATGAGAATGATACTGATCTTTCGCTCTTAGATAGTTTTCCAATTCCCTGTCACTTATTTGATGGGGATGGCAACTTTAAGTATACTCCAATCTTAAGTTCATATTTCTTCCAGGCAGTAAGTAGTTCAGTAAGTAATGTAGCGACCAGTAGTTGTAGCACGGGTACTTTACTTATAATCTCTTTATTTTCATTTTTAGCTCCATCTATATATCTTGTCTCAGTGCTCGTGTTGTTTCTTTTTGTGCAGATATGTCATCTGAAGACGTGTTCGAGCATTACAAGGCTGCCACAACATCTTCAGGCAAGAAGGACAACAAGAGGACTCGGGGGGAGAGCAGTAAAACTGCCTCAAAGAAGGCCCGAATCGTGGACCCTCCAACCACTGTCCCTTCGAAGGAGAACACGCCACCTCCATCGCCACTCGAGCAGCCGGCCTCAACTCCTCTGGTCGACCAGCATTCCACTCCTCCAACACCCGTCGACCAGCACCCTAATCCTCAGGTCCCTACCAGCCAAACATAGCGCACTCAGCCCGAAGGCTCCCTGTCCAACATCGTGGTCAGCTCAGCCAGTGAGAGGATATACAAGCTCTCCAAGAACAAATGCAATCAAGAGACCGTTAACGAAACCATTTCCATGGAAACTGACCAAATACTCAACCGAGGGCTGAATGAGCTTGTTAGCGTACGTTACCTCCTTGATGCTGAATAATTTGCTTTTGATTTTTTGCCATCGCCTTACCCTTTTCATCTGATTGCAGGGATTACTAACTGTGACCGCTGGCTGGTACCGTGCGGGTGCAATGGTGTCCAAGACTAAAAATTTTGACACCAGGCTTGCTGAGGCTAAGAAGGCGCTTGAAGGGAAAAATGACAACTTGCTCGAGAAGAACAATGAGCTAACTAAGCAGAACGGCGAGTTGCTTGAGAAGAGTGCGGAGCTGTCTAAGCAGAAAAAGGAACTGCTCGAGCAAAAAGCCACTCAGACCGAGGAGTTACTGGAGGTTCGGGACTCCCTGAAGAAATCCAATGAAGACAAAGAAACATTCAGGGAAAGCGCCAAACTCAACTACCAACAATGCAAACAGCTCGAGCTTGATTTGATTGCGAGCAGGCAGGAGACGGAGGAACTGGAAAAGCACGTGAAGGAGCTTGAGGAACTCGAGGCCAGGAATGTAACGCCCTACTTCCTTAGAGCCGTTACCAAGTGAGTTTTAAGACAAAACAGTGTGCAAAGACTCGCTAACCGAGGTTTTTAAAACGAAAGTGTGACTAATTAAAAGTTAAGGCTGTAATCCTTGAAAATGTGTCCTTTCATTAAAAACTTCTAGTATTAAACATTTGGGATCCCAAAATAAGGTTTGAAAACTGTTTACATCTTGAAATAAGTTTACAGTTGACTAGTTATAAAAATCAAAGATTATTACAGCCATTTCTCGAATAAACCCCCAACCAAAGCAGTCGCTTCACGCTCTCCGTACTCATGGCTGGTTGACTCAATCTTTGCCCTTACCTGCAACACAGAGCACCCGTGAGCCGAAGCCCAGCAGGAAAACTCATGCAGCTCATAACATATGCAAATTATACAGTTAATCATATCAGATAGTCCACAGATAAACAGGTCAACCATTAGACTAAGCAAACACGGCCATGCCGCCCCAGAAGCCTTACCAAAGCCTGGGGTCTCGGTCCTCACCGTAAGGATATCTCATGTATCCATTGGGTCCTACCCTGACTGTAAGTATCCCATGTGCTAAGTGGTACTTCCGGCCCCACTGCCGTTCTCGGCCTTGCCGCTCTCGGCCTTAGCCGTTCATTGCACTATAATCACACATATAATACATTTCCAAATAACCATTCACACATATAATAATTCACTTAAGGTTATACATTAGCACATAATACAATCTAGGGCCATGCCCTGCAATAACACTATGGGCCCATGCCCTATTCTCGGGTGCTAAAGTTTTCTTACCTGTATTCCAAGCTTCCTGATGCACTAAAGCCGCGAGCATGGTCCTCTAACTCGAGCTTCACAAAGACCTAGTCACAACACGTACAAAACATCCTTTAATACTAATCAATTCAAAAATCACTTCCCGGAACCAATTCCACACTCTCGGGACTCCCAAATTCTTAAAACAAATCATTGGAAACATCCCCCGAGCCCCCGGGACAAATGCCCAAAATTGCAAAATTTCCCATCATGAAAAAGGTGTAGCGCCGCGGCGCTACCCGCAAGGGCCGCGGCGCCCAGCGAAGTCAGAAAGTTCCCCTGACTGTAAACAGCCTCGCGCCGCGACGCCCAAGAACAGGGCCGCGGCGCTCCTTCGCGAGCCCAGAATTCTGGGGTTTTCCCTGCGTTTTCCCTGAGTTAACACCACTCCAAATCATCCCAAGCAGGTACCCATATCCCAAAATCAACTCAAAACCCCACATAAACCATCTAACAACTCAGAAACATCATCAAAGAAACCCAAACACACAATCAAATCCCCAATTCACCCATTGGCCACACATCAACTTTCAATCTTCATACTAACATTCTAAGAGAAAAATCAAGCTTAGAAACTTAACAAAGAAGTGATAAATCCTTACCTCAGAAAGTCTTGGCTTATGATCAAGTTTAATTGCCTCCCACCCCTTGATCCTCCTCCTAGATTCCTCAAGTTTCAGCTCCCTTCTTCTCTTCTTCCTCTCATTGCCCTAGCTTTCCCTCTAGCTTTTCCTCTCTTCCATTTCTATCAAAACCAACATATATGCCAATGCCTAAACCGTGTACCCTATAATCCCAGCTGAAAATTGTCTAAACCCTCTGCCAAATGACCATGTTACCCCTCCAAATAATCCTTTCCTAAGTAAGCCATCAAGGGCACTTTAGTCTTTTCACTTATATTTCAATTCTACCATTTTCCAACTAAACTTGTTACCCACAGCAGTAACTAATGGTTACCCAGGTTACTCAATCACCAATAACCATTACCCACTAAGTCTCAATTTAACCATAACAATTCCCAAGGTACCCCTAGGCTCCTCCCGAGCCGGGTATAAAATCCCGTTGTGACTTTTGAGTAAACTAGCTCTCTAGGACCGTCTCGGCACGTGCATCACAATAATAACACCACACTCACGTGGTACAAATCACATAATACAATTATCACATATATGCCCTCAGCGGGCTAAAATTACCAATTTACCCCTATCATGCAAACGGGGTCCACATGCATATTCATTTCACCTAACATGCATACTAACCACATAGTCATGCATCTCGAATGTTAAATTAGCCATATAACATGCTTTAAATCATAATCACGCATTTACTCATGAAAATCACACATAAATCCCATTATGCCCTCCAGGCACACTAATCAAGGCTCTTAAGCCTTATTAGCGATTTTGGGTCGTTACAAGGAACTTGGAGAAGTACAAGGAAGCCACTTTATCTTTGCTTCTATGAGTTTTGGAAGCACAATCGGGAGGCTAACTTCAACTGTCTGTCAAAACGCCTGAGGCGAACTCTAATGTCTCAATGTGCCATTCACCTGGAGGAAGAAGAGAGGGCTAATGTTCCTGCTTCCCCAGAGATCTCTTTGGCAATAGGGATAGATGGTGCAGATAATGAAGCTGGCGCAGCTGGCGCAGCTGTCGACCAGGACGCTCCTCAAGACCCTCCAGCCTCTTAGTCTTTTCTCTTTCTATCTTTTAATCTTTTAATTACACGACCTACGGGTCGTGATGTAAAGACATTAATTTTTTATTGTTGCGTGGGCAGTTATTTTCCTTTTAATCGAACAATTACATCCGAGCAATACTACTCGCGGTGTAAAGTAATTCGTTTTGATATTATAATATATTTTCGTTTTATTATAACATATGTTCGCATGACCGAACTTAGCATAGTGCTTTGGTTTGATTTAACAAAATACAAAATTTTGAAAAATACTCTCAGTACCCTAGCATGCTTTCACTTATTTTGCTCATGTGTTTACATACCTTTCGATGTTCTTTGCTAACTAGATACCTTATATGCCCCCAAGTGATCGAGGAGCTTTAGGTCCTTGGTCACTTGCCTTGACCAAATCCTATTTGAACAATACTGCTCAGAGCAAAACAATTAAAATTGTAATACAGCAAAACAACACACGTAATGAGAAAATACTTGTAATAAATACAATAATTGGCATGAAATGGCTGGCTGTGCACAGTCCCTTATATTTTTCGTAATAAATGAAAGAAACATGTCTGTACGAGTGATCCATAAGATCTTACATTTATAAGCAATCAGTCACATAAAATGACCAACCCTTTTTCAAAACTTGTAAAAAGTAAAATTAATACAAGCCAATTCTTTAAGAAGAATTGTTTATTGGTAGTACTTGCGCAGGAGTTCTCCATTCCAATAGCGAGGAACGAGATCACCGTTTAAGCGAGCAAGTTTATAGGTGCCTGGGTGAAGGACTTCTTCAATCTGGTATGGCCCTTCCCAATTAGGTCCAAGTGTTCAAGCAGCTTGGTCGCGAGTGTTTAGAAACACTCTTCGGAGTACAAGATCTCCAACGCTGAACTTTCTTTCTCGTACTTTAGAGTTGAAATACCGGGCGACTTTTTGCTAGTACGCAGCTACTCGGAGTTGGGCTTGCTCACGTTTCTCATCGATCAAGTCGAGGGATTCCATCAATAGTTGGCTGTTCGAGCCTTGGTCGTATGTTATTCTGTGATGCGAAGGCGGGTCTAACTCAACAGGCAACATAGCCTCATATCCATAAGCCAAAGAGAATGGAGTATGACCCGTTGTTGTTCGGTGGGAAGTTTTGTATGACCAAAGTACTTCAGGCAATTGTTCTGGCCATGCCCCCTTAGCTTCTTCTAGTCTTTTTTTCAGTGTATCCTTCAGCGTTTTGTTGACTGCTTCAACTTGTCCATTTTCTTGGGGATGAGCGGCTGAAGAAAAGCTCTTGATAATGCCATGCCATTCGCAAAAATCTGTGAATAAATCACTATCGAACTGGGTGTCGTTATCCGAGACGATCTTCCTTGGCAATCCATAGCGACAAATGATGTTTTCGATCACAAAATCCAGGACCTTCTTGGTAGTTATGGCTGTGAGTGACTCGGCTTTGGCCCATTTAGTGAAATAGTCGACGGTAACCACGACATACTTGATGCTGCCCTTCCCTGTGGGCAAAGATCCGATCAAATCTATGCCCCAAACTGCAAACAGCCACAGACTTTGCATCTGTTTAAGCTCATTAGGGGCTGCTCGCAGGATTTTGGAGAACCTCTGGCATTTGTTGCACCTCCGTACAAATTCCATCGAATCTTCATTCATTATGGGCCAAAAGTATCCTTGGCTCAGTATCTTTTTTTACAAGCTTTGCCCCCCAGCGTGGTCTCCACAAAAGCCTTCGTGTACCTCTTTCATCAACTCTTTGGCCTTCTCTTTCAAAATACACCTGAGGAGTGGCATTGAATATCCCCTTCGGTACAAGATTCCATCGACCAGGATATACCTAGCAGCCTGTCGCTGAAGGGTCCTGGCTTTGTTTCTGTCTGTTGGTAATATGCCTTGCGTTAGATACTCTATATATGGTGTCATCCATGCATCCATCATTTGTATCACCATAGCGGTCTCCTCTGCTTGGATGCTTGGCATTGTTAGCCGCTCAACCAGCACTATATTCAGAATATCAGCATCCTTCGCACTTGCTAATTTGGCCAAAGCATCAGCATTGGAATTCTGGTCGCGAGGTACTTGTTGGAGACTGTATTTGTCGAACTGAGCCAATAGATCTTTCATTTTGTTCAGATAGGCAACCATCTTTAAACCTCGTGCCTGGTATTCACCCATGACTTGATTCACCACCAGCTAAGAATCACTGTAGATGTCAAGCACTTTTATATTAATGTCCTTGGCAAACTACAATCTAGCAAGTAGTGCTTCATACTCGGCCTCATTGTTAGAAGCAGTGAAGTCAAACATGATTGAGCAGTGAAATCGATGCCCCTCCGGCGTTATCAATATCACTCCTGCCTCAGCGTGGCACTCGTAAGAAGAACCATCTGTAAATTATTACCACGTGGGAGCTTGGTTTTGACATTCAGGCTCATTAGGCTCTTCAATCCGCTCGCCATCCGTAAGTTCAGTGAATTCTGCAATAAAGTCAGCCAGGGCTTGTCCTTTTATCGCTGCTCGTGGCAAGTAAGATATATTGAACTACCCAAGTTCTACTGCCCATTTTAACAATCTACCTGCAGCCTCTGGTTTTTTGCTTACATTGTAAACAACCTTCTGCACGCCTTCTTCCTCCCTTACTAAAACGACACTAGAAACATATTCCGTGATCGCTAGGTAGATGAACAAAGTTTCTTTATCAACCGACTTTGACAGGATGGGTGGTTGCGCCATATGATTTTTTAGTGCCTGAAAAGCCTATTCGCACTCCTCCGTCCATTCAAACTTTTTATTGCCTCTAAGTAGATTAAAGAATGGGACACACTTATCTGTTGACTTTGAAATGAATCTACTAAGAGCGGCAATTCTTCCGGTTAAGCTTTGAACATCCTTAATCTTTGCTGGCAATTTCATGTCAATTAGGGCTTTAATTTTCTCGGGATTGGCTTCAATTCCTCTCGAGTTAACTATAAATCCCAAGAACTTCCCTGATCCTACTCCGAAAGAGCATTTAAGGGGATTTAGCTTCATCTGATATTTGTTCAAGATGTTGAAGCACTCCTACAAATCCTTTACATGCCCTTCTGCTTTCTTCAACTTGGCCAGCATGTCGTCGACGTAGACCTCCATGTTTGTGTCGATCAGCTCCTTAAACATGTGGTTGATGAGTTGCTGGTAAGTCACACCAGCGTTTTTCAAACCGAAGGGCATCACTTTGTAACAGTAGAGCCCTGTATCAGTCTGAAAGCTAGTGTGATCCTCATCAGGGGGATGCATACTAATCTGATTATAACTAGAGTACGCATCCATGAAAGAGAGGATATCATGTCCTGCAGTGGCATCGACCAGCTGGTCGATTCTTGGGAGTGGGAAACAATCTTTGGGGCAGTCTTTATTTAAGTCTGTAAAATCCACGTACGTACGCCACTTGCCATTTGGCTTGGGAACTAGCACGGGATTAGAGACCCACGATGGATGAAATGCCACCCTGATGAACCCATTCTCCTTCAGCCTCTCGACTTCTTCTTTTAAGGCCCTTGATCTATCTTTGTCGAGCAGCCTTCTTTTTTGTTACACTGGTGGAAAGCTCTTGTCGATGTTTAGGACATGGTTGATGACTGCAGGATCTATCTCGGCCATGTCTTTGTGTGACCAGGCAAAGAACTCCTCGTTCCTCCTTAAAAACTCCACCAGTGATTGTTTTGTTGTTGTCTCTAAGTTTTTACCGACTTTCACAACCCTGGTCAGATTTTCTTCATTGAGTTGGACCTCTTCAAGGTCCTCGATGGGCCCAACTTCTTCCTCAAAATCCCCAAAGCGAGGATCTAAATCCCTATCCTCACTTTGGGCAACGCCCTATTTGGCAACATTATCACTTAAGTGGGCCTGAGCATTAGTTGCCATTTTCAACTCTTTCCCGTGAACATCTCTCGATACACCCTTCTTCGCCTTGGTGATCGAGGCATTGTAGCACTCCCTCCCTTCCCGCTAATTTCCCAACACGCAACCTGTCCCTGCGTCTGTTGGGAATTTCATGGTGACGGCTTGGTGACGGCTCGTAGGTCGACCAGAATCGGTCTCCCAATTACAGCATTGTATGCTGAAGGACAATCAACTACTATAAAAGTAGTGAGTAATGTCCTATTAGCAGGTGCAGTACCTACTGTAACTGGAAGCCTGATCGACCCTGTTGGGGCGAGCCCTTCACCGAAAAAACCATAAATGGTTTGGTTGCATGGCTCCAGGTCTTTGACGGACAACTTCATTCTTTCCAGCGAAGACTTGTATAGGATGTTAACCAAACTTCCTGTGTCGACCAACACCCTTTTCACCATCATGTTGGCAATTTGTGCATCCACGACCAGCGGATCGGAGTGTGGGAATCGTACATGCTAGGCATCGTCATCAGAGAAGGTTATCAATTCCTCCTCTGTACGAGCCTTTTTTGGTGCTCGATCTTCCACACTCATCATCTCAATGTCCTGGTCGTGGCGTAGGGTTCGAGCGTATCGTTCCCTTGCCTTCCCACTGTCTCCTACAAGATGTGGGCCTCCGTAGATGGTGAGTAAAGTGCCTACCACAGGAGTTGGCTGTAGAGGTGGCGAGCGTTGGCGTGCAGGCGCCTGCTCGTTGCCACCTTGAGCCTCTCGCTGAGAACCTCCTGCGGCTCGTACATATCTTCTCAAATGTCCCTGCCTTATTAGGA
Organism: Humulus lupulus; assembly: GCF_963169125.1. Lineage (NCBI taxonomy): Eukaryota > Viridiplantae > Streptophyta > Magnoliopsida > Rosales > Cannabaceae > Humulus > Humulus lupulus. Next base: position 163,350,045 of record NC_084795.1, read on the forward strand.
ACTCAATCTCGTCCTTCAGCTGGTTACATTCATTGGTGTCGTGCCCGTAGTCGTTGTGAAAATGACAGTACTTCATTGTATCTCTCTTGGAGATATATTTCCTTATAGGTGCGAGTCATTTGTATGGCACGCTTGAGCTGGTCGCCTGGTAGACTTCAGCTTGGCTTTCGACAAGGGTCGTGTAGTTGGTGAATCTTGCCTCATATCGATTGCCTTTGGGGCGCTTTCTCTTAGAAGCTGAGGATTCATTGTTTTCCCATTTTCCACCATTCCCGTTGCCTTTGCCGTTGCCATTGGGTTTTTCTGAACCGTTGGCGGCTTTGGCGAGTTCTTTGGGCCCCTTGTCTTTATTTGGCGATTTCCCTTCGTTGGAAATCAGATCTTCGAGCTTGATATATCGATCAGCCCGATCTAGGAACTCTTGGGTACTTCTAACCCCATGCTTTCTGAGGCTACTTCAGAGGGGGGAATGACGCCTAACTCCAGCAGTTAGAGCCATCATCTTACCTTCATCGTCCACTGTCTTGGATCCTGCTGTAGCTCGCATGAAGCATTGGACATACTCTTTCAAGGGCTCTCCCTCTTTCTGTCGTATCTCGACCAGCTGGTTGGCCACTGTGGGGTGTACACGACCCGCGTAGAACTGTCCGTCGAATTCCTTCACGAATATTTCCCAAGTTACTATACTAGCAAGAGGGAACTTGAAGAACCACTCTTGAGCTGTATCAAATAGTGTCACAGGGAAGATCCAGCAACGGGCGTCTTCCGACACTTTTTGTATGTCCATTTGTATCTCAAACTTATTAACGTGAGATACTGGGTCTCTGTACCCGTCGAAATTTGGCAATGTAGGCATCTTAAACTTACTGGGAGTTTCGACCGTAGCAATCCTCTGTACGAAGGGGGTGCCCCTCCTCCTATCATACTCAATATGGGACGTTCATCCCCCGACTAGTTGCTGTACCGCCTGGTTCAAGGCATCAATCTGAGCCTGAACTGCTTCCGGGACTGCTGGGGCCGCTGGTGTCGGGGGAGCGTACTCATCATGCCTCTCACGGTGATTGTTAAGTACGTCCCTAAGATCATTGTCCCTTCGTCTCTGCTCACTAGCTCCCAACCGGCTAAAGACGTTCGGCTACCTGGGCTGCCCCCCCCCCCCCAGCATTGTGGCTAGCTGGCCTATTTTCTCTAGGTGGGTGGCTTCTGCCTCCACCTCTTTCTTCATTTCTCTGGCCAGCATTCCCTCTGTTGGAATCAACTTCATTATAGCCATGGCCATCTCTGAATTGTGGCTGACTATGGTGTGACTGGCTGTTCATGTTATTTCCTCCTCGGGGTGGCATCTCTCGAGCGTTAGGGGGAGGCCTGCGCTGGTCGTTGCTTCCCCATGCATTGTTATGCCGTGGGGGGCCCCTGACCGCAAAGCCTAACTCTGTGTTCCTTCTGTTGGTAGAAGGACGATGTCCCCTGCTTGGTAGATTTGGCTCTTCATCCCTTGGGCGTCTAGGGCTGCGGGGCGGTTGCCCGACCCTATTCTGCCTAGGGCGCTGGGGATTGCCTCAACCAGCCTGGGATGGAGGCTACTATCCAGGATCCCTAGGTGGGACATCATCCTGGGCCATAGGCGGATGCTCCGGCCTTTGAGGGCTTGTTGACTGGAGCGGAGGGCTTGGATTGGGACCTCTTTGAGGTGGTGCGCTTGGTGACTGATCTGGATGGGAGGCTGGTACAGCTTGACTCCTAGCCAGTTGAATGGCTGCTTCAAGGGCGGCCATGGCATCCCTCTACCGACGATCCATTTCTGCCTGCCGCTCACTCAGCTCTTGGCGCTGGCATTCTATTTCTCTTTGTTGTAACGCCATCGTCTCCACAACATTCTCTTGATTGGCCCTCAGATTAGCCAACTCATCTTGCAATACTCCCAGCGTTGCCCTCAGTGTTTCGGAATCTAGCTCCTCCTCATCAAACTCCAAATGTGGTTCATTCTTGGCCACATTTGGGGGAGGAGGTTGGGATGGTGCAGCACCAGCAGCCTGTCCAGTCTTCTTGGATGTTTTTGCCATTAGATTCTTTCACAGTTCTTTCCCAAACTCTCAATGAAAGCACCAGAATGTTGATCCTCGATTTGGCCAACGACACAGAGTCAAATGTACGACAAAGTATAAAGCAAGAATGAGAAAATTGATCTAATGGAAAGGAAGAAAACACCAAGGAATTATAGTGGTTCGGCCCCAAAGAATGGTAATGACCTACGTCTACTTAGTGATATTGTTATTATGGAATCTCAAAGTCGTGATCAAAGAACTAGGGTTCTTGAGTTTCACAAACCTTGAAATGTATTACAATCTGACGATGAACAACTCACTATAGCTCTTTTTTTCTCTCAATATTTCACAAAAAGATTCAGGAATCCAAAATCCAAAAGTCCCTTCCTTGAGTTATTTCATGCATATTTATAGGCTCAAGGAGGGTTACACATGCTAACGTGCCCTATCTTTCCTTAATAATCGCATATCAAGATAATAATGAAGAAATAGTCAATGCAGTTATTGTAAGATTACAGCTTAAGAAGGAAATAAATTAGGTTATACGACCAGCCTAGTCGTATAAAAAATTAACCTTGACGATGCGGTGCGCTTCTGGTCGATAGTCGAGTAGTACTTTCGCCATGTGTCAACCACGTGTGAGAAATTCTCGCCACGTCATCAGCAACCGTTTTTTGGGTAAACAATATATATAGAATTAATTATATCTTATTAAATTTATATCATTATCATATAAATTTCAAATAAATAAATAATATTATATATAAAAAAATTACATAAACATATTAAATAAAAAATTAAGCCAAAATATTATTTATGATTTTTTTTAAATATATATAATATGATAATCTTTTTAAACATAAATGACAATTTTTTTTAATAAAAATTCAAATTATGTATTATATATTATTATAATAATATTTTATATTATTTTAAATTTATATTGATATAATTATTAAATATCTAGTCTTGTTTTAAAAATTATTATGATAATAATATTTTATAATATTTGAATTCATATTAATATAATTAGTAAAAAATTATGATTATATATTATTATCATAATAATATTTTATAACATTTAAATTTATATTAATATAATCATTAAATATCTAGTCTTATATTATATATTATTATAATAATGATACCTTATAATCCTTAAATTTGAATTTATATTCATATAATTATTATATATGTAATCTTATATTAAATATTATCATAATAATGCTATTTTATAATATTTGAATTTATATTAATGTAATTGATAAATATCTATTTTTTCTGTTATCTACACACTTTTATATAGAAGAGATATAGGGCAAGATTATAATAGTGCACACTTTTATGCACTGTTACGAGGAATCATACATTTTCACACAAGTAGATAAGATATATTCCCAATTTTTTTACATGACGATATTCATTATAGTCACATTGAACCTCTTGTATATTTTTGAGAAATGCTGAAATAGGTATCTAAACTTTTGGTATTGTCACGCTCATAAATTAACTGTTTAAACTATATTTTCGACACCTTAAATTATTCAGAATTTTCCAAAAAAGTGTTGGAGGTTCGTTGTTGTTATGCCTATTTTCTTTTAAGTAAAAGACATGTCACCAATCCGGAGAGGGAGTGTGCTTCGTGACACGTGTTGTCCACCAGGTCTCTTGGAAGGCCCCACCCCCGAAAGGCTTGTCGGATCAATGTATCTTTCAAGAAGCCCCTCATGATGTATGCTTCCAAAGAAGGTCTTCGAGAGTCATTTACTTGGATTTAAGAGACGAGAATCTATATTTTACAAATGTGGGGCCTGTGACCAAGCCGACAATACGGTATGTGTGCCCACCTACCTCCAACATTATGGTCTGATGTGATCTGGACCGTCAGCCTAGATCGTGTCTGGGAAGTATTGGGAGGATCACCACCACCTTTTTATCATTACCTGTGCAATATAGGACCACATTGTTCCCTAGGCAGGTGTAGAGTGACAGTGATGTTATGATTTGTTAAAAGGTTAAGTGTATTTTCATAAAGTGGTATTAAACATTTAATGATATCAAATAATGGTGATGTGAAATTTAACTTTTTATTGTATGCATTTAAAAATTATCTTTTTAGGTGTAAAATGATACAATGTGGTATCTAAGCATGCCGAAAAAGTTTGGGAACATTTGGAGATGTTTAAGGTCACTTTTAGACAAGTTGACCAGCCCTAAAGGCGATGTATGGCCTCCTAGGAGGCAACACGTCATGCGGATGCGATAAGACCCGTATGAGTTACGTATTTTGCCTCCAAAATGTGTTTTAAAATGTCTAATCTTATTGGTTGTACCCAATGTCGGTGCCTAACCTATTTAAGGGGGTTTTTTTTTAGAGTTTTTAGGTTTTGATCACTCCTTCAAACTCTCTCTAGCTCTCCAAGACTCCCAGTTTTCTTCAAGAAATTAATCAAGATTGCATGACTTCAGAATTTCCTAGGCTTGTTGTATCCCACTCCTTATTCCTTCATCACAAAAACCTCAAGTAACTTACTAATGGTTTGAAATAAAGGTTTTTCTCATCTTGTGCAAGCCTTTGTATTATTGTTCTCCATTGTTTTGTGTTATTATTCTAAGCTTTTGTTGAACCTCATTGTTGAGTTAAATCACTACTCTCGGTAATCAAAACCTTTAAATTCCCTACTATTGTGATTTCTATCATCTTCAACAATGGAAGAAGACTCTACACTCATGGTGGCTCTCTAACTCATGAACCAAGATTTCGTTAGATTGAATCACTTTATTGACCTGTGAAATTGGACAACGGTCGTATGTACGATATATGACACATTTTGAACGAGATAAATATAAATATACGACAGAGTACAAATATCTAAACAAAACACACAGAAATTTATAGTGGTTCAACCCTGTTCAGGTGAACAGTAATAACCCAATCCACTTAGTCTTTAGTATTGAATCACTCAATCGACAATTACAAAGATGAACTGAAGAGTTCACTCGTCACAGATTTGCCCATAAGTTAATCAAATGATCGATCTCCCTGTCACTCCAAAAAGATTCGTCCCCTTTAAACGATGCCCTGGGTCCTTTATTTATAGTACCCAGGGGCTGTTACATGATCAGCAAGATTGGGGTTCGTGGTTTGGTACACAATCATTAAGAGTGGAGATATGTGTCCATCTCCCCATAATTATGAGATGGTGGGTCTTCTCGTCATTTCTCTGGATCGTGGTTGACGATGCATGATTGAAACCTTCGGGAAAACACTAAGTCTTGGTTGGTCTATGAGACTTAGATGCTAGGCCCAATGACCTTTTAGAGCTTGGGTGCTAGGCTTGTTGATCTTCTGGGTGCTAGACCTATTGATTTTAGCTTGAACGAGTGTGAACTTTATCCAGCGAAGTGTATTTGGGAGTTTAGGCCGACCACCCCATGCTATTCTTAAGCATGCTAGGTCGACCACCCCTAGGGGGTTTAGGCCTGGTAGACTTCCCTATAGGTCCTGACCTATCCATCTTCGTTCATCGGTCTTTTTCAATACTTTGTCATTTTTCCATGACTTGTGATGCCACATGCCGCTTTCTCATTTGCCACGTCATCTCTTGAATTTTGAGGGATAACATTTGCCCCCCCCCCCCCCCAAGTTTATCGTATTGTGTCCAACATTACGGTAAACTTGATCTGGCCTGAGAAACATATCGTAGCAACACTTAAACAACAAAGTCCCTTGGGACATTATGTAGTACTTAATCAACTATCGATAATTTTCTCAACGTGTATTTTTCAAGGATTCTGATTTTTAAAATAGCTACACTTTTCAAAGAATCAAACTCCTAAAATCATAATCTGTTTTTCAAGGAAAATTGTAATTCCTAAAAATAATCATATTTTTCAAGGAAAATTAATTTCCTAAAAATCTAATATATTTTTCAAGGAATTTTGATTTTCTAAAAATATAATATATTTTTCAAGGATATTAATTCCTAAAAATACAAAATATTTTTCAAGGAATTTGAATTCCTAACAATACCAGATATTTTTCAAGGAATTTTAATTCCTAAAAATATGGTTAGCCTGAGAGGCTATAAGTAGGGACTCACTCATTATATCCCTGACCCATGCTCCTTCTTCAGGAAATTCTTAGCTTTGGAATTCTCCAATCTTTCATCAACTCTGCGTATCTTCTCTTGGGTAAGTATTCTCTCCCAATCTTTACGTCTTTGATGAATCTGCCCGAATTTCCTTGCTTTACTCTATTTTGATTTAAAACAACTGACTTGTTTGAATAAAAAAACTTATTTTCAATCAAAGATTGGCTTGATCCTTGTTTCTTTTTGTGTGATGCTCTAGGGTTGAGAGTTATGTAGGCTGACCACCCTTAGGTTTTCCTTAGCGTGGACGATTTCCAGTCCTACAAATTCCTCATAGGCCGACTACCCCTAGGTTTCCATGGCTTGGGAAATTTCCAGGCCTACCAATCCATCATAGGCCGACCATCTTAGGGTTTCCATGGCCTGGACGATTTCCAGGCCTACAAATCTCATCATAGGCCAACCACCCATAGGGTTTCCCTAGCTTGTGCGATTTCCAGGCCTACATATTTCATCATGGGTCGAGCACCCGTAGGGCTTCCTTAGCCTGGGCGATTTCCAGGCTTATAAATTTCATGATGGGCCGACTACCCCTAGGGTTTCCTTAGCCTGGGCGATTTCCAAGCTTATAGACTCTATGATTGGGCGATTTCTAGGGCTTCAGATTAAGGCATAGGCGATTCTCAAGGTTACAAATCCAAGTCTAGACTGCATTTCCCATGTCCTGGATGATTTCCAGGGTTCCCTGGCCTGGGTGGTCGACCTAAACCTTAGCATAGGCCGAACACCATACTCCCTGGGCAATTTATAGGGATCCAAGATCTAGGATGATTAGCCCAATCATAGGCCGACCACCCGGGATCCTAAAAAATTTTTCCCTTGATTTATTCACTTTTGCTCCTTATTAATGGATATGCCCCCAACTACTGGCCTATATGGTTTGTGGTAGGGAGCCTCATTATGTCGATATACTAACTTTACTTTTTATCCTTTCTTTGTTGCAGATGTCCAGCTCCTCTTTGTCTAACAAGTCTTTGAGCGAGAGTTGTAACGCCCTACTTCCTTGAAGCTGTTACTAAGTGATTCATAAGAGTGCCATTAGCTCACTAATCGACCTTTTAGGTTAAAAAGTGTGATTGAATAAAAATGAAGACTCATTTAATAAACATTAACTACAAATGTAGTTGGGCTTTCAGTGAAATTCGTAAAAATGTTACATCGGGATCCCAAACACTGTTTTGAAATACTTTTACAACCCAAAGATACAGTATAGTCGACCTAAGCGAAAAAATCGAACGTTTACCATGTGTTCCTTAAAATAACCTCAGCCGTGATGGCCAGGTAAGCCAAACATGTACACACCTCTCCATGCCCTCCAACTCATGGTTGTTCGACCCAATTTCCTTGCTCTTACCTGCATCACAGAGCACCCGTGAGCTGAGGCCCATCAAGAGAACTTCAAGCACAGCATGCAATAATAATATATCCCAACAAAACATACCCAATCAAAGAAACAAACAGATACCATATCCTACTAGCATGCACAACGACACATCATTAGAACAGCTCAAAAGCACAATAGCATAACAGCCTAATAGTACAGTAGTACAATAACTCAATACAGTAAGATGGATCGACAACAATACTACAACAGTATATTAACACATCAGCTCAATACTACAACAACGACCTTCGCTAATCGGGGTGCGTTACTAGGCACCAAGTCCACAGTCCCAACCGAACGGGTTTGTACAACACTTTTTAGGGTCTCGCCATGGCGGCCAGCATTCAACATACTTAACGCTGATCCTGGGCCCTCGCCGCTTCCGGCTCTTGCCGCTCCCTGCTTTTGCCTCTCCCAGCTCTTGCCGCTCCCAGATTTTGCCTCTCTCGGATTTTGCCTGTCCCGGCTTTTGTCGCTCGCAGCTCTTGCCGCTCGCAGCTCTTGCCACACCCAGGTCTTCCCTCTCCCGGCTTTTTCCACTCTCGGTACTTTCCGCTCCCGGCTCTTGCTGATCATTCACATCCACATGTTTGGCATAATAGCTAAGTAACACATACAACAAAACACCACATAGCCCTACGGGTACAAACAGTTCTCTTACCTATGTCGCAAGCTATCTGAGAACCGCAATCCTGAGCACAGTCCTATATCTTGAGCCTCATTGAATAGCCTAGTCACAACATATTTAAAATAACCATCCATCATGTAGAGTCCCAGAACTTTACTTAGCTAGTTAGATAGTAGTAGTAGTAGTAGTAGTAGTTATAGTATGATAGTTATTGTGGATTTTGGTTCAAGTCGGGACTTAGTTGAACACTCGTAGCAACACTCACAGATTTAATAAGTTTAACCTATAGTTTAAGAATATTAATTATAACATAATGTTTGATAAATATAGCTAATTATAAAAATGTCATTTATTATACTATAAGGTTTAGATAGAATTAATAAGATCATGACACTTGTCGTGTGCATGTTTATTTAAGGATTTAATTATAGTTTAAATAAAAGAAAGTTAAAGAAAGCTCTAGAATCTTCCAAGACCATTAAGAGCATGACATTTGTCACAATCTTGTTTATTTGAGAATTTAAGCATTTTAAGTGGATAATTCAAAAATAGAAGTTTCTAGAAGCTCTAGACCCTTCCAGAACTTGCTGAAATCTCGTATTACTCAGTCAAACCTGATTAATCAATTCAAATTATGCTTAAAAAGTGCAATTACGTGTTTAATATATTCATGTATGCCGATATATCGCAGCATAGGAGCCGATGTATCGCCACACGGGGAATACGAAAAACACGTCAACTTCGCACAAACGAAACAACGAGCACTCAGGACATAGGGCCAGGTGATATATCGGCCCTAGGGCAATAATTTCAAACGTTGTTGAAACCAAGCTTGATTCATTCCTTAACCTCTTGACTAGCCTTTGAATGTTTTGACTGAGTCTTCAGCACCTGTTGAATGAATATTCAAATATTTTTCAATTAATACTCATTATTTTTATTCAAGATAAAAGGAGATAGTTCACTCCTTGAACTCTATAAATAGGACCTAGTGCCTAGCCATTTTTCTCATTCTTCAAGCTGCTAGGGTTACTATAGAGTGATAAACACTTGGATTGGGATAAAAACTTTATCATCTTAAGATTTATAAACACTTGGGAAGTGAGATAAATAGTGTGTTTCCAATATCAAGGTGTAGTTTGGTTCTAGTACATTCAAAGGTATTCCTAATCTTAAGTTCATTTCTGTATGGTTCTTTAGTTTCCCTTAGTTTTCTTTATTCAATTCCTAACTTGATGTTTTCAATTCTTGGTTAGGTATTTAAAGTTCTTTGAACTCAAGGTTTCATTTCTGTAAGTTTCTTCTTGGTGGTTTAGTTCAATTCTTTATCATCTCTTTCTTTAGAAATACTCACATTCTTATTGTTGGTTTTAGGAGTGTTCCAAATCCCGTCCTTGTTCTCATAAATCCCGGTATTGGTAAGGAAAATAGGATAGATTTTGTATGCTTTTATGTTTTGATATGTTTATGCTATGATATATGTATGATATGTTTTTAGTTTTTAAGCATATGTTTTTTTTAGATAACAAACATATAATTTTTTTAGATAACAAGCATATAATTTGTTTAGATAACAAACATATAACTTCTTTAGATAACAAGTCCCAATAATATATTCCTTGGGCATATGATTGTTTAGATAACGAGCCCCATAAATTTATATGACTTGTTTAGATAACTAAGCTCCGTAAATTTATGGGCATATGATTGCTTAGCTAGCAAGCACCAAGAGGTATGATGGCCATTATAATGTATGTTTTGTAGTCTTATGTTTATGTTTTATGCTATATGTGCTCATAGATTTTCCTTGCTGGGCATTAGGCTCACTCCTTTATTTTTAGGTATGCAGGAAAATAGATATGGGCAGAAGGATTCGTAGTAGCTTGGCTTGTGTATTAAGGATGAAGGGATTCGGTGGACTGCGTGAACGATTTGAGGATGACATTATTTTTAGTCTCTTTAAATTATGTTTTTATGTATTTTCCGTATTTAGCTTTGTAAACAATTTCCTTTATTTAAAGTTATGTTTTATTTTAAAACAATGGGATCCCATACCGCTCATTTATGTGTTTTAATATTTACTTTGGAGTTTTAATAAAGTTGTGAATATATTTCTTATGTATGTTTTCTCAAAAATAGTAGCTAAGTCTAGTATATTTTAATGGTCCAAGGTCTTAGAATTAGTTGGGTCATTACACATCAAGTTCTAATCCAATAAATAGCTTCAAGACATAAATCCAGCCTCCGGGACCTTGGATTCTACCAAACTGGGTAGTAGAAACCTTCTGGAGTCTTAACGTTAGAGTTCCAGAGCTAAAACCCTCAAAATGCCAAAATTCAACATCTGAATCGCGGCCCAGCCACCCTTAAGGGTCGTGGCACGCCCCAAGTCAGAGGAAAAATGCCTCTCTATTGAGAGACTTGGGCCGCGTCGCTCAAACCTTGCGCCGCGGCGCCTGGGCAACATCCCGAGGTCCCCTGGCCTATAAACTCAAGCAGGCCGCGACACCTAATGAATAGGGCCGCGGCTTAAGCCCGAAACCCAGAAATTCCCCTCCGTTTTCTCGAGCCAATTCCTCTGAAATAAACACAAATCAATACCCAAACCCAGAATTCAATCTAGAGTTTACATCAATACCACATAATTAGTTTACTACCCCAAAAAACTACTCCATCCCCTCAACAAAACCCAAAATCAAACCAAGGTTTGCACCTAAGAAAAGCTTAAGAGATTACAGCAGATTTTCACAAATTCAACATCAGAATTCTTACCTCACTTGATAAATTCAACTTTGGACCAGATTCCAACACCCTTAGCTGGTTTTCCCCAAGTTCCTAGCTTCAATTCTCAGCCATTAACCTCAAAAATTCACCAAGCTTCCAAGCCCAATGAGAGGGAAAAAGAGAGCCGAGAGAGAGAAAAGATAGGCAGTGAGGTGTGTGTGTTTTTTATTTCTAGTTCCTTCTATAGGATCCCCCCGCAAGGCTCAAGTTGAGTATATCCATAGTACAAAAGACTAAAATACCCCAAAGTCTATCATAAATCCCTTGGTGCCACAAAGGACAATCATGTCAATTTCCAAATCCCACTAATTCCTTGAGTGTTCTCATAAATCCCTATTTAATCCTGACATGTCCAAATAAATACTAAACTACAACCCTTCACTCGATAAATCCCAAACACATATTACGTTCCCAAAATGCCCCTAGGCTCCTCCCGAGCCGGGTATTTGACCCCGTTGTGAATTTCTAGCTAAACTTCTCCCTAGGACCGTCTCGGATCGTGCATCACAAATATATCACCACTCACATGTGGTATCAATCACAATATACACAAATATTGCATTTATGCCCTCAACGAGATAAAATTACAAATATGCCCCTAACAACCAAATGGGGCCCACATGCATATTTAATTCACCTAAACATGCATTTCTAATCACATAATCACCAAATTCATATAGTATAATAATTAAATCAATTATTGCCCTCCCGACATGCTAATCAATACCCTAAGCCTTATTAGCAAATTTGGGACGCTACAACTATCCCCTCCTTATCAGAATTTAATCCTCGAAATTTATTCACATACCTCAGAACACTAATCCCACAAACTTGACTATAATCCTAGATTCATGTCTTTTACTTGGTCACTACTTGCAACATTCTAACAAGAACAATAGTCTTAATCTGTAAGACTTCCTTTCTTTATCCAGAATTCCACTGGATTTTCCTTACACAGTAAATTCACTCAATTTCCAAGATCTCCTCACCCAATCACGGGTTATACTCATCACCCCCCTTTTTCAACATTGGCACCAGCAACATCCCGTAAGCCTCTATCCGTACCAAGGTAAGGCCAAACTATAGGCCCCTGGCCTAATCCCTATTAGAATCTCACAAACATAAGTCAACTCTAGAGTTAAACTCCTCTTTTCCTTCCTGAACCATCGTACTCTTGTTAGTTAATAACACACGGAGGACACAAAGTTTACAATCCCGGAACTCCACATTCCCATATCTAGACTTGCGAATTCTCATGTCCTTGTAATAACGCAGACACTCCTGTCCTTAACGTTTCTTAATAATTTCACTGGTCCTCTAAGCTATTTTTGGGCTAGGGTACTTCCTGTCCTTAAGTTCACTTTCCGAAGTAAGTATTTCTCATTCCTTGTTTCACATTATTCTACTCGGAGTCACCCTACAACCCCCTTTTTTCCAGAACCTGAGAGTCCATGGGCTCCAATCTAACACTATCACACTTGGTGTCCAATGGAGACGTACGGTCTCCTCTTGTGCCCATTCTCTCCTTTGCTTCCTCACTCACACCAACCATTGTGTGCCAACCAAATAGGTCAAATCACAACTTTCGTATTTACTCACTTCATCTGTAACCCAAAGTGGTCCACCCCTAGGGTTCATAACCATATCCCTTTATACTAACTCCAGGATACACGAAAATCATAATAGCCCTTCTGGCCTCTGATTATTACCTCTTATTTACTAAACGATTAGGTTGTGCGCCTCTCAATATACAAAGTGTAGTCTCAACATCCATTCAACTTCCTGGATGTAATAACCATTAGGGGTGATTTAAGGTTCATCCCACATCTTCCCTTCATTGCCAGTATCCTTCGGATTGCTCATCCGATCTGCATAATTTAACTCATCTATTCCAAGGTAGTAGGATTCTTAACCTTTCCTACAAGATCCTCTTCCTGTGTTTCACTGTTAATTCATAGGAATATATTTGCCAACTATCAAACGCAAGTTCCAAATCAAACTCAGTCATTACTTCATTCTAACCGTGATTAACTAGCATGCCTATCAGCTTGCCATCCACTGTGAGGTGTAAACGATCACTCTTTCAGTTACACACGACACACCTTAACTCATAACATACTGTACCAGAACTCCTCATTCTAAGCAAGGACGATGTCTCTCGCATCGTTCTCTTGTACTAATCCATACATACAAATCTAAAACTGTGACATGTGAATCAATCTTTATACCAACTTCTGAAAATCCAGTACACAACTGTAATGCCCCAAAATCCCTAATGTGGTTTAATGGTTTGATTAGTAGGCCGGGAAGGCCATAACTGATTTATTATGCCATTAAGTTATTATATGCATGTTTATGTGAATTATATTTAATATGATGTTAAATGCATGCATGTGGGTCCACATTTCATCACAGGGGTATTTTAGTAATTTGGCCCATTGAGGGTGTAATTGTGTATTTTCATGCATGTTGATGAACTATTGTTGAGGCCACATCATAATGTGGATTTGTTCGAGCCATTCGGCATGAGACGATATTTGAGTACAAATTAGCGGTTTAGTCATAACGAGATTAAGTTTGGGGCTCGGGGTGAGTCTCTGGGTAATTTGGTGATGAGAGCGTTGCTGGGAATTAAAGGGTAACGGGATATGAATTATTGGTATTTGAGAATTTTGAGAATAATGAGAATTGGAGGGTGTTAATTATGATTAACGAAATAGGCGGGAAAGGACGATTTTACCCTTGGGAGCCTTTAGAAAACTTTAAATGACCTAGGGGCAAAAAGTTCATTTCACCTTAAGATTGATATAAGCCATTGAAGGCTGTAGAAGTTGGCTAAAACAGAGCATCCTCCCGTACATCTTTTCTTCTCCTTTTTCCTTTGGATTTTGAGCTGTTGTTGAGGATTCAAGCCAGGGAAGTGGATCTGGAGGGCTTAGGATTGTGTTCCACCATTGAAGAGGATCCTAACCTGAGCTTGAGGTAAGTTTCTAGCCATTAAAACTCTAGCTTTGCTCTGTTTTTGGTTTGGTTTTCAACTTGGTTTTCTAGATTGGTTAAAGGGAATTGATGGGAGTTTTTGGCTAGGGTTGCTTGGGTTGTGATGCCTAGAACATGTGTAGATGGTTTTTGGGTTCATTTGGGACTTAAAATGAGGTTTGGAAGCTTTTGGTTCAGGTTGGATATGGTGGAGTCGAAGGGGCAAAGTTTCAGGGCGATCCTGGCTGTGTGTAGCGCTATAGCGCCCACAAGGGGGCGCTACAACACTACTCAGGAGGGATTTTGCCTGCTTAGAATGCTGGGGCACTAGGGGGGTAGCGCTACAGCACTACCTTGCTCCTTTAGATTTTGGTTTTGGGCATTTTTAAGGGTTTTTGGCTCGAGGTTTCAATCCTTAAGGCTTGAGATTGAATCTACTCACCGTTTGGGTACAATTCGGGGTCCCGGGAGTGAGGTTTAGGTCAAGACCCTTTCATTGTTGATTTTCATTAATGGAGGTTATAATTGGTTATGACTAGGTAATCGCTAAGGAATCAAAAGGTCAATCGTTCTCAAGGGCTGTTCTTTTACTATTTCTCGCTTGAACCAAAGGTAAGAAAATTGCACCCCATATGTGACATGCATGGTTATTATTGAGGCATGTTGAGTGTTTAAATGTGGACATTGATTGCATATCAAATGCTTAGCAAATCTTGCTCACTTGTGCATGGCACTGACAAACTAGTTAGAATTGGCAATGGTGTCAGTATTAACTGTGAAGCTGTGACTCATTAGTCAAGTTCAGCGATAGTACTGAACACTGGTCACCTGGTATTGACTAACAAGTCAAGAACGGTCTTAGCGTGTTTAACGCAAGCCGGCAAAGATTAAATCTAATCGACATGTACATTGAATGACTCAAATGAGCATTAATGCCGAATCGACCTCAAGTTCGATGAAAACTAAAAGCGCTTGTCTAACCTATGGCTAGTCACTTAGAGCCAGGGACAGGGGCCCAGGTGACTGCTTAGTCACATGGATATGGGTGCTGAGCCCGAAGTGACTTACCCAACAGTCACTCATTTGATTGGAGCCAGGGCCAGAAGGTGCAGGTGACTGGATTGTCACATGGCTGTGGGTGCTGAGCCCCGTAGTGACTTTCTCGTCAGTCACTCATTATGGTTTAACAGAACCTCAAGTGTTAAATAACTCATCTGATTAGAGCTATACGCTCCATCATGGCTAATGGAACCACAAAGTTATACTCACTCATCTGTTCAAGGCTATAAGCTCTGTATGATTATCATGATCATCATTTGATATTATATACATGCAGTATTGAGTTTTCTTGCTGGGCTTTGGCTCATTGGTGCTATGTGGTGCAGGTAAAGGGAAAGAAAAGCTCACCCAGCATTGAGTGGAGAGCTTAGGTGGTGATGTGTACATATGCGGCCGCTTGACCACCACGGCCAAGAAGTTTCTTGGAGGAACTAGGGGGTTTACCCTATTTTTGCCGCTTAGGTCGGCGGGTTGTAAATCTTAAACTGTAATGACCATTTTGGATTGTAAATAACTTGTAAATGCTTTTGTGGGCCCATGAACAATTTTATGTTTTAAATAAAATATATCCTGTCCTTTTTAATTGGTTTTTCACCTTAACCTGTTAATAACACCTAGATGCACATTTACAACCAAAGAACTCAATTAGCGAGTTAAGTACGATTCAAAGTTCACAGTAACGGTCTTAGAGTATCCAGGGCGTTACAACAAACATCCATTCAGATCAACTTTATGTTCCCATGTTACCTCAGTCAAAGTATGGATGTCCTCGAAGATGCCTCATGTAGTAGTCGATGTGTCCCTCTGGTTTCACTATGTTTTTCGCCCCCAAGGTGTTCCTTTAATAATCTCCTTATGATTTCCATCTTAATTACCTCATACATGTTTCCATTACCTTTCATAACATGACCTTGAACATCTTCTGGAGAAATCAGAACTTGTCCCTCTTGGAACCTTACCTGTAACCCTGTTTCCTTAGCCTTGGTACTATCAATAAAGGTGTTATTCGTGTTCTGCTTCTAGTTAGGAGTAATCTGAAACATTCTTGATCAATCTGAATATGACTCAGAACCATCATCCCTGTACCCTCTGCTTAACGAACTTACTTGGGTCGCTGAAACATTGGTCAGTTTAAAAGCCTTTACCAATAATCCATCATATCCTACTTAGTGCAAGAGGAAATTCTTGAAACGTCTCTTGTCTTGATCCTCGATTGGGTAATTCTAGAAAACATTGTCCTATCCTCGCAATTGGGTAATGAAATCTTTATTCTAGGCAATGGACACCTATCCCTAACAATCACTTCCTTGGCTACCTACATGCGATACATATCCTCGTAGACTTATCCCTTTTTTTGTCAAACAGTAATTGCGTGTCCCTAAGTAAGATGCTCCGTCTGATCAACCCTCAAGTTAAACACATCTTCAACTTAACCTTAATTCTTCCAGCTGAGCTAGTGCCATACTTCATAATGTCTTGGATACTGCTTCTATATTTGCCTTAATCCCGTTGCACACTCATATCCCTAAATGTGACAATTATTCCATCGAATCCTCATGAACCCATCTAAAATCTTATCGGCCGATTCGGTATTCATCTGGTCTGTCTGATATAACTTGAGTGGCATCTTCCTCAACGGTTAGGCATCCTACAACTACAACCAGGTCTTCTCCTTTTAACCTCAGAAGTCACCATCTTATTCTTCAATCCATGGTTGTCCCTTATTTGACCGAGAAATCCACACTCAAGACCATCTTATAGAACCAGCTCAATCAATTACTACCAATTTTCCCAGGTAGATGCTAAAATTTTAAGCCCCATGGCATGACAACCATATTACATGTGCCACCCATCGATGTCTCCCCCAAGAGATACGTAGCACTAAATTCAATCAGCTCACTTTATAAACAGGAACAAGATCAAGAACTAAAAAGTCAACCAGTCGCCTCCGAGGGGCTAGCCTTGGGCTCTTACCACATCGAGACGATCACTCAAACTGGAGTAGGGTTATCTATATTTTGTAGTTTTTTCATCTTTATCTCGGGAAATTCTCCTTAATGTGCCCTACCATTCTTCACCGATAACATGCCTTCGCTCGACATTCTCCCACATGACGTCTCCTACGCCTAGCGCGTAGCATGTAACCCCTCCGGACTTCACCGCCGTCCTAACGACTGCCCTGAACATTATGAACTCTCCTGTCAGGACCAGGAGTAATAGAAACATAAGAGGTCTTTCTCTTCTGGTTACTGGGCCTCCGCCCCTACATGCTCCCACAAACGAGGATACCTTTGCCAGAGTTTTCCGCCCAACGACACTCTTACTTCATGTCTCAACTCCTACGTCCTCTATAATAAGGGCCATCCCTACTGCCCAAGCGTAGGTAATAATCTCCTACACTGGAGTGGTCCTAACACTCTGGCCATCCCAGGTTTCAATCCTCGAGTGGATCACTCCTTCCGACCACATCCATTGGTACCAAACCAAACGTAAATTTGGCCTATCTACAAAGCTCTCTAACATACTTTGTCACTGTCATACTATTCTGAACTGAGCTCATAAACTCATCATTCTTTGCAACTCAAATTGTGTCACCATAGTGCCTTTGGTTGAGCCATTGGCTGAGTTTCCTACCAACCCACCATGACAATATTTTGAGTCTGGGATACAACTTCCCACCACGTTCAAGCATCCTCCCGCAACACGTACGTGGCACAAACCACTCTATCATTGCCTTTCACCCCTATATAGCTGAGGATGGAGCTAACCATGCCCGTCCACTATTCAAGTTTTAAACGGGTCCAAGCCTCTCTCAGAGATTGGAGGTTAACACTTCTAAAATCTTTGATATAATAATTCCCATCTATTTCCACCATTAGGTTTAGTCGCAACTGGTGCCATTGTTGTCAACCCTCACAGGGAAGTGTTCCCGGACGGAACCCACTATCTCAATCACCTAATAACTTCCTCTTACCTTTACAATCATGTTTGTATGTCAGCAAACACATGCCGCCAATCCCAGGGCCAACAAATGATTCTGGCCTCAACTGCCATCATCCACACTGCCTGATCCAATTGACTATCTCGGATACAAAATTTCTAAATCTATCTGCAGCCAAAAACCTGGCCTACCAGCCCTAATACTCTAATACAACGCTAAACCATAGCAAGGCCGAACAACACAATATCCATATAATACACATACTACAATACAAAATCATAATTCTCATGCATCAATCATCAAACCTCATTTCCACAAAACACATACATATTCATCATTCACCCTATTCTAGCAGATAAGGCAACTCACAAAAGCAATTAAACAAATATTGCATTAAATACAAACTGTAATGCCCCAAATTTCCTAATAAGGTTTAGGACCTTGATTAGGATGCCGGGAGGGCCATAATTGATTTATTATAGTATTTAATGATTATATGCATGTTCATGTGAATTATATTATTATATGATGGTAAATGCATGCATATGGGAGTATTTATTATTATAAGGGTATTTTGGTAATTTGGCCACTGTGGGCGTAATTGTGTATTTTGGGTGCATGGTTGTGATTAGTTAATATAGCCACATTATAAGGTGGATTGGTTCGAGCTATTCGGCATGAGACGATCATGAGATGTAAGTGTTCGGTCTAGTCATAATGGGTTTAAGTTCGGGGCTCAGGGTGAGTCTCGGGGTCATTTTAATGATTAGAGCATTACCGGGAATTAAAGGGTAATGGGATATGATTTATTGGTATTTGGGAATATTGAGAATAGCGGGAATTGGAGAGCATTAATTATAATTAACGAGATAGGCGGGAAATGACGGTTTTACCCTCGGAAGCCTTTAGAGGGATTTATTTGGCTTAGGGGCATTATGGTCTTTTGACCTTAAGGATTTATATCAGTTTTTGGGGGTTTGGAAGGCTATAGAAACAGAACTAAAACAGAGCCTATCCCCATCACTTCTCTTTCTCTCCCGTACAAGTCTTCCTTCATCCTTTTCTTTGAATTTTGAGAGCCACCTTAAGGAGTTAAGCTTGGAGATCAAAGGGGGAAGCTAGGGAACTTGTCTCAGCCATTAAAGGGGGATTCAACTTGTGTTTGAGGTGAGTTCCAGTCTTGTATTTTATGGTGTGCTCTGTTTTTGAGTTAAGTTTTAGTTGATGATTTGTTAATGGAAATTTTGGATTAATAGAAGTTTGGGAGATGTTTTCTTTGGGTTTTGATGAGGGAGAGTGGTAGATGATGTTTGGTGGTTGAATTGGGTGTTAAGTTGTGATTTGAGACATGTTTAAGGGGTTGGTTTTAAGGGAAAACGCAGAGGAAAGATTCAGGTGCGCGCTGGGTTTTTGCCTGGTCTGGGCTGAGCGCCGCGGCGTAGCTGTGGAGCGCCGCGGCCCTTGGCGTTTGGCAGGGAGGCCCTCTCTGTTTGAGGGCGCGCCGCGGTGCAGCTGGGGAGGGTCGCGGCCCTTAAGGCCATTTTAGCCCAAAATGGTATTTTAAGCTTGGGGATGCTTACCATAGGCCTCGGGGTTGATCTTACTACTTGGTTAAGTGTGGATTGATGTCTCGGAGGCTAGATATTGGTTCGGGAACTTATGTTGATCATTTTTATTGATGATACCTTATATTTGGTTATGACTAGGTGACCGCTAAAGGACTAAAAGTTGATCGTTCTCAAGGATTGTTCTTTAAATCATTCTAACTTGAATCTGAGGTAAGAAAACTACACCCTGTGTATATGTGACATGCATGGCTATTCTTGATGCATGTGGGATGATTATTAAGTATGACATGCATGGTTATTCTTGGTGCATGTTGGTTGATTATTGAACGTGGCATGCATGGCGGTTATTGGTCCATGTAGAATTGTTGAATATAACACATATGATGCACGAGAAACATGTGATTAGGACATGCTTTGTATACTGGGTATGATGTTGTTCAGAGCTTGAGCCTCTGTGTTGTGCATGGACCTAATTGTACTAGTATCTGTTAAGTAAGCATGCTGAATGCCTTGTTTATGGATATTGGATATGTGATATATGTTTGGTGGCATGGCTTACTTGTGTATGGCGCTGGCTTATTAGTCAGAATCGGCAACGGTGTCAGATTCGTCTGTGAAGTTGTGACTTATTAGTTAAGTTCACAACGGGCTGAGCACTGGTCGAGTTTCACCGACCCAAGAGTCAGAAGTGGCAGTGCGTTGCGAACGCCGGGCCAAATGAAGATTAGATCTAATCGAGGTCGGCATTGGATGACCCATATAGGGTATCAGTGCTGGACCGACCGGAAGGTCAATAAGAACTATAAGCGCTTACCTGGTCTAAGACCAGAAGATTTCAGCCAAGGTATATGACCCCGGTGGCTGTTTGTCACATGGCTGGGGGACGCTGTCCTTAGTTACGACTCTAGAGTCGGGAGGATGGTTATGTTGGTGACTACCACCATGCACCTATCCTGATCAAGCTTATGAAGGAACCACCTATCAATTATGTTGATATTATATCATGTTACCTGATGATATTACATCATGCTATCTGTTGATATTACGTCATGTTATCTGTTGATATTATATCATGTTACCTGATGATATTACATCATGCTATCTATTGATATTACGTCATGTTATCTGTTGATATTATATCGTGTTATACGGTGTTTTCTTGCTAGGCTTCGGCTCACGGGTGCTACGTGGTGCAGGTAAAGGCAAGAGGAAGTTGGACCATCCTTGAGTTGGAGAGCTTAGGTGATGACGTGTACATATGCAGCTGCTCGTCCGCCACGGCCGAGGTTTAAAGTGGAACTAGGGTTAAACCCTGTTTTGCCGCTTAGAACGACCTGTTGTAAATATTTCTGTAATAGACTCTGAAATTATATTTTCGGGATCCCAGTGTATATATTAAACGTTCTAGTGAAATGTTACATCTTAACCAAAGTTTTTAATCCCTAAACCGCTAATCATACTTAGTTCACGATTTTGGCCAAATGACTCAGTTAGCGAGTTTAGCACTGTTTACAAGGCACACCGTAACGGTCCCTGGAGTTTGGGGCGTTACACAAACCCTGAGTCGAGCTTGTCTCTGGCAGCGAGCGTACATGTTTGGTCAATCTCCAGGAACAATAAACCTTGGCACGCTCTGATACCAAGTTGTAACGCCCTACTTCCTTAGAGTCGTTACTAAGTGATTTATAAATGTGCCATTAGGTCACTAATCGAGCTTTTAGGTTAAAAAATATGATTGAATAAAAATAAAGACTCATTTAATAAACATTAACTACAAAAGTAGTTGGGCTTTCATTAAAATTTGTCAAAATGTTACATTAGGATCCCAAACACTGTTTTGAAATACTTTTACAATCCAAAGGTACAGTATAGTCGACCTAAGTGACAAAACTGAACACTTACCACGTGTTCCTTAAAATAATCCCCAGCCGTGATGGCCAGGTAGGCCAAACATGTACACACCGCTCCATGCCCTCCAACTCATGGCTGTTCGACCTAATTTCCTTTCTCTTACCTGCACCACAGATCACCCGTGAGCCGAGGCCCATTAAGAGAACTTCAAGCACAACATGCAATAATAATATATCCCAACAAAACATACTCAATCAAAGCAACAAACAGATACCATATCCTACTAGCATGCACAACGACACATCATTAGAACAGCTCAAAAGCATAATGGCATAACAGCCTAATAGTACAGTAGTACAATAACTCAATACAGTAAGATGGGACAACAACATAATAATACAACAATATATTAACACATCAACTCAATACTACAACAGCGGCCTTCGCCGTTCAAGGTGTGTTACTTGGCACCAAGTCCACGGTCCCAGCCGAACGGGTGTGTACATCACCCTTGAGGGTCTCACCTTGTCAGCCAGCATTCAGCATGTTTAACGCCGATCCCAAGCCCTAGCCGCTTCCGGCTCTTGCCGCTCCAGATTCTTGCCTCTCCCAGCTCTTGCTGCTCCCGGCTCTTGCTGCTCCTGGCTCTCGCCAATCAGTCACATCCACATGTTTGGCATAATAGTTAAGCAACACATACAACACAACTCCACCGCATAGCTCTCAGGGTACAAATAATTCTCTTACCTGTGTCCCAAGCTATCTGAGAACCGCAATCCTGAGCACATTCCTCTATCCCGAGCCTCATTGAAAAGCCTAGTCACAACATATTTAAAATATCCATCCATCAAGTTCTAATCCAATAAATAGTTTCGAGACATAAATCTAGCCTTTGGGACCTTGGATTCTACCAAACTGGGTAGTAGAAACCTTCCTGAGTCTTAACGTTTGAGTTCCCCAGCTAAAAACCCTTAAACTGCCAAAATTCAACATCCAGGGTCGTGGCCCAGCCCCCTTAAGGGTCGCGGTGCGCCCTAAGTCAGAGGCAAAATTCCTCTCTGTTGAGAGACAAGGGCCGCGGCACCCAAAACTTGCACCGTGGTGCCAGGGCAACATCCCGAAGTCCCCTGGCCTATAAACTCAAGCGGGCCGCAACGCCTGATGATCAGGACCGCGACTCGAGCCCGAAACCCAGAAATTCCCCTGCATTTTCTCGAGCCAATTCCTCTGAAATCAACCCAAATCAATACTTAAACCCAAAATTCAATCTAGAGTTTACATCAATACCACATAATCAGTTTACTACTCCAAAAGCTACTCCATCCCCTCAACAAAACCCAAAACCAAACCAAGGATTGCACCTAAGAAAAGCTTAAGAGATCACAACAGAACTTCACAAATTCAAGATCAGAATTCTTACCTCACTTGATAAATTCGACCTTGGGCCAGATTCTAACACCCTTAGCTAGTTTTCCCCAAGTTCCTAGCTTCAATTCTCAGCCATTAACCTTAAAAATTCACCAAGCATCCAAGCCCAATGAGAGGAGAAAAGAGAGCCGAGAGAGAGAAAATATAGGCACTGAGGTGTGTGTGTTTTTTATTTCTAGTTCCTTCTACAGAACCCCCCCTCCCCCCCCCCCCCCCCCAAGGTATCCATAGTGCAAAAGACTGAAATACCCCTAAGTATATCATAATCCCTTGGTGCCACCAAGGGCAATCCCGTCAATTGCCAAATCCCACTAATTCCTCGAGTGTTCCCATAAATCCCCATTTAATCCCAACATGTCCAAATCATTACTAAACTACTACCCATTACTCGATAAATCTCAAACACATATTACATTCCCAAAATACCCCTAGGCTCCTCCCAAGTCGGGTATATGACCTCGTTGTGACTTTCTAGCTAAACTGTTCCCTAGGACCATCTCGGATCATGCATCACAAATATATCACCACTCACAAGTGGTATCAATCACAATATACACAAATATTTCATTTATGCCTTCAATGGGCTAAAATTACAAATATGCCCCTAATAACCAAATGGGGCCCACATGCATATTTAATTCACCTAAAGATGCATTTCTAATCACATAATCACCAAATTCATATATTAGCATAATTAAATTAATTATTGCCCTCCCGGCACGCTAATCAAGGCCCTAAGCCTTATTAGCAAATTTGGGACCCTACAAGCGTACTCCCTAAGAGCTGTTGGAAAGGGTGAAAAGGACTTTCCCTCGTTCCGCTCTATATTTATTCAGTGAGGAAGATTTCTTGAGAAGGTATAGCCCAATGGAGAGAGTAAAATAGACGATTCGGAAACCTTCCGAAGATGATCCTCACATTGCCAGGCACATCACTCAGGGCTCTTCGACTGGCTCTTCTCAAATCTCTTCTTAGCATAGCACTCCCTATGGCTCTCAAGGCACATCTCATGAAGGTCATTCCTCTCAGCGGAGTTTGTATGGTCAGTGAGACTCCTTGCAACGCCCTTCTCAAAGGGATAGCAATTGAGTTCCCCATCAGTCTTCTTCTCAGCGAGAGTATACTGAGGGCTCTCATCACCAGGCTACTCACCCTCAGGAGCGTTCTATTCACAAGTTTCGGCCTAAGGTGGCTCGCCCTTATCCCAAGAGCAAGACAGTTTCACTAGCTGCGCAGCAAAATAAGATACGACAAAAAGAGTTCCATTCATTAGATTTCGGGGCCACCTTTGCTAGTGAGGTCATATGGAAATCAGTCGAGAAGCCTCGCCCTGCTGATTACGAGGTGGTTTGGTTCAAAGGGGTTGTCTCTGACATGACTGAAGAGAAGGTAAAGATTTTATGGAAGGCCTTCGACCTTTCTAGCATTTACATCACTATCATTGATACGGATGACAGAGCTAAGGACCCCCTTTTGGGTATGTGTTCTTGGACACGCTCCGCCATTAAGTCTGACATCCTACTTCCCCTTCATCTGTATTTCCAGAGCATGGAGAATTATTTCGGTATTAGTCCCTCTTAGTTGGCTCCCAACACTATCTTTGTGTTATCTACGTTGTACATTATCTATCGTCATAGAAAATGGGCTGCTCCAGTACCTCACGAGATCCCCTACTTATGTGATATGAAGATGAACCCTTCTCATCGCAACTTGGGGTACTTCCACTTCCACCATTATACGAGCGAGGGTATCGACACCTTCTTGGAAGAGATTTTGGGAAACAACAAGGCGTTTAGATATGCTAACAACTATTTCTTCACCAAAGATGCAGAGGCTAACTACTTCAAGTTCAAGCACGTCGTACCTTTTTATAGACCACTCCTGACCCAGGCCATGACTGTTAGGGGCAAGGCATTGATTTCTATGACTCCTAAGGAGAAGAACGTCAAGGTACTTGTTACTTTAGAGAACCTTAGGAAGGTCGAACTGTTTCCTTCTACTAACGCTGATGTTCCGGATGAAGATTGTACCGAGCCCGTTAACGCCATAGACTCCTCGGGGCCTATTCATATCGAGGAGATACCCTCTTCGCCCGTGTTAGCTGGACAGAAGGGTGATTAGGTGGGTGCATCCGCGCACTCACTGTTTGCTTCAAATGACTTTGATGAAGCCACATTTGAACACAAATCTCATTCAGAAGGTTCGAAACTTTTATCGTCTTTATTTTAGTTTTTGTCTGTGTTTGATATCCTACTAATATTTGATATTCTTTTGTTGGTTTAGATATGTCCGGCTTTGTTCACACCCAACAAAGGTCGAAACCAACTGAGACTAGTCCTTCCATTCGAGCAGCCAAGAGGGCCAGGGTTGAGACTGAGCCACTAACGAAGGTCCCTCCTGAGGCGCCTCCTTCGACTCCACTAGTGCCTAGTCCTGTCACAGAGGTAGAGCCAACCTTTCCCATACCGGTTCCTCCCAGTATTACTAATATTGGTGCCTCTTCCTCTACACCTACTCCGTTATCTGAGCTACACCAGTCTGCCATACAGAATTTAGGTGCCATCACGGACCAAGCGTCCCTTCTAGAGCTGACGAAAATGACCTATAATGGGATTAAGAATGAGGACTTGAGCACCATCCTCACAAAGTCACTCCTTGACATTCAGAGTATGATTCCTCTAAAGTTTTCTTTTTGTCTAGTTAGCTTGTGTGTTGATGTTATCTAACACTTGTATGTTTTTTGCGGGCACTGATGCTGGTCTCCCATGTTCGTGATAGGTTTGTGGAGTATACCTCTACATTTTCCAACCTTCGTTCTGAGCTTGAAGCTGTCCGCTAGGAGGTATTGGACCTTAGGCGCGTTCTTGTCTCTAGGGAAGCAGACATTGCTTTGAAAGATGAAGAGATCAGTACTTTCCCCAGTACCGTGGAGCTCAAATAGTAGGAAGTGACTGAGTTGACTCTCAGGGTAACCCAAATGGAGGGGAAACTTGTCGTTCAACTCAAATAGTCTGAAGCTAAGAAAGAGTAGTTGATTGCTGAAATGGACCAATTGCAGAAGGATGCTCTTGTTGAGAAGGAGCAAGAGGTCAAGGCTTCTTGGGACAAGGCATGAGAGGATTATTCAGAAACTGCCTTCTCTTGCTTCTACTTGATCTGGAAGTCCAACAAAAATTTGAACTTGGATTTCCTCCCCGAGAAGATGCAAGCGAAGGAGCTTAACAAGTGTTTGGCTCATGAGGCTGCTGAGGCTCAGGGCGGTCTTTCAGATGATACTCCTCGCCCTAGTTAGTCTTCTTTTGGTCTTTTATTTTGTCTTTCCTTTTGTGCCATTGGTGGATCACCTTGTACTTGACGGTTTTTACATATGACATTTTATGCCTTTATGCTTTGTTGTTATCAGTACTCAGTGTATTGATTGAAAAATTTATTTCCAATGCTTACTAAGTATATCAACTCACAACCCTCATTGGTTTAGGTATCAGTATACTCTGAACACATGTATTTCACACGCCATACTAACCTTACTCTTTTAAGTTTTTCATGCTAACAACCATGGTAATGTGAGTAGTACGATACTTCACCAAGTACCATGAACAAAACGGTCAAGTTGACCACCCCATGGGTGATAGGCCGACTACCCTATAGGGTTGATGTACTGGCTGACCACCCTATAAGGGACATGGCTAGGAGTCTCCCTACCAATGCCTTTTTTTTTTGTTGAACAAATGTCCTAGAAAAACTTGAGCTTGCTTAGTACTTAGGGTCACGTCCTCATTGTTTGTGTATATCCCAATCAGTATGTACTATATGCCCCCCCAAGTGATCATGGGTTTAAAAGCCTTGGTCACTTGCTACTTGACCATGCCTTGCTTCAAGCGTTTAGACACATAGTACTATCCTTTTCACCCAATAAGGCAAGCAACAAATGTTTGTCCCTCATTGGTAGATGTGTGATGGTTTCATACTCAGTAGTAATGATACCTATACACAGATACAGATTGTGTAGCAAGTGCCGATCATGATGTGCATAATCTCTCATGTACTCGTTATAATGATTGTAGACAGAAGTGTCTAAGTTGGACCAATCGGATCTTGATGGGCTAATCGAGCCTTTAACGAATCTTAGATCAAATTATCAATCGGTCTCTCAAGGAACATATTTGATTATGATTTAATGACGGTGACTGGTCTTCGGACCTGTCTCTTTTTTAATCGTATGGGTCGATAGCCTCAAGAACCATGCTCGAACAAGAACAAATAATGGCGAATGGTACTCGAACTAGTCTCTTTTGTTGATCGTATGGGTTGATAGGTTCCTCAAGAACCAAGATCAAACATGATGAAATAATTTTTACTGGTCGTCGGACCAATCTCTTTTGTTGATTGTATGGGTCGATAGGTTCCTCAAGAACCAGGATTGAGCATGATCAAATAATTTGGCGACAAGGCCCTAGGACTAGTCTCTCTTTTTGATCGTATGGGTCGATAGGTTCTTCAAGAACCAAGATCAAACATGATCAAATAATTTGGCGACAAGGTCCTAGGACCAGTCTCTCTTTTGAATTGTATGGGTCGATAGGCTCCTTAAGAACCAAGATCAAACATGATCCATAATGGCGACAGGTCCTCAGAACAGTCTCTTGTTTGGATCTTATGGGTTGATAGGCTCCTCAAGAACCAAGATTGAACATGACCCATAATGGTGACAGGTCCTCAGACCAGTCTCTTGTTTGGATCTTATGGGTCGATAGGTCCCTCAAGGACCATAATCAAACATGATCCGATGGGGTTGATAGGTCTAAAGTGACCAATCCCTCGTTGAAAGAAATTTAAAGAATTAAGAGAAACTTAAAAAATTAAATTCATACATTCATTGAAGCATAATGGTTGTTACATAGATAATTAAAAAATAATACATTTGCAAATTAAAATTTGTGTCGCTGCTGAACAACTTCACTGATAGTACCGGCGGAGGTGTTCGCCATTCTAGTAGTTTTTTATTAATTCACCATTCAGTCAAGCCATCTTGTATTTTCCTGGTGGGATCACCTCCTCCACAAGGTATGGCCCTTCCCAATTAGGTCCTAGTACCCCTGTTGTAGTGTCCTTAGTGTTTAGGAACACTCTCCTGAGTACTAAGTCTCCAACTTGGAATTTTTGATCTTTCACCCTGGAGTTGAAGTATCTTGCCACTTTTTGCTGGTGTGTTGCTACTCTGAGACTTCCCTTTTCTCATCTTTCTTTGATTAAATCAATCAAATCTTCTATTAGTTGATGGTTCCTTCCTTGATCATATGTCTCCCATTTATACGACGGAGGAGTGAGTTCAACTGGCAACATGGCTTCATACCCAAACGCCAAAGAGAATGGTATATGGCTTGTTGTTGCTCGAGCCATTGTTCGATGTGACCATAGGACCTCTAGAAGTATTTTTGGCCATGCTCCTTTGGCTTGTTCAAGGCGTTTCTTCAGAGTGTCTTTGATAGTCTTGTTCACTGCTTCTACTTGACCATTGGCTTTGGGGTGTGCTACCGAGGAAAAGCCCTTTGTGATTCCATGCCTCGTACAAAAATCGGTGAACATATCACTATTGAATTGAGTCCCATTGTTCGAGACTATCTTCTTCGGTAGACCGAATCGACATATGATATTCTTCACCACAAAGTCTAATACTTTCTTCAAGTTGATGGTGGCGAGCAGTTTTGCTTCAGTCTATTTGGTGAAGTAGTCTACGGCTACAACAAAAAATTGGACTCCTCCCCATCCCATGGGTAGCTTCTCGATTAGGTCGATTCCCCATACAGCGAAGAGCCAAGGGCTTTGCATTTGTGTTAATTCATTAGGTACTGCTCGAGGTATCTTGGAGAACACCTGAAACTTGTGGCATCTTCTAACATACTCCATCGAGTCTTCGCTCATCGTCAGCCAGAAGTATCCTTGCCTTAGGATTTTCTTTGATAGGCTCTGCCCCCTAGCGTGATCTCTACAAAACCCCCCATGTACCTCAATCATTAACAGCTTTTTCTGGTCTGGTGTAACGCACCTTGGTAGTAGTAGGGAGTACCCTTGTCAGTATAAGACCCCTTCGACTATCATATATCGCGCAGCTTGTCTCGCCAACTTCCTTACTTTGTTCCAATCACTGGGTACTACTCCTTGGTTGAGATTGTTAATAATAGGGGTCATCCATGCATCTCCTAACTCAACAGGTAGTGCCTCCTGCTCAGTTATGTTTCTTTCCGCTAAGTATTCGACGGGAATGACATTCAGGGTGTCCGTGTCTTTGGCACTGGCTAGCTTGGCTAAGGCATCAACATTGGCATTTTTCTCCCTCAAGACTTGTGTAATTGGGTATCTCTTGAACTGTGCCAACAAATCCTTCACCTTATTTAGGTATTGCACCATCCTAAGTCCCTTGGCTTGATACTCCCCCATACCTGGCAAACTACTAGTTGGGAATCGCTTAATTTGTCCAGGGATTGTGCATGCACATCCTCAGATAAGCGTAATCCTGCTAGTAATGCCTCGTACTCAACCTCGTTGTTTGAATCGTTGAGTCCAAATCTAAGAGCGCAGTGGATTCAATGATTCTCTAGAGTGATCAGTATGATTCCTGAGCCTGAGTTGTGTTCATTGGATGCTCCATCAATGTATAACTTCCTTACGAGAGTAACTCCTTCCTTCTTGCTATCTCCATTCTCTGATTGGTAGGAAGGGTCTTCAAGGTTGGTGCCTTCGACTATGAAGTCTACCAATGCTTATCTTTTTATCGTTGTCCTTAGATGATAAGTGATATCAAACTTTCCTAACTCCACCACCCATTTGAGTAACCGTCTCGAGGCCTCTGGAATCTGAAGAACCTGTCGTAGCGATTGATCGGTTAGGACTCAGATCGAGAGGAGATTACTAAACAGTAGGCTAGATTTTCAAGAGGGGGATACCTAGACTCCACACCTACTAGTCTTTTACTGATATAGTACACAGGGTGCTGTATCGTGTTCTCTTCCTTCACCAAAGCAGCGCTGATTGCATGCTCAGTGATTGCCAAATATATGAATAGTACTTCATCATCTATTGGCTTCGCTAGGATCAGAGGTTGAGCGAGATGATCCTTCAAGGCTTGGAAAGCTTTCTCACACTCCTCGGTCCATTGGATCTTCTTGCTGCCCCTCAGTAAGTTAAAGAAGGGGACACACTTGTCCGTAGACTTTGATATGAACCTAATGAGGGTAACTACTCTCCTTGTTAAGCTTTGCACTTTCATGATTGGGGTAGGTGACTTCATGTCGATCAATGCTTTGATCTTCTTGGGGTGAGCCTCGATTCCACGCGAATTGACTATGTATCCGAGAAACTTACCAGAACCAACTCCAAATGAGCACTTGAGAGGATTTAACTTCATGCAATATTCCTCCAAGTCTTGAACATGCCCTCCAGCTTCTTTAGACTTGACCAACATGTCATCGACATATACCTCCATATTTTTGTTGATCAAGTCTTGGAACAAGCCATTCACTATACGCCGGTAAGTGGCTCTTGTGTTCTTTAAGTCGAATGACATTACCTTATAACAGTACAATCCCTTGTCTATGCGGAAGCTGGTATGTTCCTCATCAAGAGGGTGCATACTTATATGATTATACCCAGAATATGCATCCATGAATGAGAGTATTTCATGTCCTGCAATTGCATCGACCAATTGGTCTATTCTGGGTAGTGGGAAGCAGTCTTTGGGGCAGGCCTTGTTCAGATCTATGAAATCCATGCATGTCCTCCATTTCCCATTTGGTTTTGGGACTAGCATGGGGTTTGATACCTAGTCTGGGTAGTAGGCCTCCCTTATAAAACTATTTTCCTTGAGCTGCTTGACCTCCTCCTTCAGGGCTTGAGATCGGTCTTTGTCAATAAGTCTCCACTTTTGTTGCATTGGTGGGTAGTTTTTTCCCACATTGAGGACATGGCTTATCACGGATGGAGAAATTCCAACAATGTCCTTATGTGACCAGGCAAAGACGTCCTGATTCTTCTTCAAAAATTCTACCAACCGTGCCTTAATTTCCACCTTTAGTTCCTTCCTGACTTTGATTACTCTAGTCGGGTCCTCCTCATCTAGTAGGACTTCATCAAGATCTTTGACTGGTCCTACCCCCATGATGTCATCCCAAAGCGATGATCGATGTTGTTTCCCTTGCTTTGGGAAGTTATAATAACAAATCTTCGTTATAAGGAGCCCCCGACTACAATAGAATGTTTCCTTCAACGTCAATTTCCATGTTGACAAACTCCTCAGTTCCTTCATTCCTTTCGCAATAGGTCACCACCATGTTTTTTACGCATGGTCCTTTCTTTGCTTTGACCACTGACGCATTATAGCATTCTCGTGCCTCCCTTTAGTTACCTTGTACGCATCCTTTCCCTGCGCTTGTGGGGAACTTCAAAGACAGATGAAAGATAGACACTATTATGTGTAATGCCATCAGGAGGGGTCTCCCGAGCACTACGTTGTAAGTCGATGATCAATCTACCACTAGAAACTCTATCATTATAGTCTCGTGCCTAGGGGCATCCCCCACCATGACCGGTAGTCTGATAGTTCCTGCTGGTGCTACGCATTCTCCTGTGAACCCATATATCACTTGAGAACTAAGTGTCAGGCCTTGACCATGAGCTTCATCTTCTCAAGGGATTATTTGTAGATGATATCTACTGAGTTTCCCATATCCACCAAGCATCTCCTCACTCCGGCATTGGTGATTTGAATGCTAAGGACCAGAGGGTCATTGTGGGGGTACCTCACGTGGCTGCGTCATCCTTTGTAAAAGTGAGAGTTTCACTTTCATACTTTAGATTTTCGGAGACCTCTCCTCGATTTCCATGCACTGGGAAGATTCACCTACCTCATGTCTTAGGATCCTTTCATATCGCTCACGAGCGTTGTTACTGTTTCCTGCTATGTGGGGCCCCCCACATATGGTGTCCAATGTGAAGTCCATGATCGCTAGCTCCAGTGGTGGACTCCTTTGCCTTCAGAACTCTGGATTATTGCTTGGGGTTTCGGTCTTGACTGGGTACCTCGAGAGTTTTTTTGATCGGAGAAGAAACTCTATTTCATCCTTCAGATGTTTGCACTCATTTTTGTTGTGCCCATAATCATTATGGAACCGAAAAAACTTGTTCTTGTCCCTCTTTCTTCTGAGCGTAAGGGTGGTGGCTTTCGATATGGTACCTCCTGGTATGTTTCCAAGTAAATCTCAGCCCTTGTTACAGTCAAGACAATATAGTTGGTGAATCGGGGTTGGTAGGGCTAGTGCTTAGGTTGTTTGTTGGTTGGTGCTGACTTAATCTTCTTTTCTCCACTCTACTCGACCCCTAAGGTACTCCTATTCTTACCGCTGCTTCCATTGCTTTAAGGGTTAGCCCCGTTCTTGCTGGCCTTGATAGTGGTCGAATGGTTTATGCCTTTTTCTTCCTTCATGATATCTAGCTTCATGTATTTGTCTGCTCGGTCCAGGAATTCCTACAAGGTGTTGATGGGGTTCTTGTGGATGCTATCCCACAAGGGACTACAATAAATGATTCTTGCCGAGATGGCAACGAGCTTCCCTTCATCTCCTATCGTGGATGCTTAGTTTGCTTCTCTTATGAATCCTTGGATGTAATTCTTCAGGGATTCATCCTTCCTTTGCTTGATGTCATCTAGCTGATTGGCATAAATTGGTTGAATCCGTCCAACACTGAAGACCATACAAAATTCCTTCCTGAATTGCTCCCAGGAATTGATGGATCCAAGTTTGAATTTCCAATACCATTCCTAAGCTGAGTCAGAGAGAGTGGTAGGGAATACCCTGTACCTATAATCATGCTCCACACTGAGTAACTCCATTTGATCCTCAAACTTTCCAATGTGTCACACTGGATCCTCCTTCCCAGTGTATGTTGGAAGTTTTGGGGTATTGTACTTTGGTGGTGGTTGAGCAGCTTGGATCTTGGCACTGAAGGGACTCCCACCTCTATGAGCCAACTTGATATCAGAAGGTTTCTTTGTCAAGCCTAGAACAACCATCGTGAGTGCATCTATCTGAGCCTACACTACTGATGGGATCGCTGCTCCAAGGAAGTGTTATTCTTTTTAGTCATGGAGGAGGCAGTCTTGGACTGCACCTCTTCAACCTGTCTCTAGGAAAGTGGCTCTGAGAGCATCCTTGGGGTTCGACTCCTTTCCTGGGACTTCCTGTTACTGCTGTCACGCATCCGTACTGCTTTGGCCTGAGCCTCCCTCACCAGCTGAGCAACAGCTTTAACGTTAGCTCGGGCTAACTGGGTAGCCACCTCCAGGGCCACAACAGCCTCATGGTGCCTCCAGTCAGCTTCCGAGTCCCTCTGGATCATCCTTTGGACCTACTCATCTATCTCCCACCGTTGTCGTTCCATAGTCGCCCTCTGGAGGGCAAGTTTTGCAGCAAGGGCCTATTGCCTCGCCAGATAATGCCAAGCTTCTCCCCAAGCAATTGATGGACCAAAAACGGGTATGTTTTAAATATTTATAACTCGCAAGCGCATGAATCGTATATGAAATATAGTGTTCGTGTAAGCACAATATCGAACCCAAAGGAGTTGTCTAAAATAGAAAAGAAAACTATTTTAAATCAAAATTAATAAATTCTAACCTAGCCCCAAAGATTGATGAAATTTTGTATAATGAAAATAAAATAAAAGATAATAATAAAGATATTAAAGACACTATATATAACTAAATTAATAATTTTAAACAAGATAGTAAAAGAAATATTATTAAGATAATAGAATCCACAAAATATAAGTTCAATAATATTTAAAAGTACATTGATTCCCAAGTTTTAGTAATAGTCGAAATTAATCAAACCATCACTTATTCAAATTCGATATTTTATTTAAGCACAAGTTTTTATAAAAATATAGGATCTATCTTCACTTTTCAAAAATTATAATTTCAAAGCATTTAGTGTAAACTAATCTAATGAAATAACAAATAAATCAATAAACATTATTTATAAGGCAAAACATAATATTTTTGTTCTAAGCATGGATGTGTACAATTTAATGACACATCTTACACAAAGAATATTATGTTTTTGCACTAATGAAGAACAAATTGTAAATATGTGCTAACAATCCAAAATACATGATATTTAAGATGAAAGAAGATATTTGAAGAAGAAAATCCATAAACTTTATTGCACAAAATGGGAAATCAACATACAAAATAAATACTATCTAATTACATATTGTTTCATCATCACCTTGATAATCTTAAAAAGATTAGAAACTCATAACTAGAATAGAAAATACAAACATAGATAGGAAAATTTGGAGGAAAACCCCCAAATTGTTCCTCTAAAAATATATAGAAAATTAACCAAACAGAAGAAGAAGATGAAGAAAATGGAGTGGTCTTGAAAGTGTAGAAATTTTATGTAACCTCCTCTCCAAATGAGCACCACCAAATGGTCTTGAAAATTTCCTATTTATAGCAAAAATGAGATTATTAAAATAATCAATTTAAATTGATTAAATTAATAATAATATGGAAAATAAGGGTAAATTATAGGGTGTAATGATGATGTTTTTGGGTAAAATGTGTAGAAAAGTTTGGGTAAAAAATGGTATTTTTGGCAAAGGGGACAAGGGTACAAAAGTGAACTTTTGTTGGGCTCAAGGGGAAAATGGCAAGACTGCTGGTGGGCTGGCAGACAGCTGGTGCACGGCTGAGAGAGGAGCTGGGCTGTGGGCCTCGTTTCTGGGCTGGTGAGGAGAGCAGGCCCACGGTGCCTGGGAAGGTGATGTCTCTCGAATTGGGCCTTGGCTTCAAGAGGAAGCTTGGCTGGAAAAGATGCTTCCTGAAGGTTGCTGAAGAAGGCAAGGAGCAGCTTGGTGCCTGGCATGTGCTGGCAGGTGTCTTCGGCTGAAGCAGGAGGCTGTTGGGTGCCATGAAGCTGCTTCGGCTGGCAGGTGGGAGTTGGATGGCTGGGAGATGATGCAATTTCGGATTGGGCCTGGTAAAGCTTGGGCCTGGGCAGGGGACTGGTTGGGCTGGTGGGTTTTGGTATTTCAATAATACCATTTTTCTCCTTTCTTTTCTCTCAAAAATACCATTTTCCTTCATTTTTCTTGCTTTTTAAGATCCCAAAAATACAACATATCTCCTATAAAAAAAACATAAATTAAATTAAAGCTAAATATTTTCAATAATCAAATATACAACATAAGTTCCATGAAAATATTAATTAAAACTTAATTTATATTCAACATTTAAGTTCAATAATACAACATTTTTTTACCTAAAATTAAACAACAATAATTCAAATAATTAACTACAACATTTTACAACAAAATAACTATAAAAACACACAAAAATATATAAAATCAAAATAAGACTAATAAATTCAAAATAACTTGAAAACTTAATAAATTAATTAAAAACTCAAGAATTAAGCAACATTTAGCATATAAAAAGTGGTAAAATAACTCTATTTTGTAGAGTTATCACACTCCCAAACTTCATATTTTGCTAGTCCTCGAGCAAAAGAAAAATTAAAAACACATACATTTTTTTTAATTGGTGATGTCAAATGTTTTCGTCAAAAATTACATAACGGAAATAGTTCAAAGAAAATCACAAATAAAAGTAAAGCTTATGTAATTAATTAAAAAGTTAAAATTGTTTTCAAAATAGATATTTAACATGCAAACACAAAAACATCATGTGAACATTAGACTAGCTTATGCAAGCAAAAATAAATTAAATATCAAGAAATAATCAAGCAAATTCTAGGATTTTTCAAAAAAAAAATTTTAGAGATTTAAAGAATTTAATGTTTAAATAAACTATATCCAAATATCATAAATTCGAATATAATAGAAAAGTGACATATTATGAAAATATATATATATATTTAAACAAAACTAACTTAAAATTTTAAAGTAAAGCTTAATAATTATTTATATTTTTCTAAGAACTAAGAACAATTTCAATCATAATTCTTATCATTAGAAAATGAAAATCACCAATATATTTTTTTTCAAAGAAAATATTTTTTTTTACATTATATAACAAATGAAAATCAAATAAAAACAAAAAGAAAAATACACAACACTACCCCCAAACTTAAATGTAACATTGTCCTCAATGAGTAATAAAATGGAAAAAGTTAAAAACTACTCCATTGGATGTATGCTTCGTTGATTTGACTCATTTGTTTTCTTCTCTTCTTTTTGGAAAGAAGTTTCCTTCAAGATTTTAAAAAAAATATATGAAACAAGAACACACAACAAAAGTGAAATATAACAAGTATGGGTTGTCTCCCACATAGCGCTTTAGTTTATAGTCTTTAGCTTGACTATAATTTATTTTTTTCTTTTAACCTACACCCAATCGATGGTGTAGAATTTCATTAGTAGGGTGAGTTATGACTTTGATGCAAATGTCATAAATAATAATTGATAACATCACACCTACAAGAAAATTAGAAATATGCAATTTTAATGGAATATCAATAAAATAAGAAAATTACATATCTATATTAGACTCCTTTTCAATTTGAGTGAATATGCATATTTCTTCAACTATGGGCTCATGAGATATAATTATATCTTTTTCATTTTCTTCATGAGCCTCGAAAATTATTTCATCAAACTCTTTTGTTTCATTAGGGGGTTGGATGCATATTACAAGTTCTTCAACAACTTCATTCTCCTTTTCATTTTCAATTTGACTATTTGGATTGGGAATGAGTTGGTTGGGATTAACATGTTTTTTCGACTCTATAACAGTTGCAAGTTGTCCTACTATTGTCTCAATTTTTGAGATTGACTGAGATTGGGCTTGTAAGATTTGGTAGGTTGATTGCATGAACTGTTGTAGGGTATCCTCTAAAGATGGGCTCGTTTCTTGTTGAATGGGATATGATAGGTCGAATTGGGCATGACTTTGATTAGGCATGTTGAATGGATGCCCTTGATTCATTTGAGATTGGGTATGACTCCATGAAAAAATTGGATTATAGGCAGGGGTAAAATGGGTATCAAAATATTCATGCATATCATACATATCATTAGTTTCTCCATAATTTACATTTGAGTGCTCATAATAGTTGTACTCAGAATTCCAACTATAATTAAAATGATCCATATGGTAAAAACTAAATGACAAACTAAAGATTTTTTTTTATTTTTTCAAATTACAATTAAGGTAAAAAGAAAATAAAATAAACTTAAGAGAACAAAAACAAAGTTAAGATATTAAACAAAATTTAGGAGGCACAAGTGCCATCAACTAAGAACAATATAATAAAACAAAATGTTAGGAGGCACAAATGCCATCAACTATCACAAAATAACATTAATAATAAAAATAATAATAACACAAAAGTTAGGAGGCACATGTGTCGTCAACTATAAAAATTAAAAAAGATAGATAGGAGGCACAAGTGCCGTCAACTATAAAAATTAAAATGATAGATAGAAGGCACTAGTGCCATCAACTAAAAAAAATAATGAATATAACTAAATAAGTAATTTTTTTATGAGTGGTAGAACCGTCCCAAATTTTCTTCTTATCTTTTTTTTTTTAGTTTTTATATAAATATATGTTTTTTAATATTTTTGTATATATAGTTTTTTTTAAGTGCAAAAAATTAAAATAACTAGTAGAAGAATTTACTAACCTTGAGATAAATTTTGTTTCTTTTCTTGCAACTTCCTGGCAACGGCGCCAAAAACTTGATGGACCCAAAATAGGTATGTTTTAAATATTTATAACTCGCAAGCGCATGAATCGTATATGAAATATAGTGTTCGTGTAAGCACAATATCGAACCCAAAGGAGTTGTCTAAAATAGAAAAGAAAACTATTTTAAATCAAAATTAATAAATTCTAACCTAGCCCCAAAGATTGATGAAATTTTGTATAATGAAAATAAAATAAAAGATAATAATAAAGATATTAAAGACACTATATATAACTAAATTAATAATTTTAAACAAGATAGTAAAAGAAATATTATTAAGATAATAGAATCCACAAAATATAAGTTCAATAATATTTAAAAGTACATTGATTCCCAAGTTTTAGTAATAGTCGAAATTAATCAAACCATCACTTATTCAAATTCGATATTTTATTTAAGCACAAGTTTTTATAAAAATATAGGATCTATCTTCACTTTTCAAAAAGTATAATTTCAAAGCATTTAGTGTAAATCAATATAATGAAATAACAAATAATTCAATGAACATTATTTATAAGACAAAACATAATATTTTTGTTCTAATCATGGATGTGTACAATTTAATGACACATCTTACACAAAGAATATTATGTTTTTGCACTAATGAAGAACAAAGTGTACATATGTGCTAACAATCCAAAATACATGATATTTAAGATGAAAGAAGATATTTAAAGAAGAAAATCCATAAACTTTATTGCACAAAATGAGAAATCAACATACAAAATAAATACTATCTAGTTACATATTGTTTCATCATCACCTTAATAAGCTTAAAAAGATTAGAAACTCATAACTAGAATAGAAAATGCAAACAAAAAATGACAAACATAGATAGGAAAATTTGGAGGAAAACCCTCAAATTGTTCCTCTAAAAATACATAGAAAATTAACCAAAAAGAAGAAGAAGATGAAGAGAATGAAGCGGTCTTGAAAGTGTAGAAATATTGTGTAACCTCCTCTCCAAATGAGCACCACCAAATGGTCGTGAAAATTCCCTATTTATAGCCAAAATGAGATTATGAAAATAATCAATTTAAATTGATTAAATTAATTAAATTAATAATAATATGGCAAATATGGGTAAATTATAGGGTGTAATGATGATGTTTTGGGGTAAAATATGTAGAAAAATTTGGGTAAAAAATGGTATTTTCGGCAAAGGGGACAAGGGTACAAAAGTGAGGTTTTGTTGGGCTCAAGGGGAAAATAGCATGGCTGCTGGTGGGCTTGCAAACGGCTGGGCCAGGCTGGTGCATGGCTGAGAGAGGAGCTGGGCTGTGGGCCTCGTTTCTAGGCTGGTGAGGAGAGCACGCCCACGGTGGCTGGGAAGGTGATGTCTTTCGAATTGGGCCTTGGCTTCAGGAGGAAGCTTGGTTGGAAAAGATGCTTGCTAAAGGTTGCTGAAGAGGGCAGGGAGCAGCTTGGTGCCTGGCATGTGCTGTCAGGTGTCTTTGGCTGGAGCAGGAGGTAGTTGGGTGCCATGAAGATGCTTCGACTGGCAGTTGGGAGTTGGATGGCTGGGAGATGATGCAATTTCGGATTGGGCCTGGTAAAGCTTGGGCCTGGGCAGGGGACTGGTTGGGCTAGTGGGTTTTGGTATTTCAACAATACCATTTTTCTCCTTTCTTTTCTCTCAAAAATACCATTTTCCCTTTATTTTTCTTGCTTTTTAAGAGCCAAAAAATACAACATATCTCCTATAAAAAAAACAAAATTTAAATTAAAACTAAATATTTTCAATAATCAAATATACAACATAAGTTCCATGAAAATATTAATTAAAACTTAATTTATATTTAACATTTAAGTTCAATAATACAACATTTTTTTACCTCAAATTAAACAACAATAATTCAAATAATTAACTACAACATTTTACAAAAAAATAACTATAAAAACACAAAAAAATATATAAGATCAAAATAAGACTAATAAATTCAAAATTACTTAAAAACTTTATAAATTAATTAAATACTCAAGAATTAAGCAACATTTAGCATATAAAAAGTGGTAAAATAACCATATTTTGTAGAGTTATCAGCAATCCCTAGCCTAGGCTAGCCTCGATTCCTCCTAGATCGCAAGAATTCTCAATGAATTTAGAGAGAGAGAGAGAGAGAGAGAGAGAGTATGAACGTGTTTTTTTTCTGTATTTGTGAGGTTACTTAGACTCTAAGTAACTCTAAGTAAAACTATAGGCTCGGGGTACCAAAAACATCCCCGAGGGTAAAATGGTCAAAATCCCCAGAATTTCCTCCTAGTCTCACTAACTCCGAATATATCCTCGAATATTTATTCCCATTACCCGATAACCCGGTAAAGTACTAGATACCCAAAATACCCCTTGACTTACCCCGAGTCAGGTATTAGGTCCTATTGTGATTTTCCCACTAACTTGCTGTAACGCCCTACTTCCTTAGAGCCGTTACTAAGTGAGTTTAAAACGTGCATTCCACTCGCTAATCGAGGTTTTAGGTCAAATAGTGTAATTAAGCTATAAACAGAGGAAAAACCTTAGAAATTACTCCATTTCATTGAAAATCATAAAAGTTTAACATCTGGGATCCCAAAATACAGTTTAGAAACATTTACAACATATAAATTGAACCAAGTCAACTAAACGATAAAATCTAGGTTTATTTACAAACATCTCCCAAAAACCACTGGCTGTGGCAGCCAGGCTGGCCAAACATGTACACGTCGCTCATGCCTGCTACACTCAAGGTTGGTTGACTTTCTCCTTGCCCTTACCTGCACCACAGAGCATATGTGAGCCGAAGCACAGAAAGAAAACCCAGAAACAGATAACATATGCAAAACAAACATCAAGTATATAAACTGGCCATCAATAGGCTAAACACATACGGGCTAGCCGTCCCAGGCACTTACCAGGCCCTGGGTTCGCGGTCCACACCATGAGGATATCCTAGGTATCCTTTTAGGGACTCGCCTTGGCAACTCGCAATCCACGTGCTCAACGCTGCTCCCGGCCCCTTGCTGTACTCGGCCTTGCACTCAACGTGCCCTTTGTCGTTCCCAGCACCTGCCGACCTCGTCCTACACCGTTCCTGGCACTTGTTGATCATTCACATAATTGCACTCATAGCATAATAAACAAGTACAAAATACTAGCAAATACAATCAAAGGGCTACGCCCAGCAATTCAAACACATTGAGCTCAGCCCTGCATACAAGCTCTATGGAAACAAGGGTTTTCTTACCTGAGTCCCAAGCTCTCCGAGCACCGATGTCCCGAGCACAGTCCTCTAACTTGAGCCTCGTCGAAACCCTAGTCACAACACATTAACAATACCCATCTATCAAGTTCTAATCCAATAAATAACTTTGAGCCATAACCCTAACCTCCGGGACCTTGAATTCTATCAATCCGGGTGATAAAATCCATCCCGAGCCTTAACCATTGAGTTCCCAAGCCTAAACACCCTTAAAAACACAAGCTGGTACTAAGAGCCGCGACCCTACCCATAAGCGTCGCGGCTAGCCTCGAAACAGAGGCTAGCACCTCACTGACACCCACACGGGCCGCGACGCGCACACCAAGCGCCGCGACGCGCACACCAAGCGCTGCGGCGCGCATGAAACTTCTCGACCTCTCATGGCCGCGCGCGCACACGAGCCGCGGCATGCCCATCCTAGGGCCGCGACCCTCTCCTCCAAACCCAGAATTCTTCACCTTTATCCTGCATTTTCTTCAAACCAAATCATCCTGTAATCAAACTAACAGTTCCAGACAATCAACCCCAATATTCTAGCCCAATTCCAACATCAAAACCCATCAAAGCCTGCTCCAAAACTCAGCTAAAGTACCCAAGAACAGATCAAATTCTAACCACATGCATAACCTAAAAACACAACTGAGATTCAAGCATAATCCCCATAGTTAGAGCTTACCTTTGTTGTGTTATACTTCTAAACTGATTCCTCAAATGCCTAGCCCTTAGCTCCTTAACTCCAACAGCCCAAAGTCCTCAATTCTTGTCTAGTTCCACCAAAGTTCTCCTTTGATATGCCTTAGAGAAGAGAAGGTGAGAGATGGAGAGTAATGAGAAGCTATCCTCAGCTGGGAAGGAAAGTATATGTCGGTTTTCTCTAAGTTTCTAAATGATTCTTCCTTTTTGTTTTATTCAACTTAAGCCTATGTGGTTACCTCAAGGCTCGGGGTACCCAAACGTCCCCGAGGGCAAAAATGCTAAATTTCCCAAATATTCCCTCCTAGACATTCTAACCTCAAATATATCTCCAAATATTTATTTTCATAACCCGATAACCCCATATAATAACTAATATCCAAAGTACCCCTCGACTCGCCCCGAGTCGGATTCTCAACCCCGTTGTGACTTTCGGGCTAACCGCCCCCCAGGACTGTCTCGGATTGTGCTGCGCAAACATATCACATATATATAGCATTTATCACATTTATACCCCTAATATCCAGACGGGGCCCACATGCACATTTAACTCAACTAAACATGCATCATTGTCATATATACACATTAATTCACATATCAACACATTTAATCATTTATTGCCCTCCGGGCACACTAATCAAGGCCCTAAGCCCTATTAGCAAATTCGGGTCGTTACACTTACTCCCTAGGATCGCCTCGTGCCGAGTAACCCAAATATACCCACATTGTGGTCTCACACATATATCACATATATTCCAAATATACCCGTAATGGGCCAAATTACGAAAATTGCCATTCTAATAAGAAACGCGCCCACATGCATATTTAATACACCTAAACATGCATATCTAGCCATATTATAATATAACTCACATAATTATATAATGACACACATATATATCACATAAACACATAATTTTCCATCTTGGCCCCCTAATCAAGGTCCTAAGCCTCATTAGGTAATTTGGGACATTATAACTATCCCCTCCTTACAGAAATTTCATCCTCAAAATTTTACCTGAATAGCTCGGGATGCTGATTATGCATATTTGCCTCCAGCTCCCAGGTCGCTTCCTCGACCTTGATGTTCCTCCATAATACCTTAACTAAAGGTATAGTCTTGTTCCTCAGGGCCTTTTCCTTCCTGTCTAAAGTCTAAAATGGTTGCTCCTCATTGGATAAATCTGTCTCCACTTCCAGAGGCTCGTAACTCAACACATGAGTCTCATCTGATACATACTTCCTCAGCATGGAAATATGAAAAAAGTTGAGCACACTAGACAATGTAGGGGGTAAGGCCAACCTATAGGCCACCTGACCAATCCTATTCAGGATCTTAAATGGTCCAACAAACCTAGGGCTCAACTTTCCCTTCTTCCTAACTCTCTTCACCCCTCTCAATGGTGAAACCCTAAGGAAGACATAGTCTCCCACTTGGAACTCCACGTTCCTCCGCTTTGGGTCTGAATAACTCTTATGTCTACTATGAGATGCGAGAATCCGAGCTTTAATATTTTCAATAGCCTTAGTGGTTCTCTGAACTGCCTCAGGATCCAAATATTTCCTCTCACCCATATCATCCTAGTGAATGGGCGATTTGCACTTCCTACCATACAACATCTCATAAGGTGCCACTCCAATAGTCGACTGGTAGCTGTTATTATTGGAAAACTCTATTTGAGGAAAATATTTACTCCAAGACCCTTCAAAGTCCAATACACATGCTCACATCCTCTCAGACTGACCATCAGTTTGAGGATGATAAGTTTTACTAAACTTCAGTTGTGTACCCATCGCCTTTTGTAAACTTCCCCAAAACTTGGAAGTAAAGATAGTGTCCCTATTAGACATGATAGACCTCAGAGTCCCATGAAGGTGTACTATCTCTCACACATAGAGATCTACATACTATTCAACCATGTAATCCGTCCTCACTGGTAGAAAGCGAGTTGATTTTGTATACCAATCCACGATGACCTAGGCTGGATTGTGCTGGCCCACTATCCTGGGAAATCCGACCACAAAATCCATTGTGATTTCCTCCCATTTTCTCTCTGGGATATCTAGAGGCTGCAACAACCCTTCTAGTCTCTAGTGCTCTGCCTTGGCCTACTGACAGGTCAGCCACTTCGCCACATACTCAGTCACATCCCTCTTCATCCCAGACCACCAATATAAAACTTTCAGATATTGGTACATCTTCGTGGTGCCTGGATGTAGAGATAAGGGGTAGTATGAGATTCATCCAGAATAACTTGTCTGATCCTAGTGTCCATCGGAATGTAACTTCGATCCGTATATCTCAACAAACCAATGTCTAACACTGTATAGTCCTTAGCTACTCCAGCTAGGACGTCCCCTCTAATATTTCCCAAATGTGGATCACTTAACTACTTTTCCTTGATCATATCTAAAAGAATATATTGCA
Source organism: Humulus lupulus (assembly GCF_963169125.1). Lineage (NCBI taxonomy): Eukaryota > Viridiplantae > Streptophyta > Magnoliopsida > Rosales > Cannabaceae > Humulus > Humulus lupulus. The sequence continues at coordinate 163,393,994 of NC_084795.1, forward strand.
TGGTGTTGATGCTCAAAATCTCACCAAGGGAAAATATGAGATCGATGCCATGAAGCCCCCATTTACACGACATAGAAACCATGGCCTCGCTCGGACACCAGGTGGCCTCGCTCGGCCACGCCCGCACGCACCAGGTGGCCTCGCTCGGCCACGCTCGCACGCCTGGTGGCCTCGCAAATATGGGCACGCGTCATCTAGGCCCGAATGGCCTCGCCCATGCCCACGGAGTGGCCTCGCCCATGCCCACGGAGTGGCCTTGCCATCTAGGCCCTGTGCTGGCCTCGCCCATTCCCACGGAGTGGCCTCGCCATCTAGGCCCCCCGTGGTGGCCTCGCCCATGCCCACGGAGTGGCCTCGCCATCTAGGCCCCCCGTGGTGGCCTCGCCCATGCCCACGGAGTGGCCTCGCCATCTAGGCCCCGTGGTGGCCTCGCCCATGCCCACGGAGTGGCCTCACCATCTAGGCCCCGTGGTGGCCTCGCCCATGCCCACGGAGTGGCCTCACCATCTAGGCCCCGTGGTGGCCTCGCCCATGCCCACGGAGTGGCCTCGCCATCTAGGCCCCGTGATGGCCTCGCCCATGGCTCCAGAGTGGCCTCGCCATTTAGGCCCGAATGGTGGCCTCGCCCATGGCCTCATGGGGGCCACATCCGCAGCACACTCGGCCTCGTGAACAGCCAAGAGAGTCGCGGCATCAATAAGCCTTCCAAGGGTGCCTCCCGAAGGAATGAGAGCTACGTCACCTAGTGGCCACATGAGTAGAACCATGCACCAAGGGTCCCATTCCTTACACCTTGAGACCCCTATGCTTAGAGGCTCCAGTACGAGTCGAATGGGACATACTTGTACGACCTAGTACTGAGTACGGACACCGGTATTAGTGGGACTGCTGAGATAAGAGTTATGGCCCGTACGTCTACGGCTAAGGGTAAGAGTCGACACCACTACCACCTGCGCCACTATGCCTTCCACCACTCATCAGACATGGGTACAGACAAGTAGTGGAGACATCCTCCTGACACCTGCTCCTGTATTGGATGTACGACCACAACCTCTGAAGCCACTCCCCTGACATAGTACTTATGTACCACTTGGTCTCCTGGACCACCATGTACCTAAGGCCATTAGAGCCTACTATAAAATGAACTCTAACACCACCTGAGGGGGGGTTGGAAATTTTACTGTAGCAAAGGCTTGAGTGTGAATGGAAGACAGAATTCTCCATTATTGTTCTATCATTGCTCTTGAGTGATTGTTTAAGTTTCTACAGCTTTTCCATTGGTGATCTTGACTTGATAATTTTTCCAACTCAACTTAGTTGACGAGTTCTCACCGCCAACAGTTTGGCGCCATCTGTGGGAACGTTAGTTTCAAGCTACTGTTCCACCATTGTTTCCGGCAAGAAGAAAATGTCGAGACGTTCAAAGCGACTAAGGGAGCCACGAAAGGTAGAGGTTCACCTGAACGGAGTCCAGCTGAAGGCCTCCATGAAGGACGCTCCTCCACCCAGAGATGTGGAGCTCCCGAAGGACCCTGAGGTTCACGGAGGTGATAGAGTGGCCTCGTCGCCAGCCGCTCCACCTGGAGAAAGTCCTCCAAGAGCACCACCGGGAAATGCTAATGAGATCCCTCCTCCAAAACCACCACAGGTACCGAACTCCGGCCGGCAGGACCCGGGCCCTTCTGCCCGTAGGCATGATAAGCACCCCCGAGTCCATTCCGTGAGCTCGAGTTTGAAATCTCGGTTTTATGAAGAGGAAATACGTGAGCTCCACCGTAAGAACCAAAGGTTGGAAACCACCTTGGAGAACATGCAAGAGGTCCTGAACGGCCTGTTACAGGGTAAGTCGAGCGTGACCTTGCCTAAGAGGAAGGAGAAGGGCAAGGATGGGGTGGAGACCACTATACCGGTAGATGATGGGAGAACCCGACACTCAACCAGTAACACCCCCCGAGCGAAGCAACATGAGCACCTTGAACCGCCTAAGCAGGCCCAGAAACCAGCGCCGAGGACCAACGCTACCCCTCGCAATGAGGACGAGGTCACCTCTAAAAGAGCACCCTCAGACTTACGGGAGGAGCTCAATAAAAAGAGGGCGGGCAAAGGGACCACGCCCCCTGTGGCACCTCGAGAGGGCAAGGGAAGGAAGATCTTAGCCCGTCCGCTCTGAGGGACACTCTAAGCAAGAGGAGGCAGGACCTGGACACGGAGACGAGGAGCCTGCGAAGCAAGATCGTCACCGCATCAGGTGGCCAGGTCTTTGAGGAAGAATTCGACCATGATTCACCCTTCGTCAGGGAGATCCAGGCCATCAGGCTCCCTGCCAACTTTAAAGAGCCCCACATGACCCCCTACGAAGGAGACACAGATCCAAAATATCATCTAGATACATTTAATGACCTGATGAAGCTGAGGGGAATTGGCTGTGGGGTGCAATGTCATTGCTTCGCTGTCACCTTAAGAGGACCTGCCTACAAATGGTTCTGGAGGCTTAGACCGGGTCCATCCGATCTTGGCAGCAACTTTCTGATGAATTCCTCCAGCAGCACCACGCCATGCGAGATTACACAATGCCAGGCACCAGCCTCGCCAATGTGAAACAAGGAGAAAATGAGAGTTTGAAGAGCTATATCCACCGGTTCAATATGGAGGCGGCTAAGGTAGGGAGCCTAACCCATCGAGAGCTGAAAATGGCCATCACCGCCAGAGTACGCCCCGGGAGCAAGTTATGGGATAGCATGCTCAAGAGAGAGGTCACGGACTTGGATGATTTCTACGAGCGGGCACAAAAGTACATTCGCGTGGAGGATGGTCACGAAAACCTTAAAGTTGGAAAAGGCCCATCGCCCCCGAAACCTTCTGCCCAGGAAAACCAAAGTCGTGCCAAGAAGAAGGGTGTATATGAGGGAACGAGGGACGATCATCCCCAGAAGCACCAACGCTCTGGCGAGCGCATGCAGAGCCCCTACACTTTTTACACAGACCTCACCCATGCGAGAGAGGATATTTTCGTTACGAATGAAAACCGGGTCCCTTTTAAAAGGCCCCCACCAATAAAAAAGGATCGGTCTAAAAGAGACCCGGGCAAGTATTGCCAATATCACAAGGATATCGGCCACACCACCGCGGAGTGCAGCCATTTGAAGGTAGAAATCGAGGAGCTCATCCGCCGGGGACATTTGGGCAGATATGTGCGCAAGGAGAATCAAAGGCCAGAAGAAGGAGAGTCCCCTCCGTAGGCACGAGGGGTGGCCCCAGAAGTGCAGGGAGAGGTCAGGACCATCTTTGGAGGACCAGGAGTCGGAGGCGATTCAAGGAAGGGGCGAGACAAGTACGCCAAGGAGGCCAGACGAAGTCCACCACCTTGTGTTTTAAGTTTGGAGCAGGGCCCCCCGAAGAGCTTCAAAGGCGAGAATGACTCAATAACTTTCACTGAAGAAGATGCACAGGGGGTGTGTTTCCCTCACAATGACCCCCTGGTGCTAACCGTCCAGCTTGCTAACATGAGGGTACGTCGGGTCATGGTGGATAACGGGAGCTCTGTGGACATTTTGTATCGACCAGCGCTAGAGAAGATGGGGTTGAGCCTTCGTCACCTAGAACCTTGCACTACGACTTTGTATGGGTTTACGGGAGATTCGATGCAACCCCTAGGGACAATCGAATTAGCCCTCACCATGGGGGAGCAACCCAAGAAAACCACCGTAATGGCTAACTTTGTCGTGGTGGAGTGCACCTCAGCCTTCAATGCGGTATTAGGGAGACCCTCTCTGAGAGAATTGAAGGCGATAACTTCTGTGTATCACCTAGCTATGAAATTCCCAACCCCTGGGGGAGTAGCATGCGTGAAAGGGGAGCAGAAGGAAGCGAGGGAATGCTATAACATGTCCCTCCGCGCAGCCACCAAACCATCTATACCAATGACAATGGCTGTGTATGAAGGAGCGACCCACACAAGTTAGATCCGCACAAGATTGGACCCACAAGAAGTACTACCAGCAAGGCTTCAGCTCTCAGGGCCAAAAGAACCTATGTTTAGTTTGTTCTTTGTTGTTTTAGCTTAAGCAAGTAAGAATCAAAGAGGCTACCTAGGTAACCTCCTAGTTAGATGTAACCCCCTTTTTTATTTACAAAGTCAGTTGTAAACTGCGTGTTATGAATGAAACTGTTTGCAACTTCATGTGTTATTTTTCTTCGCTACGCGGGCATCAGCCAAAGTGTCAGCCGAAATAAATTTCACCAAACACTTGGGGGGCAGGACAGGAGGCAATAACATGCAGCTAGTGAGGGGAACCTAAAAAGGGCCCTCTAACGGAGGACCCTAAAAAGGACCCCTCGCCCTCCTAAAAAGGAGACTCCTAAAAAAGAGGCTCCTAAAAAGGACCCTCTAATAGGGGATCTTAAAAAGGGCCCTCCATCAGGAGGAAGTGGCCCGTGAAGACAAAGCAGGAGAACCCAAAGAAGGACCCCTTGCACCAGGATCCTAAAAAGGATCCCATGCACTAGGAGGATCCTAAAAAGGGCCCTCCACCAGGAGGACCCAAAAGGGACCATGGCCCTAAAAAGGATCCTTTAATGGGAGGTCCTAGAAGGACCCCTTATATCGGGGCCTTAGGCGAAGTCCTTAAATACAGAAAACAGGGAGAGGACCTTGCAAGGCATCCCTTGGGTTTACAAGGATTAGCTACCCTTGTGAACATAAAGGAGGCCAAAAGGTCTTACGAATGAAAAATATATAGTGACAACACTAATAAGTCTAGAGCGGCCACCAAGCCGTCTAGCCAAAAAGGGTCCTAAAAGAGACCCTTGCAAAAATAGTACTATGCATAATGACGAGAGGGACGCTTCTCGCAAAAAAATAATAAGCGCGCGCAAGAATATATAAAAGGATAGCTAGGACCCAAGGGGTCAAAATATCCCTATAAGAGTAATCAAGGGGCACCAAAAGAGGTCCCAGTGAACCCTTTCACATGGGCTCCCAAGGACCTCCAGCCTGGTAAATAAAAGAGGGGAACCAACCAAACCCCATCATACAGGCTCAAAAGGGCCTCGAATGCAGTAGAATAAGAGACACTCCACATGGTCGCTCGAGCGACGGCATGCTCACCAAAAGAAGAGAAATCAAAATTGGGATCCTGCCTCCATACGTTGTAAAGGGCGCGGTCTATGGACCTGTACTCAATGACAGTCTTCTCTGCCTCCAAGGAAGCACTTCTCTCCTGCAAGGGGTCCTGGTAACCTCGACTTCGGCCCTTGCAGTCTGGAGTTCGACCCTGATAGACTCGACTTCGGCCTCTAAATAAGTAACCCTCTCCTGCGACACCGTCACGATATCCTTGGTCGCTTGGAGTTCGCTCTTCAGGACGGCAACTTGGTCCTTCAGCTCCTTGGCCTTGGGAACCGCCTTCAGCTTCCTCCTCGACGAGGTGGCAAGTTCGGCCCAAACCTTCTTTAGCTCAGACTGGGTTTTCTCAAGCTCTTTCTCAAGCTCCTGGACCCGGGCTGTAAGGCAGTCCCTCTCAGCAGTAGACGCAGAGAGGTTGCTAGACGAGTCGGGAAACCGTAGAGCCATAGTATTGGCCTGCAAAAATAGACCAAAAGGATGTATTAGTCTCCAAATAGATACCCCAAGAAATTAGCCCATACTTTAAAAAAAAAAAAAAAAAAACTATGGAAAAAGTGAGGTGATGGGGGGTTGAACCCCCTACCTCTTGAAGGAAGGGTTCTCTAAACCACTAAGCCAAGGAAATAAGGTGGAAATATTAAGCCACGCATGAAGGCCTATTTATAAGAACTAAGGTGAATAGTCTACAAGAGCACCTAAAGGTACTCTCCTAGAGTGGGGGGGAAGTGTTGATGCTCAAAATCTCACCAAGGGAAAATATGAGATCGATGCCATGAAGCCCCCATTTACACGACATAGAAGCCATGGCCTCGCTCGGCCACGCTCGGACACCAGGTGGCCTCACTCGGCCATGCCCGCACGCACCAGGTGGCCTCGCTCAGCCACGCCCACAGGCACCAGGTGGCCTCGCTCGGCCACGCCCGCACGCCTGGTGGCCTCGCAAATATGGGCATGCGTCATCTAGGCCCGAATGGCCTCGCCCATGCCCACAGAGTGGCCTCGCCATCTAAGCCCCGTGGTGGCCTCGCCCATGCCCACGGAGTGGCCTCGCCATCTAGGCCCCGTGGTGGCCTCGCCCATGCCCATGGAGTGGCCTCGCCATCTAGGCCCCGTGGTGGCCTCGCCCATGCCTACGGAGTGGCCTCACCATCTAGGACCTCCGTGGTGGCCTCGCCCATGCCCACGGAGTGGCCTCGCCATCTAGGCCCCGTGGTGGCCTCGCCCATGCCCACGGAGTGGCCTTGCCATCTAGGCCCCGTGATGGCCTCGCCCATGGCTCCAGAGTGGCCTCGCCATTTAGGCCCGAATGGTGGCCTCGCCCATGGCCTCATGGGGGCCACATCCGCAGCACACTCGGCCTCGTGAACAGCCAAGAGAGCCGCGCCATCAATAAGCCTTCCAAGGGGGCCTCGTGAAGGAATGAGAGCTACGTCACTTAGTGGCCACATGAGTAGAGCCATGCACCAAGGGTCCCATTCCTTACACCTTGAGACCCCTATGCTTAGAGGCTCCAGTACGAGTCGAATGGGACATACTTGTACGACCTAGTACTGAGTACGGACACCGGTATCAGTGGGACTGCTGGGATAAGAGTTATGGCCCGTACGTCTACGGCCAAGGGTAAGAGTCGACACCACTACCACCTGCGCCACTATGCCTTCCACCACTCATCAGACATGGGTACAGACAAGTAGTGGAGACATCCTCCTGACACCTGCTCATGTATTGGATGTACGACCACAACCTCTGAAGCCACTCCCCTGACATAGTACTTATGTACCACTTGGTCTCCTGGACCACCATGTACCTAAGGCCATTAGAGCCTACTATAAAATGAACTCTAACACCACCTGAGGGGGGGTTGGAAATTTTACTGTAGCAAAGGCTTGAGTGTGAATGGAAGACAAAATTCTCCATTATTGTTCTATCATTGTTCTTGAGTGATTGTTTAAGTTTCTACAGCTTTTCCATTGGTGATCTTGACTTGATAATTTTTCCAACTCAACTTAGTTGACGAGTTCTCACCGTCAACACATGGTGATGTTGGCTAACAGGTCCACCGCTAGCTCAATACCTGCTCTAGTCATATCCTCTGCCAACTCTCTGAATATCTGTCTAGCACTATACAACTATCCTGGACCCTTCCAGCTCAAAGCATCTGCTACCACATTGGCTTTCCCTGGGTGATAGAGGATCTCACAATCATAATCCTTCACCAGCTCTAACCAATGTCTCTGCCTCATGTTCAAATCCTTCTTGGTGAAGAAATATTTCAAACTCTTGTTATCTGTGTATATCTCACACTTCTCACCATACAAGTAGTGCTGCCACACCTTCAGTGCAAGAACCACTGCTGCAAGTTTCAGATCATGTGTGGGGTACATTTTCTCATACTCCTTCAGCTGACGTGATGCATAGGCAATCACCTTCCCTGTCTACATAAGGACACAACCTAGGCCTTATCTCGAGGCATCACAATAAACCAAAAACTTCTCCTAATCTATAAGAAGACTCTGAACCAGAGCGGTGATCAAGTTCTTCTTCAGTCTTTGGAAGCTGTCCTCACACTTGTCTGACCACATAAACCTTTGATTCTTGCGTTTCAACTTTGTCAGTGGTGACGTAATCTTGGAAAACCCCTCCACAAAGCGACAGTAATAATCTGCCAATCCCAAGAAACTTCTGATCTCTAAAGCATTCTTCGGTCTTGGCCAATCTCTAACCGGCTCAATCTTCGCTGGATCCACCATAATTCCATCCTTACTGACTATGTGACCTATGAAAGTCACATGTGGTAGTCAGAACTTGCACTTCCTAAATTTTGCATACAGCTTGTGCTCTCTTAGGCTCTGTAGTACCAATCTGAGATGCTACTAGTGCTCTATCTCTGATTGAGAGTATACCAATATATCATCGATAAAGACGATCACAAACTGATCCAAGTAATTTTTGAACATCATGTTCATCAAATCCATAAATGTTGCTGGGGCATTAGTCAGTCCAAATGGCATCACCAAAAATTCATAATGTCCATATCTGGTGCGAAAAGTTGTCTTCGGTATATCCTCCTCTTTGATCCTCAGCTGGTGATAACCAGATCGAAGATCTATCTTGGAGAATACCATCCTACCCTGTAATTGATCAAACAGATCATCAATCCTTGGCAGAGGATACATGTTCTTAATAGTCAACTTGTTAAGTTCTCTATAATCGATACACATCCTTAGAGAACCATCTTTCTTCTTCATGAAGAGAACTGGTGCGCCCCATGGCAAAAAACTAGGCATGATAAAACCTAAGTCTAGTAACTCCTAGAATTGAACCTTTAGTTCCTTTAGCTCCGCAGGAGCCATCCTATACGGTTCCCTAGACACTGGCTCTGTCCTGTGCGTCAGTTCAATCACAAACTTCTCCTAATCTATAGGAAGACTCAGAACTAGAGCGGTGATCAAGTTCTTCTTCAGTCTTTGGAAGCTGTCCTCACACTTACCTGACCACATAAACCTCTGATTCTTGCATTTAAACTTTGTCAGTGGTGACACAATCTTGGAAAACCCCTCAACAAAGCATCTGTAATAACCTGCCAATCCTAAGAAACTTCTGATCTCTGAAGCATTCTTTGGCCTTGGCCAATCTCTGACCGACTCAATCTTCGCTGGATCCACCATAATTCCATCCTTACTGACTATGTGACCTAAGAAAGTCACATGTGGTAGTCAGAACTTGCACTTCCTAAATTTCTCATACAGCTTGTGCTCTCTTAGGCTCTGTAGTACCAATCTGAGATGTTACTAGTGCTCTATCTCTGATTGAGAGTATACCAATATATCATCGATAAAGACGATCACAAACTGATCCAAGTAATTTTTGAACATCATGTTCATCAAATCCATAAATGTTGCTGGGGAATTAGTCAGTCCAAATGACATCACCAAAAATTCATAATCTCCATACCTGGTGCGAAAAGCTTTCTTTGGTATATCCTCCTCTCAGATCCTCAGCTGGTGATAACCAAATCGAAGATCTATCTTTGAGAATACCATCCTACCCTATAATTGATCAAATAGATCATCAATCCTTGGCAGAGGATACCTGTTCTTGATAGTCAACTTGTTCAATTCTCTATAATCGATACACATCCTTAGAGAAACATCTTTCTTCTTCACGAAGAGAACTGGTGCACCCCATGGCGAAAAATTGGGCATGATAAAACCCAAGTCTAGTAACTCCTGTAATTGAACCTTTAGTTCCTTTAGCTCCGTTGGAGCCATCCTATACGGTGCCCTAGACACTGGCTCTGTCCTTGGCGTCAGTTCAATCACAAACTCTGTCTTCCTGTGTGGAGGTAACCCTGGCAGATCCTTTAGAAACACATCTAGAAACTCATAGACTAATCTAGTCTGTCCTGGTCACACTGGGATGACCTGAGTGGTATCCACCACACTAGCTAAGAATCCTATGCATCCCCCCTGCAATAGGTCTCTAGCTCTAAGTATAGATATCATAAGTATACGAGGTCCATGCACAATGCCAACGAATACAAAGGGATCCTCATCCTTAGGCTCAAAGGTTACCATCTTCTTCTTGCAATCTATTATTGCCCCATACTTCTCTAACCAGTACATACCCAGAATTATATCAAAGTTAGTCATACCCAACTCTATCAAGTCAACTGACAACTCCCTACCATCCACTATCACTGGTAATGATCTGACCCATCTCCTAGAAACCACTAACTCCCTAGTAGGCAGCATAGTACCAAACCCCATAGGATAAAAGTCACAAGGTCTACACAATCCATCAATAATCCTACTAGTAACAAAAGAGTGTGTAGCACCTTAATCAATCAAAACAGTATAAAGGGTCCCAGCACTAGAAAGGTGACCTGTAACCACCGAGAGACTAGGCTTGACCTCTGCATGGGTCAGGGTGAACACCCGAGTTGGCTTCAGCTATCCACCTTCTTGGGCTCTTCCTTCTGGCTTTCGGGCAATCCTTCTCCAGGTGTCCCACACTACCACAGATGAAGCAAGCCTTCGCCTGGCATTCCCCAACATGGCGCCTCCTGCACTGAATACACTCTGGGAATGCTTTCCATGTCTCACCGCCACCCTAGCGACCTATCTGTATGCCCCGTGGCCTCTTATCTAGCCCTGGAGCTGAAACTGTATCTGGAGTCTTTCTCTTTTGGTCACTAAGGCCTCCGTGTTGGGAAACTTATACATGATCTTTATTTATTTTCATGTAGATCTAACATTAAATAAGTTAATATGAGACAACCTAGAACATGTTTCTAAAATTGAATTCAAATAGAAATAATGATATGATTACTTACATTATATGCATCGGAATAATAGAGTCCTTCCTTCAGTTTCTCTAACCCTTGTATCATTTTTGTCACAGAGTATTACCAGAAACTGAACCGATCTTCAATTTTCTTCACAACCTTCCAAAGTATCCTTAGAATCATCTAGACTAGGGCGGGCAATTCTCAACACACGAGATAGATATAGAGAGAAGAAGAGAAAAGAACAATAAGGCTTAGAAAAGGACTTATGTTTAGAGAGAATTTAAAACCTATTAGAAACTTGTGTTTCATAAATATAAACTTGTGTTTTCAACTCTCTCTTAGCATTCCTATTATAGACTCAATTAGGTCATTTATTTAATAATAAAATCAATAAAATAGTAGATAATATCAGCGCTAGGTCAAAATTATCATGGGCTTTATGCCTGTGAAATTTCCCATTTAACTATAAGCCCATTGGACTTAAAATCAAGGCTTGTATTATTTTCTATTGATTTAATTAATTAAATAATTATTCAGATCATTTATCAAATTAATTATTTATAATTTGAAGCTTGACTTAAACTTATTTATTAATTTAGATACCATTTTATGTTAATTAATAAATCTCCTATAATTTCTCTTTTCTTCTTAAAATTACACAATTCTGTGAAACTATCCAAAAATTGACCTGGTCAACTTTGATAATTCTAATTGATAATTAAGTCAATTAATTGAGACTATCTAGATGATTTTATCCAAGGTACAGTGGGGACCATAGGCCTATGAAATCAAGCTCCAATAAGTTATCATAAATCTAACAAAGAAATTTACTAACTTATTAATTCCTCTTGACTCCACTAAAGACTCGGAATTGCACTCTAGAATTCATAGAACACTCTATAAGCAATATAGATACGTTATTAATTATCCATTGTTACAACCATAATTGTCACTCAATCCTCTTTAGACAGTCTATAATGAGATGGGACTAAAATATTGTTTTACCCCTCATTGTATTTTATCCTTTAAACACTTAGTTCATTACAAATGTTATTTCAGTAAACTAATACTAATTACTGAAATGAGATCTCTATCATTTAGCACGTTGAACCAAACTAAAAGGAAATCATCGCTTCACTTCTTCATCAGAAGCTATAGATGTTCATATCTATGATTAATACTCCCACTCAATTATACTACCGAGTTCCCAAGATGTAAGTATGGGCTAGTCCGTAGGGTAAGCAGGTAACGAACAAGTCAAAGAACTCAAATAATACAATCAGTTAGAATACTAACCACTCAAAATTGAGATTGAATTGACCTATGATCAACTATATGATATGACTAGAATAGATAATAACACAATGTTTACTTATCCTATCTAATGTCAATATTGATCCCGTACGATGTAACAAATACATTCGATCTTATCTACTTTACTAATGTTCTAGAAAGAACATAACACTGTGATGTATAAGTAGAACATATCGTAGATTGGAAAGTCAATGTAAATCCTGTGCACTGACTAATCTTAGGACTAACTTATATTTGAACATATAATCATATTTATATTCCACTACGATTACGTCACTATAAATACAATTAGTTATATGCTCGAAATTTAATAGAAGTTAATATTAAACAAATAATCATGAAAATAAAACTTTTGAGCAAAGTGATTGTCCAAGTCAAAAAATGATTTCTATTCTTTTATTGATAATAAATGAGATTACAAAGAAATTGGGTTTTAATTAGGCATAAAACCCCCAACAAACTCCCACTAGCACTAATTGAAATTAATGCCTTAATTCTACTAATCCCATTTCCTTGGTATGCTTATCAAATGTAGCTTCTGGTAGTATCTTTGTAAATGGATCTGCAAGATTGTCTTCAGATGCAATCTTCATAACCTTCACTTCTCCCTTGTCCATATATTCTCGAATAATGTGATACTTCCTTTCTATATGCTGACTACTCTTGTGACTACGAAGTTTTTTCGAGTTGGCTATCGCTCCTGTATTGTCACAAAACAACACAAGTGGTTTATCCATTTCTGGAATAACACCAAGATTCGAATAGAACTTCTTTAGCCAGACTATTTCCTTAGCTACTTCTGATGCGACTATGTACTCATCCTCCATGGTGGAATCTGAGATTGCAGACTGCTTTACGCTTCTCCATATCACATCTCCACCCCCAAGAGTAAACACCATTCTAGAAGTAGACTTCCTGTCATTGACATCAGTCTGAAATTCTGAATCGGCATAACCAACAAGGTTCAGAACACCACCCTTGTAGACTAACATATAATCCCTAGTTTTCCTTAAATATTTCAGGATATCCTTAACTGCTATCCAATGTTCCGGTCCTGGGTTTGATTGATACCTGCTCACTACTCCCACTACATAGTAGATATCTGGTCTAGTACACAACATAGCATACATCAGACTTCCAACTGCAGATGTGTAAGGAAATTTTCTCATTGCATCTTCCTCTTCAAGAGTCTGGGGAGACTGCTTCTTTGAAAGATGAATCCCATGGCAAGATGGTAAACGTCCTTTCTTGGAATTTATCATTGAGAATCGTTTAAGCACTTTATCTATGTAAGCTGCTTGAGATAGAGCTAAGAGTCTGTTCTTTCTATCCCTAATGATCTAGAAACCAAGAAAATAACTTGCTTCACCCAAATCCTTCATCTAGAATTGAGTACTTAGCCAATTCTTCACATCTGATAATTTCTTAACATTGTTTCCAATGAGTAAGATATCATCTACATAAAGAACCAGAAATACCACTATTTGATTTGTCTTCAGTTGGCAAACACAAGGCTCATCAATATTTTGTTTAAAGCCATAGGTTTTGATTATTTCATCAAACCTAAGATTCCAGGAACGAGAAGCTTGGATAAGTCCATAGATGGACATATTCCACTTGCAAACTTTTATTTCTTGTCCAGCTACTTTAAATCCTTAGGGCTGATCTATATAAATGACTTCGTCAAGCTTTCCATTAAGAAAAGCTATCTTGACGTCCATTTGCCAAATCTCAGAGTCGAGAGTGGTTGCAATGAATAAGAGTATGCGAATGGATTTGAACATGGCTACCAAACTAAAGGATTCCTCATAGTCCACACCTTTTCTTTGGGTATAACCCTTTGCCACTAATCGAGTTTTATAAGTTTCGATATTTCCATCAACACCTCATTTCTTCTTATAGATTCACTTGCACCCAATGGCCCTAAAGTCACTAGGTTCTTCCACAAGACCCCAAACAGAATTTGAGTACATGGACTCCATTTCATGTTTCATGGCTTCGAGCTATAGTTCCTTTTCAGGGCTAGCTAATGCCTGTTTGAAAGACAATAGATCATCATGACTAGTGTCACCAACAACCATATTGGTTTCACCATCCAAACCATAGCGAACTGGGTTCCTAGAAACCCTCCCCTACGATGAGGCTCCGTGACTGTTTTCTCAGGAACAATGGTATTATCTTCATTTAAATTGACTTGCGTCAGTTGGACATGAAGAGTGGGAATTTCATCATTAACTCGCATTGAAGAAGATTGAACATTTGGTTGGAGTCAATTCTTTAACCTTCTCCTCTAAAACTACTTTGTTGCGTGGTTTGAAGCTTTGGACATAGTCATTTTAATGAGAAGTAGCATTTGTAGAAGTAAACACTTTCTTTTGAATGACTATAGAAAAGTCCACCCCGAGTACCTTTAGGATAGCCAACAAACATGCAAACTTCAGTTCGTAATTCTAGCTTTCCTTCCTTTTTCCTCAGGACGTGGGTGGGACACCCCTAGATTCTACAATGGCGTAAACTAGGTTCACAACCATTCTAGTGTTCTAAAGGTGTTTTCAGGATTGATTTCTATGGCACGACATTGAGAATGTCATTCACGGTTTCAATTGCATCCCCCTGAACGAAGTTGGTAAAGTTGAGTAACTAATCTTGCATCTAACCATTTCCAATAAAGTTTTGTTCCGGCGTTCCGCTACACCATTTTGTTGCGGAGTACCTGGGGCAGTAAGTTGTGATAAAATCCCAAGTTCAGTTAAATGATCTTGGAACTACATATCCAAATATTCTCTACCCCTATTAGATCGCAAGATCTTTAACATTTTATCTAATTGGTTCTAAGCCATCGCTAGGAATTCTTGAAAATTTGAAAATGTTTCTAATTTCCTATGCATTAGGTAAAGTAATGAGTATCTAGAGTAATCGTCAATGAATGTGACAAAATACTCAAAAACACCCCTGGTTTGTACATTCAAAGGTCCACAAACATCTGAATGAACAAGTCCAAGTGGTTCCTTGGCCCTATCACCCTTTGCAGAGAGTGGATGGTTGGTCAATTTGCCTACTAGACAAGATTCACAGACAGGTAATTCACCTAAGGTGAGTTTCCTCAAAGGTTCGTCCTTTGTAAGTCTTTGAATCCTATCATAACCAATGCAACCTAGTCTCAAATGCCATATATACGTCATGTTATTGTTATCAGTATTTTGAAGTTGATTGGTCCTAGGTTTAGCTACTTTGAATAAATCATTGTTAACTTGGAGGGGTTCGTTAGGTCGTAGAATATAAAGCCCATTTTCCAAACATGCAATACATAATTGTGATCCATTGAAAGAAATAGATATTATAACTTGTGAAAGTCATAACAAATTGTTCTTATTGCAACTTGGAAAATGAAATTAAATTTCTACTAAAATTCATAATAAAAAAATACATTATTCAAGATTAAAATTTTATTTTCGAACTACAGGTGAGATTTTCCTCTAGCTTGGACCGCAACGAACGCTCCATTTCCAACTCTAAGCTTTAATCCGCCTTCGTCCACTTCCTCCCATGATTCAAGAAGCTGTAAAGAGTTACAAACATAGTTACTAGATCTAGAATCAATAATCCAAACAGATTTATCATTCTCTAAAACACGTGTTTCTAAGATATATGAACTATAATCATTACCTTTGTTTTTTGCTGCTAGAAACTTAGGGCAATCTTGTATTCTAATGCCTCTTCTCTTTGTTGTGAAAGCATTTACCTTTACCTTTCTTGTTCTTTTTCTTCCCCTTAGGCATCTGTGCACTAGGTTGTGCACTTGTCTTTGCAGCCTTTGTAGGCTTGGGGTTGTTGTTTTTTCCATCTTTCCTCTTGTTTCCAGCTTTCGAAGACGAAGCTTAGTTAGCTTCAGCCTTAGCTAGATCAGTAGCAGTAGTAGTAGTTGTCTTCTTTTCTCCTCCCTTACTTGGTCCACCCATGATAGACTCAAAAGTCTAAATCTCGTTCATGAGCTGCGTCCAACCATAGTTGAGTTGATCACGAACGTGTGGAGATGGTGCCATCCGAGCATTGGCATATTTCTTGGTGACTTCAAAATGAGTCTGCACAGACTTTGCACCGAACATGTTTTGGAGCTGATCCATGATTTCGTAGACTGTCTCGACCATCTCCATATTTTTCTTGAGAGTGTCGACCATACTAGTCAACATGTAGTGTCGTGCCTTGTTATTAGCCGCCTGCCAACACTCATATTTATCCATTATAGGCTTGGGAGCCCTTTCAGATGGAACTTCTGGGGATTCCTCAGTCATGATGAACTCAGAGTTGTCACCAATCAACACAATGTTGATGTTTT
The DNA here is from genome assembly GCF_963169125.1 of Humulus lupulus. Lineage (NCBI taxonomy): Eukaryota > Viridiplantae > Streptophyta > Magnoliopsida > Rosales > Cannabaceae > Humulus > Humulus lupulus. Next base: position 163,410,059 of record NC_084795.1, read on the forward strand.
GCTTCCACATAAGGAATTTTTCTCCAAGAGTTTCTCCATCGAAAGTTGAGAAAAGATGGGAGTAAACACATCCATACTTAAAATCTACAACTTATCAATAAAATATAAATCAATCACGTTTGCTCAATAAAACTTATATTCACACATATTTCAAGAAATAGCACAACATATACAAAAAATATGTAAGATATGAAAAAAAAATACCAAAATAATCATATCTCTATTTCTTTAGGTTTTTAACTAATCTATGATATCCTTGTCTCTGTTGGCGAGAGTAAAAAATATCACTAGTTAAATAAAGTTGTAAACTTATTTAATAATGGACACCATTATTAACAACCTACTATTTGATCAAAATAAGAAAACAAAATCTCTTATTTTATGAGCTAGACCCATGGTTTCGATAATCATAGATTTAGTCCTAGTAGTCACCGTAGGGGTGAGTCTAGTAGAATTTGATCTATAATTATCTATCTTTAAAAATTTAACATTGTCAAAATAACTAATGAACACCTTTCGTAGGGGGACGAATCAAAGTGTCTCGAGGCCCCATTAAGCTATTGACCTTGTTAAACCAACGGTGGAGATCGAATATTAATTCTCAAAATAAGCTCATTATAAAATTAAAAATAGTATTTTTATTATTAATTTTTAGAAAATTAATGACCATGGTTCTCCAAAAAATTGAAAAGATCAAATTTTTAAAACCAAAGTCCTATAATTTCCTATTAATTCTAAAGTGTCACATTGAAACAAATTCAATTAATTTGTTGCTAATCAATATTTAGGTTTAACTAATATAATGAACATATACAATTAAATCCAACTCAGGTAAATGGGCCTTAATAATTGGGCTTGTATGGAGGAGGGCTGGGTCCAGTATGTCGTTCCTACTACAAATGCCCACATACTTCCATACAAGGTCTAAAAGACAGGAATTTAAACCTTCGTTTTATTAATTGTTATTAATTGATTAGGCTCATTATAGTCATGCAAAGCAAATGGGCATTCACAAGTGGAACCACCCACAAGAGAGGAATTTAAACTTTACATTTTCTAATGGGCCCAAATAAAACCTATCTTTTATGAATATTTTATTTGGCAAAAAATCCATATATCTAGCAAACATATGGGCCACTATATGCATCTAAGCCCAATTGCAAAAATACCACATATAGTGCAAACATACATGTTATAATTGGATGAACCTAATCATGTTACTATATGAGCAAGTCTATGAATTTATGCAAAAATACCACAATTAATTATCTAGAATTTAACAAAAAAATTTGAATTAATTAAATTTTTACAAAAAATAAGTCAATTTAAATGAAATTTATCAACAATTAACAATAGTTAATTTAAATTTCATTTATCAACAATCAACTTGGTTTTAGGTTAATTTGAGAAAAAAATATTAATTTAATTTAAATAAAATTTATCAACAATTAACTAAAGTTAATTTAAATCTCATTTATTAAAAAAATATATTTTATTAATTGGTTGAAAAAAAAATGTTAATTTCCAAAATTTAACCAATTTTAAACTTTAAAATCAATAGTTTAACTGTTTTTCAAAAAATATCTTTTGGTGTTACAACAATAAGCTAATATTTTAACCATTTTAAAAAATATATTAATAGTTATAACAACCCTAAAATATCTCAAAACAGTTATGAAATTTCGTTTTTTATGATTACCAACTTAATTATTTAAATTAAATAATTAATTGTTGAACTGTTACAGAAATGTTTAAATAGATACAAAGACTGTTTGAACAGAAACCAGATATGTTTAAACAGTTTGTGACCAGAAGATAAAAACGAACATAAAGTAAAGAACACACGAATTTTTATGTGGTATCAACAATCTTCACAGATTGCTACTAGTCCACGAGGCCACGCCCAGAGAATGAAATTTATTAGAAGAATATCTAAATGATTACAAAACCAAATTGACTTATACAAATAAAGACTCCCTCTTGAATTTGTCGCAACTGTTGTAATCTAAACTCCTAATCAAATTTCTGAAGTGCTAAGATCTTGAACTCCCTTCAAATCATAACACTTGCACTTTTCCTCCCGAAAAGTGACTCACGAACAAGACTTCTCCCGAAGCTTGATGACCAAAGTCCAAGTGTGTTCAACCTGCACAATTAACACAAAGAAAACAATACAGAAGTACACTGTAATAAACCACTAAGAACTTGCTGGACTCAAGTTCTTCTCATAACAAAAAGTCTCTCTAAAATTTGAGAAATATTTAGAAAATAATACACCGAGAGAGATAATCAAAACCAACGACTTAAGGATGATTATATACTGTTTAGAATCCCTTTAGGTCGTGTAAAACAAATCATAAATCAAACAGCCCATAAAAGGAAAATCTTCCAAAACAGGAAAGTCAGAATCTGTTCTAACAGATTGGCAATCCGTTCAAACAGATTCATTGAACCTGGACAGTTTTTCAACCCAGTTTCCTTAAATAAATAAGGAAACAATATATCATTTATGATTGCAAGCTGTACACGATTTCTAGACAACCAAATCAGATAAACAAAATAAATACTAATAATTTCCATTTCAAGAAAAAGATATTCTTTTATAGGAAAATATATATATTTATTTTATTAACACATAAATAAAAATCTGAATATAGAAAGGCATATTTCACCAAAATAAGAAACTACCCATTTTCGAAATTTCACCACAAAATATTACAAAAGAGGAAACTACTAATTTCGAAAATTCCCTTTTAATTAATTTTGTCTTTATTATCAAAAATGCCAATAAAGGATTTTACAAGTTAAACAAATTCAAATATCCATGAAAATATCTAACTAACAAATTTTAAATTCTAAATAATTTAAATATTAAAAACTATAGAATAAATAGATATTTATATTTTCAAATAAAGATTAAATAAAAATAACAATTATTTAAGAAAATATCTTAAATATCTGATATCTTAATTCTAATATTATAATATATTAAAAAAATTTAAATTAAGTTGTTAGTCTATTTTTATATTTGAATTTAAATCTTTGTAGAAAATATCTAATTATTTAAAACTCAACCAAGAAAAATATACTATTTTAAAAACATTTTTAAATGATAAAATAAATCTGATATTTTTGGCTTTGATTATAAATAATCAATTTTCACATTTTTATTTTTATTTTTTTAAAAAATATGGGTACGGGTAATGTTCACCGTGGCCGAGGTGTGCGCGCGGATAGGTGTGGCTGCCAAGGGGTGCGCGTGCACGCATGGGTAGACAGGCCAAAAAATTTCTGAAAAACTTTTTGTGCAATTTTTCAAACCAAAACCATTTTCTAATTAATTTTTACCATGTTTTACACAAAATAAAGCATATATAAAAATTAATGGCATATAAAACACAAAAAAATAACCTAAAAATTATTAATAATCACATAAAATTCAATATGCTTCATATAAACATGAAATCCATCCAATTACTCAAACACATCAACTAATTCAATTTTTAACATGTTCATGCATGAAAATAAAGATTACCAAAGGCTCTGAGGCCAGTTGTTGGGAAACTTATACATGATCTTTATTTATTTTCATGTAAATCTAATATTAAACAAGTTAATATGAGACAACCTAGAGCATGTTTCTAAAATTGAATTCAAAGATAAATAATGACAATAATACTTACATTATACACAGCGAAATAATAGAGTCTTTCCTTTAGTTTCTCTAACCCTTGTATCCTTTATGTCCCAGAGTGTTACCAAGATACTGAAACAATCTTCAATTTTCTTCACAGCCTTCCAAAGTATCCTTAGAATCATCTAGACCAGGGTGGCTGATTCTCAACACATGAGATAGATACAGAGAGAAGAAGAGAAAAGAACAATGAGGCTTAGAAAATGACTTATGTTTAGAGAGAATCTAAAACCTATCAGAAACTTGTGTTTCAGAAATCTGAACTTGTGTTTTGACTTGTGTTTTCAACTCTCTCTTATCATTCTTTTTATAGACTCAATTAGGTCATTTATTTAATTAATAAAATCTATAAAATAATAGATTATACCAGTCCTAGGTCAAAATTATCATGGGCTTTAGACCCATGAAATTTCTCATTTAATTATAAGCCCATTGGACTTAAAATACAGGAATGTAGTATTTTCTATTGATTTAATTAATTAAATAATTATTCAAATCCTTTATCAAATTAATTATTTATAATTTGAACCTTTATTTAAACTTATTTATTAATTTAGATACCAATTTATATTAATTAATAATTCTGCTCTAATTTCTCTTTTCTTCTCAAAATTACATAACTTTGTGAAACTATCAAAAATTGACCTGGTCAACTTTCATAATTCTAATTGATAATTAATCAATTAATTAAGACTATCTAGATGATTTTATCCAAGGTACAGTGGGGACCATAGGCCTATGAAATCAAGCTCCAATAAGTTATCATAAATCTAACAAATAAATTTACTAACTTATTAATTCCTCGTGACTCCTCTAAAGACTCAGAATTGCACTCTTGAATTCATAGAACGCTCTATAAGCAATATAGATACGTTATTAATTATCCATTGTTACAACCATAATTGTCACTTAATCCTCTATAGATGGTCTACAATGAGAAGGGATTAAAATACCGTTTTACCCATCATTGTATTTTATCCTCAAAACACTTAGTTCCTTATAAATGATATTTCAGTAAACTAATATTAATTACATAAATGAGATCTCTATCATTTAGCACCTTGAACCAAATTAAAAGGAGACCATTGTTTCACTTCTTCATCAGAAGCTATAGATGTTCATATCTATGATTAATACTCCCACTCAATTATACTACCGAGTTCCCAAGATGTAAGTATGGGCTAGTCCATAGGGTAAGCTGGTAACGAACAAGTCAAAGAACTCAAATAATACAATTAGTTAGAATACTAGCCACTCAGAATTGAGATTGAATTGACCTATGATCAACTATATGATATGACTAGACTAGTTAATAACTATATGTTTACTTATCCTATCTACTGTCAATATCGGTCCTGTCCAATGTAACAAATACATCCGATCTTATCTACTTTGCTAATGTTCTGGAAAGAACATAACACTGTGATGTGTAAGTAGAACATATCGTAGATTGTCAAGTCAGTGTAAATCATGTGCACTAAATAATCTTAGGACTAACTTATATTTGAACATATAATCATATTTATATTCCACTATGATTACGTCAATATAAATATGGTTATCCATATGCTTGGGATTTAATAGAAGTTTATATTAAACAAATAATCATGAAAATAAAACATGTGAGCAAAGTGATTGACCAAGTCAAAAAATGATTTATATTCTTTTATTGATAATAAATTAGATTACGAAGAAATTGGGTTTTAATTAGGGCATAAAACCCCAACACTCCGCCCTAAACAAAGCTAGCAAATGGAGGTCCCGACCTCCTAGAATCCCTTTTGGCTGCATTCTCACGCCAAATCTTGTTCTCTACACTCTCAGCTGTAAGCGGCTTCTCCACAGCCTATGCATAGGTAATGACTTCTGGCACAGTAGTGATACGAACATCTCGAGCTATCATAGGTTGTAACCCCTGGAGAAAGCTCTCTTTTCTGGTACCATCAATGGGCACCAAATCCCTGACAAACTTTGCCAACCTGTCAAACTTCAAGGCATAATCGGTCACTGACATATTGCCCTGAAGTAAACTACTGAACTCTTCAACCTTCGTAGCTTTAACTGCGTCATTGTAGTATTTCTCATTGAGCAGGGTTCTGAATTCCTCTCATTCCATGGTGTTTATTGCCCTGGTCTTGGATACCACCTCCCACCATATTCAGGCATCCTCACAAAACATGTAAGTGGCACAGGCCACTCTCTCATTACAACCTACCCTCATGAAATCCATGATGGTGGTTATCATAGTCATCCACTACTCAGCCTTCAGAAGGTTTGAGCTGCCCTCAAAATCCAGAGGGTGCTGATTCTTGAACCTCTCATACATGGGTTCCCATATATCTCCCCCTACTTGGGGTTGTACTGTCGCTGGTACCTCTGGATGTAACACTGCCGATACTGTGGGCTGTAGGTTCCCTACTAGAACCTGTTGTTGTCTCTAGAGGTGAATCTCATCTTCTTGCCTCTGTAACCTAGCTTGCATATCCACAAGCACCTGTTTCTAGTTCTCTAGAGCTGGCGGTGGCCTGGCCCTGGTCATTCTCTTCCCTGCTCTGTATCTCTTGGCCAGCTAACCTCTCTGACCTTCGAGGAAACATACTGATAACTATCCCACTCTGCAGTGATCAAATCGACCGTTAGATAAGTAATAATTATACCTCTTGGTGCCTGATGGTCCAAGACCGAACAAATAAACAAATGCAATGTTAATAAGCATGCCAACACATAATACATTCAATCATGGTGCTAATAAGCACTTCCTGATATTCATCAGCAAATAACAATGTTAATAAGAATTTCTGGAATTCATAAGAAATTCACGATGCAAATAAGCATGTTCAAGCATTTATACACGTATAGCAATGCTAATAAGCATGTTATTTAATCCCTACCAATATTAACAGTGATAATAACCATGTCCTAACCTACATGCAAATAACAACGCTAATAAGCGTGTCCTGACCTACATGTCCATATAACAATGCTAATAAGTGGTTCATTTGCATTCATAAGCAATAATAATGCTCATAAGCATATCTTTATCATTCCTGCAACAATCAAGGGCCAAGCCCTCTCAGAATATCTCATGCTTCCTAATCAGGCATGCAGATGAGGCGTATACATTTATTTAAATAGTTAAGCACTTAATCACATAAGTAGTTACCAAACTTTGAGTCGAGCTTGTCTTCAGTGGCGAGTGTAGATGCCCCGCCAGTCTTCAGGAACCCTTAAACCTAGGCAGCTCTGATACCAAGTTATAACGTCCTCCTAATCCAGGATCGTTACACTGTGTACTTTAAATAGTGCAGACTTGCTAATCAAGTCATTTGGTTATAACACATGTAACTAAGGTTAATGTTAAGGGTTAAGGTTAAAAATTTTGGTCAAAGGAAACGTTGACTTTTCATTTAAAATTTAAATACATACATGGGATCCCAAAACGTTATAAATAGATGTTTAAAAGGGTATATACAAATAAAAAGTTACAACCACCCGACCTAAGTGGCAAAATAAGGGATACAACCCTAGTTCCTCTGAGATATCCTCGACCGCTGTGGTCGAGCAGCCGCTGTGGTCGAGCAGCCGCATATGTACACGCCGCCACTGAAGCTCTCCAACTCATGGCTGGTCTTGCTTTCCTTTCCCCTTACCTGCACCACATAGCTCCCGTGAGCCAAGGTTCATCAAGAAAACTTAAACATGTGCATGAACAGTAAATACAGATTCCAGATACATATCTAGCATGCCAGCAGCAATAACCTACTCATGCATGCATACAATTACAAATAAATAATCATTGAATCATTCTGGGGCCTGCTGCTCAGAATAGATGACCATAGAGTCAACCTGGGGCCCTATGCCCTAGCTATGTGACCATAGAGTCACCTGGGGCCCATGCCCTTAGCTTTGAGTAACTAGCCATAGCATTAGCCAAGCGCTTTATTTTCCAACGACCATAGGGTTGGCCAACGTAATAGTATGTCCCTGATTGGGCCTAAGCCTCATGACCAGCGCGCAACGTGCTATTGCCGCCCTTAACTAATAAGTCAAAGCCTTAAACAGATATTCAGATAACCAAACAAGCAGATACAGATGCAGATAAGCATACTTCAGACAATACAAGTATGCATACATATTAATCATATAATTCAGTCAATTAAATACAACCATAGTAATAACCATGTTCCTTAATATGGCCATTCCCTAACTACGCAGACAATGCAAACAATCATTAAACAATTATCTAGATACGAAGCATTCAAGCATGCTTAATCAATGAGCACAAACATAACTTAATCATGCTTGCTCTCAGGGGCCCGAGCCCTATTCATAGTTATAACAAACCGGGCCAAGCCCTAATCACATATATAACGTATTGGGTGCAATTTTCTTACCTTAGGTCCAAGTGCAATGTATATTAAGAGCGACCCTCGAGCACAATCCCTGTTCCGAACCCCTAGTGATAACCTAGTCACAACCAAGTATAGAATCTCGTCAATAACGAGAGAATAAAGGCTTCCGGATCGAGTCCTAGCCTCTGGGATGTAAAATTCTACTAAACAAGGTAGTAGGATCAATCCCGAGCCCTTAGGTTTGAGTTCCTGCACTCAAAACCCTCCTGGGGCTCAAAAACCCTTCAAGCGCCGCGACTCAAAACAAAAGAGCCATGACCCACCCCAAGTCAAAGAGTCCAAGGCTCTCCTTTGTTTCCACACATGCCGCAGCGTGCCACTACTGGCGTCGTGGCTCAAATGGAGGTTCGACACGTCCTTCTCCTTCTCGTTCATGAGAGCTACGACACCCTAAGAATAGGGTCGTGACTCGCCACGAGGACTCAAATTTCCCCATTTTGTTCAAGCCAAAACCCACCAAAAATATATCCAAACATAGTTGAATCCCCAAGGTAAAGTTCCTAATCAACTCAGCACCTCAAAACACACAAAACCCAAGCCTAAACTTGGCCAAAACCTCATCAAATCCCAAAATTCAGAATTGAGTTTCTAAACTCCAGAACATAGCTAAAAACTAGAGAAATAGAGAGATTCAAGGTTGAAAATCGTTACCTCAGTTGCCCCAAATGATGCTAAGCTTTTCCCCAAGAAATCCTAAGCCTAGGCTAGCCTCGATTCCTCCTAGATCGCAAGAATTTCCAACAAATTAAGAGAGAGAGAGAGAGCAAGAGAGAGAGTATGAGCATGATTTTTTGTTGTTGTGTTTTTTGTATTTGTGAGGTTACTTAGACTACAAGTGACTCTAAGTAATTCTCGAGGCATGGGGTACCAAAAATGTCCCCGAGGGTAAAATGGTCAAAATCCCCAGAATTCTCTCCTAATCTCACTAACTCCGAATATATCCTCCAATATTTATTCCCATTACCCGAGAACCCAGTAAAGTACTAGATACCCAAAATATCCCTTGACTCACCCTGAGTCGAGTATTAGGTCCCGTTGTTAATTTCCTGCTAACTTGCTCCCTAGGATCGCCTCGTGCCAAGTAACCCAAATATACCCACATAATAATGTGCTCTCACACATATATGCACATATATTCCAAATATACCCGTAACGAGTCATATTACGAAAATTTCCATTCTAATAAGAAACGGGTCCACATGCATATTTAGTCATATTATAATATAACTCACATAATTATATAATGGCACACATATATATCACATAAACACATAATTTTCCATAATTTTTCTGCTGGCCCCCTAATAAAGGCCCTAAGCCTCATTAGGTAATTTGGGACGTTATAATGAGTGTCATGCAATTAAACTTGCCTTTTGCCATACAAAGACAAGCAAGGACCCAAGTGGGAGACCAACCCGATCTTATAAATAAGCAACAACAAACAAAAATGTGGCATGTCAAAATGCAAAGATAAGCTATGCTAGTGTAAAAGACCAATAATATTAACCATAAAATATAAAGTACTTGGATAAAAATATTTACAAGTGAAAAGTATAAATGCTTAAAAATGAGCATCCATTGTCTTTACATAATTGGCCTTATGGCCAAAATCTAGGAAATAACAATTAAAAAGTGTAAGGAAAAGGACAAGAGAATGCCTTCCTCAACTATGCTCATTAAAAGTAGGTGAGTCAGGCTTAATGACAGATGGAAGAGGCTGAGCTTCTAGAGCCAGACAGTGAGTTATCTCCTCAATTAACTCGAGATATCTTCTCGGCCAGCGCGACCTCTAATAGAGTAGTTTTTATAGTATTTTAGAGGGTTATTTTATGGAATTTTTGAGCTTATTTAGTTATGTTTGTGCAGTATGACGCTTTTGTTGCATTTGTTTGTTAATATTTCAAGATTTGTGGAAAAATTGATGAAAAGACTGTGTTTGGCCCCGAAAAGAAGAAAATTGGAAAAAATTAGACATTAGAGCCGCGACACTAAGTATTTGAGCCGTGACGCTTCAACGAAACAGAGGGTTGATGGTTCTGGGTAAACAAGGGTCGTAGCAAAACCTTTTAGAGCATCATCTCTATTAATTGAAGAATTTGAGCCATGGCATAGGAATATTAGAGTCGCGACGCTTGATGAGTCAAAGACGAGTAGAACTTCGGTTCGAGGACACGGGTCGCAGTGCTTCATTAGAGGGTTGCGGCGCCTGCGCGGTCAACGTGCAGATTAGGGAATTTTAAGCAGAGGCAAACGTGGAATTTCATGTTAAAAGCACAAAATCCTATTTAAGCAACATTATGATGATTTCTAAAGGGGAACCCTAAGAGGAGACGGAAGGAACACTTTATGGAGGAAAAAGCTGGGAGATCAACTAGTTCTTGTTAGGAAAACTTATACAGGATCTTATTTATTTTCATGTAAATCATATATTAAACAAATTAATATAAGACAACCTAGAACATGTTTCTATAATTGAATTCAACCATAAATAATGATAAGAACACTTACATTATATGCAACGGAATGAATGTATCTTTCCTTCAGTTTCTCTAACCCTTGAATCCTTTCTGTCGCAGGATATCACCAAGAAACTGAACCGATCTTCAATTTTCTTCACAGTCTTCCAAAATATCCTTAGAATAACCTAGACTAGAGTGGGCAATTCTCAACACAAGAGATAGATACAGAATGAAGAAGAATAGAAGAGAATATTGAGGCTTAGAAAATGACTTATGCTGTAGAGAGAATCTAAAATCTAGAGCATCAAGAATAGATCTTCTGATTTTCTGTCAGATAATCTTTTCTATATTCTTCTTTCAACTCTCACTTAGCATTCCTTTTATAGGCTTAATTAGGTCAATTATTTTAATTAAAAAATCAATAAAATAATAGATAATATCAGCCATTAGGTCGAAATTCTCATGGGTTTTAGGACTGTGAAATTTCTCATTTAATTATAATCTTATTGGACTTAAAATCAAGGCTTGTATTATTTTCTATTAATTAATTAAATAAATAATTATTTAAATCCTTTATCGAATTAATTATTTATAATTTGAACCTTGATTTAAACTTATTTATTAATTTAGACACCAATTTGTCTTAATTAATAAATCTGTCCTAAAATCTCTTTTCTTCTCTAAATTGTATAACTCTGTGAAACTATCCAAAATTTACCTGGTCAACTTTGATAATTCTAATTGATAATTAAATCAATTAATTGAGACTATCTATATGATTTTATCCAAGGTACAGTGGGGACCATGGGCCTATGAAATCAAGCTCCAATAAGTTATCATAAATTTAACAAATAAATTTACTAACTTATTAATTCCTCGTGACTCCACTAAAGGCTCAGAATTGTACTCTTGAATTCATAGAACACTCTATAACCACTACAGATACATTATTAATTATCCATTGTTACAACCCTAATTGTCACTCAATCCTCTATAGACAGTCTACAATGATATGGGACTAAAATACTGTTTTACCCCACATTGTATTTTATCCTTAAAACACTTAGTTCCTTGTAAATGATATTTCAGTAAACTATTATTATTACTGAAATGAGATCTCTATCATTTAGAATCTTGAACCAAACTAAAAGGAAACCATCGTTTCACTTCTTAATCAGAAGCTATAGATGTTCATATCTATGATTAACACTCCCACTTAATTATACTACTGAGTTCCCAAGATGTAAGTATGAGCTAGTCCGTAGGGTAAGCTAGTAACGAACAAGTCAAATAACTCAAATAATACAATCAGTTAGAATACTAACCACTTTGAATTGAGATTAAATTGACCTATGGTAACCTATATGATATGACTAAAATAGATAATAACGACATATTTACTTATCCTATCTACTGTCAATATCAACCCAGTCCGATGCAACAAATACATCCGATCTTATCTACTTTGCTAATGTTCTGGAAAAAACATAACACTACAATGTGTAAGTAGATCATATCGTAGATTGGCAAGTCAGTGTAAATCTTGTGCACTTACTAATCTTAAGGACTAACTTATTTTTAACATATAATCATATTTATATTCCACTGTGATTACATCACTATAAATACGATTAGCTATATGCTCGGGATTTAATAGAAGTTTATATTAAACAAATACTCATGAAAATGAAACATGTGAGCAAAATGATTGACCAAGTCAAAAATTGATTTCTATTCTTTTATTGATAATAAAATGAGATTACAAAGAACTTGAGTTTTAATTAGGGCATAAAACCCCAACAGTTCTATCATTCTTTTTCTTCTTCTTATTTTACTTTCTTGTGTAGTGATGTTTATATTTAGTTTGATGGATTTCATTATGTTTAGCATGAACTAATTTTATTTTTAGGGTGTTAATGGATTCTTCTTGAAACCTTAAGATTATCTAATGAAGTTTTTATGAATTTTCTATCAATGTTGTGAATTATTTGTCTTGTGTTTAATGCTTGTGATTAATTGGAAAATAATTACAATGATTTATTTAAATTGAGATTTGAGAAGTGAAGGATAAATATGTTGTAGTCAAATAATCATAGATTTATATTTGACGAAAGTACCCGTATGATTTGTGTAGCTTAGAAATTATGTGTTTAATGCCTGCAATATATTAGTTTACCACAGAGATGTAGGAGATTGCTCATTGTAGAGAATTATAAGTTCTAGTAAGAATATAATTTATAATTGTAATCCGTTATCACAATAGAGATAGAAATTCTTAAATTCACATTAGAGAGGCATATGGGGATAGTTGATGAAATTAATAACCCTAATTCTTAATCCATTTAATTAATATTTAGTATTGAGTTCTCTATTGTTCTATTTTATTGTCTTAGTTTTATAATTCGGAATTTATTATTTGCCAATCAATTAGAATCAAAGATTAATTTTTGGTAATTAGTAACAATCCTAGTGGGAATGATACTCTACTTACTATTTTATTATTTGCTACGATTGTGTATACTTGCGTAGTACATAATTTCCACAATAATCTTTGGATGACTCCGCATTTGCATCCTGGGCTTGCTGAGCTCTGAGTTTATCCTCAAGCATGGCCCTGAAAGTTGGCTCCTCATTGCCAAAATAGCTGAAGTCCATGCATGTGTTGAAGAGTGTAATAACCTGATATTTTTTTAAAAAAAAAATTGTGTGAATAATTTTGTTGTGAATGTATTAAAATAATGTTGAGAATATTATTTTGATAAATACTAGACATGAGATGATCGCTTAGAATTAGAGATGTTATTAATAATTAATAAAGTTTATTTAATTATTTAGAAGAAAGTCACTACTTAAAGTAGCCTTAGACCACGATCTATAGATTTTTGGTCACATAGTGTCACATTGTAAGTAAGTAGTTATTTGTGACAATATTTAAGTATTATTTTGATATATAATATAGTCCAATAAAATCATAAATATGACCAGCCACATAAGTTTGAATTATGGAGAATTATTTACTTATTTATTGTGAGTATTGATGGAAAATAATCAATCGAGTGAGTGGCATTAAGAAACTAGTCAAGGATATCTTAGATGATTAAATTTGATTATGATTAGTTTAAATAATAAAATAATCTCAAAGGTTGTTAGTAAAAAGAGAAATATCTAATAGTAATTGGAGAGAGAGAGTGAAATTTGAATTTAAATTAAAAGAGATATAAATATTTTCTCTAGTTTATATATTGTAGAAAATAGACTTTCTCTCATTTATTCTACACTCACACTTACAAGAGAAGAAGAAAAAAAGAAATTGAAAAGAGAATTTCTTTGTCTCTCACACAATAGGAAGCAAGAGGGAAGTCAAGGCTAAGATCAAGGTAATGGTTTGGTTCTTGATTTTTGGTTTTATAGTTTCAATGGGTAGAAACGTAATATGTGTGTCATTGTGTTAGCATCTGAAATTTACAAAAAGATGAGAAATTCTAGAAGCATTTGGCTATACAAAGTAAATATTATATCATTGTTCATTATAGTATGTTGATTCTTAGGTTTGGTTTTATACTAGAGTAAAATGTAATATGAGTCAACTGTAATTAGTGAACATTATGTGAATCATGATAATAGTATGATTGGAGGAGTTTTTAGCTTAGATCATATTAAAAGAGTGCATGGAAATATTATTTGAGAAAGGTTTGAAATTGGAGATAAAACTTAGAAATCTAGATTTTCGTAACTTAGGCACTAGTTAAGGTATTTTCTACGTAACTGAAGATTTATAAGTCTGATTATAATGTATTATATATCGTTGGAAAGCTCTTTGAAATATTTACAACTTTTGTGAAATAGACTTTATTCTGATTCGAAATATTTAGGGGTGGAAACAGGGCCCACAAACAGATAACTTTGTTGGTTATGAAAATTAGACTAGAATTATTTGGTTTAAGTTGAGTTGTGTTGTTTAGGATTTTTAATACTGAGACCTAAATATTCATGGTTAGGGTTTAGATTTCAAAATTAGGGTTGATGAGAGCCTAGGATCAAGATTTAAGTCATGGGCTCGAGATTGACCTAGGGGTAGTAAGGTCATTTTTAGTCAAGGGCATGTTAGTAAAATTGGTTAGTGCAATTAGATATATATTAGTTAATTTTATATAATTAGTTCAAAATAGTTGTGGCTGGTATTTATTAATTTATTCATTAAAGATTAGATATTTAATAAATTAGTTTATATAAGATTAGATATATGTTAAATTAATTAATAAGATATTACATATTTATTAATTAATTTTAGAATAAGAATAATATTAATTAATTATTGTATATGTTGACCAGGATTTTGGTCAACGATACTGAGTCAATTTAAACGATAAAAATTAATTATACCGAACTGAAATCAAGAAAATGATACAAAAGATTTTATAGTGGTTTGACCCCAAGGGTTGGAAATGAACTACGTCAACTTGCACTTTTTTTTATCAAAGAAGTGTCAAACTCAAGATCAAGAAGAAACAATGTTCAATTGAGTTTCTTAAGCTGATAAAAGAATACAACTCGAAGGGTTTTGTACATAAAGTGCTTTCAAAAGAAATCTCTAGCTTTTCCTCTCGTACTTTTTACTTAGCGCTAATGATTGAATGAACCCCTTATTTATAGGGAGTCTTATTGGGATATGGGCTCTTACAAGCGAACCTAGGCCCTACACGTGTAGGTGTGGGATCAGTACATTTAGTTACATATTCAAATAATATAGGAATAATACAATTTAAATATCAGTTACAGAAATATCTTGGGATATATGATAGTGTCTCATGAAACCCGGATCTTTGGGTTAAAGCATGCTGCTCATCTAGCAAGTCTTCTACTTCGAGAAACTTCATGGTATGGTTCTAGTCTGCTCCATCATAGAGCAGGTTACTGGATCTTTGTGAAACATTCTTTTATATTCTGATGTAGCCTTCTCAAGCAGCTACCCCTTCTGACCAGCTCTTTGAATTTAATGTGGTATGATGCCATGTGTCTCTTTCGTAGAAGCGATGTCATCAAGTCAAAATTGGGTTAAACATTTGCCCCCCAAGTTTATCCTATGGTGACTAGCACTGAATAAACTTCCAATCTTCGATCATGTAAGTATCCATTCACTTTCTTGATATCACTTTACAGCTCATAGCTTTGCTTTTAAATGCAATGTCCACGCCTCCTCGAATACGCAACTAACAGCTTTTGAGTTTCCTAAGCGTCTTTCACACTTTCCGACTCTGTCATCATTGCACCTTTTCAGTGAAAAAATGAGGCACTTTTTTTAGCAAAAAACGAGGCACCTTTTCACCAACCCACGCACATGACATCACATCACCTCAAAAACTCATGATGAATTTTTCAAGATGACGTCATCTGCTCACTCCTGAGTCGTTACCTATAAATAGGTCTTCCCATAACCTTTCCCTTTTTACTCTTTTAAACTTCCCAAGCTTTATTTTCTCTTAAATCCTCTCAAACCCATGACCTTGCTCTTCATTTCCTCTTCCAAAAATCCCCTTTTTCTCTTAGTCTTCCAACCAAATCTTCATCACAGTAAGTTTCTAACTTAATTTTTTGTGTTTGCATGACTCTTTGTTACTTGTCGCATAGTTTCCACGCATTTTTTTGGAGATTTCGTATCTGTGCGTTCTTGATGTTCTTGATTTTTTACGTAAAACTTTGTTGTTTTTTTTTTGCAAAAATCATTGATTTTCTAGGAAAATTTCTGTTTGGGGAGTAGGAAAATGATTTTAGATCTTGAGTTGCCCTTGATCGTGTTTTTTTTTTCGAGAGGATTTTTTGAAAACTCAAAGAAGCACTATTTGCCTTTTAAATCCACACTAGTTTCTGCTCGAGCGTAGAATCGTGTTTCAAGAATAGCTCACACTTAGTTAGGCACACACATAGGCTGGTCGAATAACTCACCTCCCCTTTACTTTTCACCAGATGTATGCACGCGATCACTGGGGAAGTGATTATTCTATTGACCCAGACCTGCTACAGATACTAGTCGATGAAGTGGAATAGAGTCGACTAGATATTGACCTCAATCGTGATATTCCAGAACCATCTGATGAATCTGGTGAGCACTCTCATTATGATTTTCATTTTGTTCCCAATCGGGAATATTGCTGGATGATTGAGGAATTAGAATAAGGAATAAGAAAATCTCTTCCAAATAATTGAACTTTTAGGCAATATGCTGAGCAACCCATACAACAACAACAACCTGGACCACTAGAAAGAGAAAAAACCAAGCAACAAAAACAATCACAAGAGCAACTACGAGCACGACCTCAAGATGTTCCTTCTGATGAGATTGATTTCAAAGACAAGCGGTTAATCGATATCATAAGACTCATCGCGAAGAGAAAAGCCTGCTCGAGGAGGTAGGTTAAGTGGTATGTGGCTCCAGCCAGTATCTTCTCAAGTTGGTTACTTGGTGAGTATCCCCAAAGATATGGACTTATGGGGGTAGATTTAGTTCTTCCTCGACCTGACCAGTGGGCGCATAGTCCTGGTTGTACGTATAGTGCCTGGTCGAGGTATAATATTCAGGCAGGCGCCAGTCTCCCCCTCCATCTTTATTTTAAGAGCGTTGCAAATTACTTCAACATTGCTCCTTTTTAAATAACTCCAAATGGATACTTAATGCTCTCAACATTATTTATCCTTTATCACGATCAAGGATAGGTCACTCTTACTCCTCATGAGGTCCATTACTTATTCGATTTGAAATTGAACCCAAACTATAAAGGTACTAGGTTCTTCTACTTCTATCACCGGGACAAGACCAAGGAGTTCTTGACTGAGCCAACGTTTAGAAGCAACGTGGCCAGTTATAATAAAGAGTATTTTCAAACAACTTCCCTGGTCGCAGACAATCGAGCTTTCCAACAAGCAGGTAATTATTTTAGTTTGCGAGGTCACATTCTTCCTCATTTTTTCTTGTTGCGTTTTAGGGCCATGGGATAGACCCATTCTTACTATGGACATGGCCAGGTGAGCAGTGGTCTTAGATCGACTTCCCTTTGAAGCCAAGAACTGTAGACTACTCGTAATTGATGAGAACCTGAGGAGAGACGGTCTGCTCGATACCCACCACACAAATGAAGAAGGCGTTGCTAGTGGAGGAGCTACTGAGGAAGAACTGGGGCATTCCGACCAATTTAAGGCGGTCCCTGTCCCTCAGAGGATGACAACAAGGACTAGCATAAAGGAGCAAGATGATGATCCTCGCCCTCGAGCCTTAGCACCTTCTGTTGATAAGGGAAAAGGAAAGATGGTGCTGGAAGTGGAGGAGGACGAGCCCGTGTCTTCTGACGATCAGGAGGGAATTCCACATAAAATAGTTATTACTTTTTGATGTGTGTGTATGATGTGGTCGTAGGCTGTTTTGAAAAGTCTTTTGAGTCATATAACTTTTTTTTATACATTTCCATAATCTGATAGACGTGAATTTTTTTACTACAGCCATGTATGATTTAGAGATGTTCAGTCTCTATGCTTCCCCTCCAGCTCTGACCAAAAAAAGTACAAAGTCGAAGGACGGGGGCCGGTTCGAGCAACAAGCCGGCAGTAAAGTAGTAGAGGAGTGATCCTCCAGCTCACAGATCTCCTGCTACTTCTTCGATGGCACTATCCAGCCAATCGACAAACACTCCTCCTATTGTCGCTCCCAAGCAGAAGGGCACTCCATCCCCTACCCTTGGAATTGACCCCCTCTCAGATGAGAAGGAGCAAGTAAAGGAAAGGTTGAAAACAACTGCTTGCTCCATCTCTTCCTGGGTCTAGGCCCATGTTCAACACCCTACGAGTGTTGATGCTATCTTCAAGCATCAAAACTCGTCGGTCGACTCCAGTCTTGGACGAGCACTTTCCAAGATCCTTTCTGTAAGTTATTCTTTATTTATTTCTCAATTTTCCTTCAAATTCATATACTCGTTTATTCCTTTTATGTGCTTAATATTGTTTTGCTTTGTTTCTGTAAGGTATTATTACTCTCACCAACACCTGCACTGAAGTAGTTAAACTCGAGGAGGCCTTGAGGAAATCATGGGATGCCGTGAAACATTTTAAGGACAGACATACCCTCAAGTTTCAAGCTGCTCGGGAATTGCAGGAGGATCTTGACAGCAAGAACACCGAGATCGATAATAAAAGCAAAGTGATCAAGGTTCTCGAGGAGTCAAGGGAAAAACTCCTTCAAGATAAAAGGAGTAGTCTCGACGTTCGTGTTAAGAGCTCGAGGAGTAGCAACTCAAGTTAGCGGACGAGAAGAAACTTCTCGAGGAAGAGCTTCAGCATGAAAAAAAGTCACACTTCTCAAACTTGACCAAGTTCAAGAGCGCGAACTTCAATTGCTTTTTCCTATTTTGGAAGAACTATAAGGAAGCTAATTTTGACTACATCCCTGCTCATCTTCACGACAAAGAAATCGCCAAGTGTGTTGCCCACGAAGAGGAGGAGCTTGCTGCTGCTGAAGAAGTCCCTGCCACTCCTAGGGTCAAGCAGGAGGATCCTGAGAGGGAGGATGCCGAGGTAGTGGAGCCTTGAAGAGGGCATCTTATTTTTTTTATTTCACCTTGGATCTTAAGGTCCATGGTGCAAAAACAATGGCTGGCCGAGCAACTTTTAATCTCAGATAATATGTGTGATTATTTTTACTCTTGCTTTATTCATATTATATACTACTCATATGATTTTATTTCTATACAACAATTTTCTTTGCTTGGGGGTGAGCATCTTGGATTTTTATGTCCTTGTTGGACGAAGCACAATATTTTATAAATTTTTGAAAATTTTCTAAGTATTACCCAGTTGTGCTATTTTAACTTATTTACTTATGTGCGATTATGTATACCCTATATTCCCCCAAGTGATTGAGGAGGTCGGTCCTTGGTCACTTGCCAAATAAACCAGACTTGCTCGAGCTAACACAACTGCTCGAATATTGTATCATATAGCAGTGTACTTGGATTTTTTTTTAAGAATCACACATGTTAAGTAATACTTGTTTAATAACAAAATTGGAAATAATGAGTGTGTCAAACACACTCCCTTGTATATATCTCATAATAAAATGGACAAAACATGTCTATTGAAATTCTACAAGAAATGCATGTTTTTGAAGATGAAACATAAAGAATTGAATCGAACTAGGTTATTGGTCATTTATTAAGGGCAAAACATGCCTAATAACCACATAATAAAAAAAATTGTCTACGTAATAATTGGTAGAGAAACAAAATGGGCAATACGTGCCTTACAACCAAAAAATAAACAATTGGGAAATAATCATGCCTTTACAAGTAAAATGGAACAAGAATAATGCTAGTCGGAGTGAATGGGAAAAACGTTCCTTCGACCAGTATTCATTGATAATATTTTTGCAAGTGTTCACCATTCCAGTATCTTGCATTTATTTCACCATTCAGTCAAGCAAGTTCATATGTTCCTGGTTGCAGTACTTCTACGATCTGATATGGTCCTTCCCAATTTGGTCCCAAAACACCTGCTCCAGGATCCCTAGTGTTTTGGAACACTTGTCACAATACTAGATCTCCTAGGGCAAACTTTATATTCTTGACTCGAGAGTTGAAGTATCTGACTACTTTTTGCTGGTAAGCAACCATTCACAATTGTGATTTTCTTTTTGTTCCTCGATCATGTCGAGGCTTTCAACTAATAATTGGTGGTTTTGATCTTGGTCATACATACTACTCTGATGTGATGAGGGGGGTCAACTGGTATCATTACTTCATATCCATAAGCTAGGGAAAATGGAGTATGTCTAGTTGAGGTTTGAGCAGTAGTTTGATATGACCATAAGACTTCCGAAAAAATATCCGACCAATTGCCTTTGGCATGCTCGAGACGCTTTTTCATTGTGTCCTGTAAGGTTTTGTTGCAACTTCTACTTGTCTTTTGCTTGGGGGTGAACAACTGCGGAAAAGCTTTTGGTGATACCATACCTTACATAAAAAATATGTAAATGTGTTGTTGTGAAATTGAGTGCCATTATCTAAAACGATCTTTTTTGGTATCCCATATCTGCATATGATGTCTTTTACTACGAAATCGAGCACCTTTTTGGAAGTAATTGTAGCCAGTGGTTTGACTTCGAACCACTTTGTAAAGTAATCCACCGTGACCATCACAAATTTCACTCCACCCTTTCCTGTTGGGAGTTTCCTGATAAAATCAATGCCCCATACTACGAAGGGCCATGGGCTCTGCATTTGTTTAAGTTCATTAGGCACTGCTCGAGGGTTTTTGGAGAATCCTTGATACTTATCACATTTTTGGACGTACTCCATGGAATCTTCATTCATCGTGGGCCAAAAATATCCTTGTCTCAATATCTTATTGGCTAGACTTTGCCCCCTGCATGGTTGCCACATAATCCTTCGTGCACTTCTATCATTAGTAGTTCGACTTCTGTTTTAGTAACACATCGAAGCAAAGGCATAGAATACCCTCTTATTTACATTACTCCATAAATAATCATGTACCCAACAGTTTTCCTTGAAATTCATCGTGCTTCATTTTTGTCTTGAGGAAATGTTCCGTGATCCAGGTACGTGGCCATATGAGTCATCCAGGAGGGAGTATAATCGAGCAGTAGTGTTTGCTCGATTTCATTAATACTTGGTTGGACCAAGTGCTCAACTAGCATTATGTTTAGGGTGTCTGCATCCTTGGCACTTGTGAGTTTTGCAAGGGCATCTGCATTGGAATTTTTGTCACGGGGCACTTGTTGGATGGTAAATTTTTTGAATTGTGCTATGAGATATTTTGCCTTGCTGAGGTAGGATGCCATTTTTATTCCTCGAGCCTGGTATTCTCCCAACACCTGATACACAACTAGTTGTGAATCACTATATATGTCTACTGCCACAACATTAACATCTCTAGCGAGTCGTAATCCTACTAGCAATGCTTAGTACTCTACCTCATTGTTTGAGGCATTGAAGCCAAACCTTATTGCGTACTGAATACGATGTCCTTCAGGTGTGATAAGTATAAGTACAACTCCAGAATTTTCCTCATTGGAGGATCCATCTTCGAACAGCCTCCAAACATGTCAATTTTCTTTGTTGTCCTCAGGTTTTTTTGCTTGCTCATCCTCTTTTGGTATTCCAGTGCATTCATCAATAAAGTCTACTAAAGCTTTCCCTTTAATAACAATTATTGGCTGGTAGGTAATGTCATACTGGCCGAGCTCGACAACCCACATAAGTAATCGACCAGGTGCCTCTGGCTTTTGCAGAACCCGCCTGAGAGGTTGATTGGTTAATACTATGATTGGATGAGCTTGGAAGTAGGGCCTTAATTTTCTTGCTGCGAGCAACAAACAATAAGTTAGTTTTTCAATTAATGGGTACCGTGATTCTGCCACAACCAACCTTTTGCTTATATAATATACTGGATGTTGGTTCCTATCTGCTTCTCGGATTAGGGCTGCACTAACAACGTATTGAGTGACTGCTAGATTCAAGTATAGAGTTTTCCCATCAATCGAATTTGATAAGACTGGAGGTTGAGTCAAGTGTTTCTTAAGTTCCAGGAAATCCTTTTCACATTCCTCAGCCCATTCAAACTTGTTATTTCTCCTTGACATGTTGAAAAAGGGTACACACTTGTTAGTGGATTTTGAGACAAATCTGCTGAGGGCTGCAATCCATCCTATAAAACTCTGTACCCCGAGTAAGCATCCATAAATGTGAGGATTTCATGCTCTGGAGTGGCATCGACTAGTTGGTCGATTCTTGGTAGGGGAAGCAGTTATTTGGGCATGCATTGCTTAAGTCATTGAAGTCTACACAAGTCCTCCATTTTCCATTGGGTTTTGGTACTAGGACGAGATTAGAAACCCACTCGGGGTTGAAAACCTCTCTTATAAATCCATTTTCTTTTAGCCTTTGGACTTCTTCTTTCAAGACCTTTGACCACTCTTTATCGAGCAACCTCCTTTTCTGTTGTACATGCTTAAAGTTGTCTCTGTCTATATTTAGAGTGTGGATGATAACTGTGGGGCTTATGCCAACCATGTCCTTGTGCGACCAAGTAAACACATCCTGATTGTTCCTTAGGAAGTTTACATGTTCAGACTTGACTTCCTTTGCCAATCTTCTTCCAATCTTGACTATCTTTGTTGGATCGTTTTGGTCAAGTGGGACTTCCTCTAGGTCTTCAACAGAAACCACCCCAATATCAAAGTCCCCAAAGTGAGGATCAATATCTTCTCCTTCGCTTTGGGCAACTCCCTATTTGGAGTTGCTCGCCTGTTCTGAGGAGGCATTACCTTGTTGCTCGGTGTTGCTTATTCCCATTTATGTTGTTGGCTTGCTAATCTCTGGTCCAACAAATATCATGTTGGTCGTGGCCAAGCCTTTCATAGCAGTTGTAATGGAGGAATTATAGCATTCCCAAGCCTCTCTCTAGTTTCATTTTGCACATCCGATTCTGGCATTGGTAGGAAACTTCATCATGAGATGAAACACGAATGTTAATCAAGATCGATCTTCCTAAGAGGGCGTTGAAGGCCGAGGGAATATTTACCACAACAAATGTTTCCATAACCGTGTTGTTTGCAGGTGCAGTTCCCACTATTACTGCTAACTTGATTGTTCCTGCTGGAGTCATCCCTTCTCTGTTAAAACCATATAAAGTTTGTGTGCACGGTTCTAGGTCTCGAACAGACAACTTTATTCTTTCAAGGGTTGTTTTGAACATGATGTTTATCGAGGAACCATGATCTATCATCGTCCATGCTACAATCATGTTATCAATCTAGGCCTCGATTACCAAAGGATCATTATACGGGAATTTAACGTGCGCGACGTCATCTTCTGTGAATGTTGTTGGCTTACATTCATAACAAGGGGTTTTGGAAGTACGCTCCTCGACTACTAGTAATTCATTCATCGCTTTGTGGCAAAGTGTCTGAGCATAGAATTCTAAGTCTTTTCTACTTTTTCCTGCCAAGTGTGGTCCTCCACATATCATGTGTAGCCGATCAGCTACGGGAGCTGGCTATAATGGTTGAGTTGGTGCATCCGTATTGGGTGTAGCAGCTTGGCTTTGATCAGTAGGACGTTGAACATACCTTCTCATGGCTTGATGGTTTTGGCAGAAGTGAAATTTGATTTCGTCCTTAAACTAGTTACACTTGTTGGTGTCATGTTCGTAGTCGTTATGGAAACGACAGAACTTGTTTGTTTCTCTCTTACTTATGACTTTCCTTATGGGATTAGGCTTCCTATAAGGTACCTTGGCTTGTGTAGCTTGAAAGACTTCTGCTTGTGACCCCAAGAGCGTAGAGTATGTGGTAAAATGAAGATTGTACTCCCATGGCTAATCATTGGTTTTGGGCCTTTTGTTGTCTTTATTATTTCCACCATTCTAGTTGTTGTTTCGTTTTCCACTTCTTTGCCCATTGTTATTTCCATTACCATTACCATTGGTTGTCTGGTTTTGGTTTGGAGCTCCATTATTTTTGGCTGGAATGGCAGTACTAGTACCTGCCTGATTGACTTGATATGGTCTTCTAATGGTCTTTTCTAGTTTAATGAACTTGTCTGCTCGATCTAAGAACTCCCTTGTTGAGTAGAAAATTTTCCTCCTTAAGTCAGTCCATAAGAGACCCTTTACTTGGAATCCAACCATGATGCCCATCATCTTTCCATTGTCGCTAACCGTCTTTGATTGGTCAGCCTCTTGCATGAACCTTTACACATAGTCATTTAGAGGCTCATCGGTCCTTGCTTGATGTCAACAAGGTCGTTGAGTTCAACAGGTGTATTACGAGCAACAAGGAATTGTGAGTAAAAGAGCCTCATAAATGTATCCCAGGATGTAATGGTTCCTGGCTCCAGTTTGAAGAATCATTGTTGAGCAGAATTGAATAAAGTAGCAGGAAATTGTTGGGATTAGTGCTATTTAAAGCATGTGTTTTGAACAATGTTTTATGAAATAAATAATTGAAATGAATTTTTGCATATATTTTTTGTTTATTATTTTTACTTTCCCAAATTCGTTATTGTGACTACAATCTTGTATTGGTAAGAGAGAATAATATCACATCCGAGCCTTACTTACAGTATTTAGTCAGGAAAAGAACATACTTAAAAGAAATTTGTTCTTCAGGGTCAAACATGTAATTGAGATAAATAAATTAATTAATAAATAAAATTTTGAATTTAATAAATTAATTAATTATATTTTTTGAAAATTATGTTGGTATTTTTGAAAATAGCATTTAAATAATTAAGATAATTAATTTTGAATTAATTAGCTTTATTTATTTAAATAATGCAAAAAAGATATTTCTGATAATTCAAATTGGATTTGAATTTGAAATGATATTTATTCTTTAATTATTCTGATAAATAAGTTATCAAGTTTAGACATTTTTTTATAAATAATAATTAAAAGAAAATAGTTGAAACATATCCCTGATGTGTTACACGCCAACTACAGTGCATGCACTATAGTTAGCGTGTAACAAGGTCAAAGAATGGGTCTTGGATATTTCTTTTTTTGATTTAATTATTTAATAATTGATTTATAATTTGAATTTTGAATTTTTGAATTTTAAAATTTAATTAATTCTTTTATAAATCTATCAAATGGAAAGAATTTCACATAACTTTTGAAAGAGAATAATATACTTTCGACAGAGAGAAAAATATATCGTATAATTTTTTTCTATCCCTGAAAATTGTATCAGACCTATTATTCCAAGATCTCACGTGTTGAGAATATCTTGAGAATCATAAATTTTTCCCTATCATTACTCTACGTGCCCACACATGTCTTAAAGTGTAGAGATACATCTTGGAAGATCTTGGATTGGATGTTCATTGGAGATACAAAAAGATAGCAATGATTCTTGATAGTTTTTCAACTGGTAAATCCTCATCTTTTATTTCTCTATGATTAATCTATTGCATGTTAATGGATCTGATTATTTAAAGTTTGTTTAAATAATTTTTTTTGAAATATTTGGGCCCAACACCCCGTGCTTTCCGCTGCGCACATGGTAAACCAGTTAAATTTCGAGGACGAAATTTCTATAAGGAGGGGATAGTTCTAACGTCCCAAATTTGCTAATAAGGCTCAGTGCCTTGATTATTGTGCCAGGAGGGCATAATTGGATGTTTATGTATTAATATGAATTAATTGTGATTATATTTGTGAATTTTATGAGTTATATTATGATATGACTAGTCATGCATGCTTAAGTGTATTAAATGTGCTTGTAGGTCCGTTTATGTGAAAAATGACATTTTTGTAATTTTGACCCATTGAGGGTATATCTGTAACTATACATGTGTTATGAGTGGGATCACATTATTATGTGGATATATTTGAGATATTCGGCCTCGTGGATACCCTTAGTCGCGCCCTTGGCACACCTTACGCATCCCTCAGGTGCGCCCAGCCGCGCCTCTGGGGCACCTCGTGCGACCCGTCGCATGCACGCCCGTGCGTGCGTCTGGCGCTAACAATCCCTGCTGCCTTGCTCGCCTAGCCGCACCTAGCTTCCTAGTGTGTTGGTGGTTTGGTGGCTCTTTGAGTAACCCCACCAACCCAAGCCCCAAATTGCAAACCCTAACTCACTTGGCTCCTTACCCGAGCCCTAGAGTGATTAATTGGTTTCCTAGAATTTGTGGGCTTGACCCAAATTGTTAATTGGAATTTTAAAATTCTAATTAAATTTTTAATTAAGTGGCCCAAGTTTAAAATGGACCTAAATGACCTATTGGGCTTTTATTTGCCAAGTTCAATAAATTTAAAAGATTGTTTAAAATTATTGAAGTCATTTATAATTAAAAAAAATGGGCTAGATGGCATAAAAATAATAAAAGACCCAAAAGATGGAGATGTAGATTCTACATGATGCCTTGGTTTTATTTTTATTTATTTTGTAATTTATTGTAAGTTTTGTAATTTTTCTAGAAATAAGCAAAACACCCGGCTCGCATTTATATACTTATTTATTGTTTTTATATAATTGTTTGAATACATTAAAAGTGTTTAATAACATTGTCATGCATTATAACATGCCATTCATATTACCCACACATTATATCTGTTATACCCAGATTTCGAGACAAGGAGTCTTGATCCCGAAAGCTGGGCTCGACGGGTGTGAACTCGAAGTATGCATGGTCGTCATTTGATCCTTTAGTCAGACCGCTCTACCATAATTGTCGACCTCAAAAGCTCGAAGATGTGCAACCTCGAATATGTTCTGAGCTCGCGCGACATGACACTTAAACATATTTTTCACCAATTACCTTCAGGCGAGATAGCTTGAACTCGTGAAGTACAAGCTCGGATGTAGCAGCTTCGTCGTCATCCACATGCCCCGAGCATAGCACGAAGTTTGGGTGGCAAGCTCGTGAATGACTCTTGGTCTCGACAGAGTCAATGCTAATGGTCGATCTCG
Source organism: Humulus lupulus (assembly GCF_963169125.1). Taxonomy (NCBI): domain Eukaryota; kingdom Viridiplantae; phylum Streptophyta; class Magnoliopsida; order Rosales; family Cannabaceae; genus Humulus; species Humulus lupulus. Next base: position 163,437,101 of record NC_084795.1, read on the forward strand.
AAGATTGGATAATTCATCTGAAATAACCCATTACGTGTGAACGTGTTTATTGTTCTTTAATCCCCTAATTTAAGGGATATCATTTAATCTATTATCCGTTCCCGATTTCCATGGGACGTTTCCATGTATATAGGATATATTGAATTTAATATCATTATTTCAATTGATATACAGAATATCTTCCCGAAATATGTGGGAATGAACTCTGTAACCTTCCCTATAAATAGAGAAGGAATCACCACTTGTAGGGGATCGAATTTTGATTTCTGATTTATTGGGAGAAAGCTCTGGGTAATTCATCTTTGAAGAATTTCCAGAAAACTCCAAGTCTTAATAACATAGACTCGTGGACTAGGCAGAATTAGTTGCTGAACCACGTAAAAACCTTCTTATCTTCCTTTTTAAATTCATTCACTCCATTTTCCATTTGCTTAATTGCTCTACTGTTTAAGTTGATGAAAAATGGTGTCAACAGAATGGTGCTTTCATTGAGAGCATTAAGTAGTACGTGTGTAAGTCTAGTCAAAAATCCTCCCAGAATCAACAATGACAGCGAATGATCCCAATGTTCCATAGGAGGAAATTTTAAATGAAGCTGACTACCCCCGACGCCCTGGAAAACAGCCTATGGTGAATTCGAACCCTGATAAGAGGAGTGGGTCATCTGACTCTCGGGGACCATCGGTCCCCAGGGACAACGAGGACATGTATTATAATCCCAATAATGGAGCTCGAAAATCTTCAACTGCGAAAGAAGCTGGCAGAAGCCAGAAAACGTAATGAGGAGCTGGCTAGACTGGCTGTCGAGGCCCAGGCGGCTCAGGCCCCGCCTCTGCCAGAGGACCAAGCTCCACCTCCACGAGACTTTCATGTTCCACCACGCAGGCCTCGTGGGCGACCGCGCAAAAACACTGCCACTCGAAGAACGGAGCAACCTCCGCCACCGGCAGAACAACTTACTCCATCAAGGCCTCGGAGAAGTACCCGGGCTGGAGCTCCTACTAACTCAACTGCGGAGGTACCGGCCGAGATAGGGAATAACCGAGCCCCCACAAAGGCTCAGACCCAAAATCCTGGTAACGCACAGAACGTTCCTGAACCGGTTCGAGCAAACTCGGGACCTTCTTGGGCTTGTAATGAATGGCAGCCCCCATCACCCATAAGGCACCCACCATTACCGATAAGGTATCCCTCACCAAGTCAGAGAAACACGCAACAGACTCGGGGTGATAGGGAAAGGCGAGCTGGGAAAATACATGGGAATGGGGAGATTGCTAGGGAGCATAGAGGTACCCAACCCACGACAAGCCAAATGTCTCGGTCTCATACTATTGAGACGAGGCAACCAGCAAGGAACCCATCTCGAAACAACCGCGCAGCGAGCCATGTTAGTGAAGGCTTGGGAGACACTAGATCGGTCAGTATGTATGACCAGGGACGCAGAAATACTGGGAATCGAAGGGATCACCCAGATTTACGAGAACACCTGAACCATAATCGGGGTAATGATAACCCCTCGAATCCAGATCTGAGGGATCACCTCAATGGACACAAGAATCCTATATGGAGGCGCGAAACTGGGGTTGTGATCAACGATAACTAGTTTCAAGTCATACCCCCCATGGATGCAGTCCAAGAAAGGATTGAACAACTGGAAAGAGCATTCAGGCTCTTACAAAATGAAAGAGGTCGGGATCAGGACGAAGAGTTCGACGAAGAACTAGAGCCCTTTGCCCCCCATATTTCTAGCACCCCGTTTCCTCAGGGATTCTAAATTCCTCATGTCCCACCATTTGATGGGAATTCCGATCCATATAGTCATTTGAGTACGTTCAATACAATCATGCGAGCGAGTAATGTGGGCTACGAGCTCAGATGCATGTTGTTTCCAGCATTGCTCACAGGGACAGCAAAAAACTGGTTTTTGAAGTATAAGAGACATTCGATCGCTTCTTGGGATCAATTGTCTAGAGATTTCAAAAAGAAATTCAAAGCCATGATCGGAATTAGGCCCGACGCATCTGCCTTGACCAATGTCCGACAGCAGCCGAATGAAACATTGAAAAGTTACCTAACAGGGTTTAACTTGGAAGTCGCCTGAGCTCGTGACGTAGATGATAGTGGCCATTTAATGGCTGTCTGAGCTGGAGTAATGCCTGGAAGTCCTCTCTGGGAGGACATGCAGAGGAAACCCGTAAGGTCCTTAACTGAGTTCAATCAATGAGCTAAAAGGTTTGTTAATGTAGAAGAGGTGAGGTCAGCATCTAATATGACCTCTCAGCCCATAACTACAACAAAAAGCGCAAACTCTACTTCGACCTCGGCAGATCCTACAACCTCAAAACCCCCTGGGGACAACCCTTCTAAAAGAAAGAAGAATAAAGGGAATAATCTGGAGGTGGAAGGGGGAAAGAAGAAGAAAGGGGAAATATATTTCTCCGTATACAAAGTGTATACCGAGCTCAATGAGTCTTGGGAAAATATCCATCTGGCTAATGAAAACCAGGTCCCTTTCAGACATCCGGACCCCATGAGAAACCAAAAAGCGAAAAGAGACTCCAACAAATACTGCAGATTCCATAGAGATATCGGACATACAACTGATGAATGCAGACAATTAAAAGATGAGATTGAAGGCCTGATCTCAAGAGGATATTTCAGGCAATATATTAGAAATCAAAACCCTAATCAGGCTTCTACCAGCCAAAGGACAGCAGCAGCACCTCCTGCCCAGAACAACAACTCCCGAGCAAGGGAGGATGAATGACCCCCTCCGATTGATGGAGAAGATGTCATAACCATCTCGGGGGGACCACATATCGCAGGATCGGGCAGGAATGCCTAGAAATGATATGTGAATGAGCTGAAAACAAGTGACGGATCTCCTTACGAACCCGAGCCTAGAGCTCCAAAACAGCAAAGGGTTGAATCTCAACCCATAACACTTACTGAGGATGATGCATCTCATGTACAATTCCCTCACAACGACCCACTAGTCATCACCCTTTAACTTGCGAATAAGAGGGTACACAGAGTCCTGATTGATAACGGGAGCTTAGTAAATATCCTTTATAAGGCCACCTTAGAAAAGATGGGACTAGCACTTCGTGACCTAAAGGCCTGTGTAGCGACATTGTACGGTTTTTAGGAGAAGGGATTGCCCGTGTGGGATCCATTGAACTCTCGGTGACCATGGGAGACTTCCCAGTCTCGACAACCAAGATGATGGAGTTTGTAGTAGTGGATCTTCCATCAGCCTACAACGTACTGCTCGGGAGACCCGCCCTGGTAGGGCTGGGGGCAGTATCGTCTGTTAGGCACCTAGCCATCAAGTTACCGACTTCTAGTGGCATTGGGATGCTGAAAGGAGACCAGCTCACGGGAAGGGAATGTTACAGCATTTCCGTTAGAAGAAAAAAATAGACAAGTGCACAAACACTTGTCATAATTAAGAACAAGGATGGGACAGTATTCGAGATGGACGAAGAAATTGATCCAAGGGTAGAGGAAAGAGCCAATCTTGAGCCATTATAAGAGCTCAAAGAGGTCAAGCTCGAAGAAGTAGACCCCCCGAAAATAGTAAAGGTAGGGAAAAGCCTTTTGGAAGAAATCAAATAGCAATTAATTTGCTTTCTGAAAAAGAACCAGGATGTTTTCGCGTGGTCACATTCATACATGGTAGGAATAAGTCCGAATGTGATAAGCCACGTCCTTAATATTAACAAGAGTTTCCCCCCGAAGCAGCAAAAGCGGAGACTCCTGGACGACGAAAGAAAGAAAGCCTTGAAAGAAGAGGTCGACAGGTTAAAGGCAAATTGATTTATACGAGACGCCTTCTACCCGGAGTGGGACGCTAACCTGGTGCTAGTTCCAAAACCTAACGGAACATGGCGAACCTGTATTGATTACTCGAGCCTCAATAAATCATGTCCTAAGGACTGCTTCCCCCTACCTCAGATCGACCAGCTCGTAGATGCCACAGTTGGGCATGGACTTATGTCATTCATGGACGCCTATTCTGAATATAACCAGATTGCCATGCATTCCCCAGATCAAGAACATGCAAGTTTTGTAACGGACAAAGGACTGTATTGCTACAATGTCATACCGTTCGGGCTCAAGAATGCTGGAGCCACATACCAACAACTCGTAAATATGATGTTCTCTGAACAAATAGGAAATAACATGGAAGTTTATGTTGATGAGATGTTGGTCAAATCTAAACATAACAATAACCATGTGGATGACCTCGAAGAATGCTTCGCCATACTTCAGAAATACAACATGAAGCTCAACCCCCATAAATGCTCCTTTGGAGTGTCGTCGGGAAAGTACCCCAGTTTCATTGTAAACGCACGAGGAATAGAGGCTAATCCTGACAAGATCCATGCGTTAATTGACATGCCCTCACCTCGAAAGCATAAGTATGTCCAGAGTTTGACTGGGCGGATGACAGCATTAAGTAGGTTTATCTCGAAATCTACAGACCGCTATCTACAATTTTTTAATCTTTTGAGAGGGGGCAAAAATTTCGAGTGGTCAGAGGAATGGGAGCTAGCATTCCAAGAGCTCAAGAAGCATCTTGCGGAGCCTCCTATCTTGTCAAAACCTATCACAGGAGAAATTTTATAATTATATCTTGCTACAACCGAACACGCCATCAGCACCGTGCTCGTCCGAGAAGACCAGAAGGTGCAAAATCCAATGTATTACGTCAGCGAAAGGTTACTGGGGGCAGAATTGAGATATCCCTTAATGGAGAAATTTTCTCTCAGCCTAATTCACTCGTCTTGAAAGCTCCGACCTTACTTGCAAGCACACCCCATCAATGTGCTGACTGACCAACCACTACGACAAGTCTTATCAAAGCCAGAGGCCTCAGGCCGATTATTGAAATGGGATGTTGAGCTCGAACAATTCGAGATTACTTATCATCTGAGGACAACCTTTAGAGGATAGGCCCTGGCAAAGTTCATAGTGGAATGCACCGGAGTGACTGACGATGAAGTTATAACCCTGGCATGTGAGCTGTGGAAACTTTATGTCGATGGGTCTTCCAACGAGAATGGATCGGGGGCAGGAATAATACTGATCACCCCAAATGGGAGTCGATTTCACTCCGCTTTAAGATTTGACTTCGAAGCATAAAATAACAAGGCTGAATACGAAGCTCTACTGGCAGGACTTCGAATAGCCAAGGAACTCAAAGCTAAGGTGATACATTGCTATAGTGACTCTCAGTTGGTGGTCAACCAAATCTTAGGGGAATACCAGGCTCGTGGGACAAGAATGGCTGCATATCTGGAGAAAGCAAAAGCAGCACTCGAAAATTTTGAGTTTTACACGATAGAGCAGGTACCCTGAGAGCGAAATTCAAATGCAGACGCCCTAGCCAGGCTCGCATCATCCACCAAGGTCGAAAAGCTGAATGTTGTGCCAATCGAACATCTATCGACACCCAGTGTAAGCAAGCCTGAACGAGAGGATGTCTGCATGATTAACTCTGAGCCAACCTGGATGACCCCGATAGTTGAGTACCTCAAAACGCGCATCCTCCTAGCAGAACGATCCAAGGCTCGGAAACTGATGTATCAGATTCCCAGGTACACTATTGTGGAAGGTAGGCTATATCGACAAGGATACTCTATGCCATTACTATGGTGTGTGACTCCACCCAAGGCTAAGAAGATCATAGAAGAGATTCATGAGGGGTTCTATGGGGACCACACTGGGGGGCATAGCCTATCTAAGAAAATTATACGCCAAGGGTACTTCTGGCCCACCATCAAAGCAGACTCATTTGATTATGTCAAAAGATGCGATAAATGTCAATAGTTTGCCACAATCCCTCAAGCTCCACCTTCTGAGATAACTATGATGACCTCCCCATGGCCATTTGTGATCTGGGGAATTGACCTCATAGGCTCGCTGCCAACAGGCAAAGGCGGAGTTAAATACGCAGTAGTCGCGGTAGATTACTTTATGAAGTGGATCGAGGTCGAAACTCTAGCAACAATTACCTCGAAGAAAGTCTTGGACTTCGTGGTGAAAAACATCATCTGCCGATATGGGATGCCAAGGAAGATAGTATCCAATAACGGTACTCAATTCGATAGCAACTTGTTTAGCAACTTTTGTGAGAAAAATGGGATAATAAAAAGTTTCTCCTCAGTGGCCCATCCCCAAGCGAATGGCCTAGTCGAGGCTGTGAATAAAACACTGAAGAATTCTATGAAGAAAAAGTTGGAAGAAGCTAAGGGGAAATGGCCCATAGAGTTGCCCCAAGTTTTGTGGGCATATTGAACCACAGCTCATACTTCAATAGGAAATACCCCTTTTTCTCTAGCATATGGATGCGAGGCTATGCTGCCAATCGAGGTCGAAATACCCACCATTCGAACCCACGCTTATGACCAAGCCTCGAACCAATCCCAACTCGAAGTAAATCTAGACCTGATTGAAGAAAGAAGGGACGAGGCTCAACTAAAAAATGCTGCATACCAATAATGAGCTACTTGGTATTTCAATAAGAGGGTTCGAGATAGAAAATTCGGTGTGGGAGATTTGGTGCTGAGGCGTGTGTTCTTGGCTACACGGGACCCGACTGCTGGCATGCTCGGGCCTAATTGGGAAGGACCTTATCAGATCGAATCAGTTATCCTACCTGGCGTCTACAAATTGGCAAGATTGAATGGGGATTTGGTACCACGATCATGGAATGGTGAACATCTACGACCTTACTATCAATAGTGTAGGAACGATTACACCTGTAACCATGCTTGTTTATCTTCGCTATGTTTCTGTTAATAAATTGTTCAATTCCGAATAAAATTCATTTTCGTTTCAATATGTTGTATTTTTTGCAAACTCTCTTGATTTAATAACCTATAGTCACACTCATAGGATATTAAAGGGGCATTAGTGGTATATATACCGTCAGTTTGAAAAAATAAAATAGCATATACGAAAAGCATAAAAGTGTTTGGAAATAACCAAATACGCGAGCTAAGATAGTTTGGACATAACCAAATTATTAAAAAATAAGTGTTTGGAAATAACCAAATATGCAAGCTAAGATAGTTTGGACATAACCAAATTATTAAAAAATAAGTGTTTGCAAATAACCAAATACGCGAGCTAAGGTAGTTTGGACATAACCAAATTATTAAAAAATAAGTGTTTGGAAATAATTAAATACACAAGCTAAGATAGTTTGGACATAACCAAATAAAAGTGTTTGGAAATAACCAAATGCGCGAGACAAAATAATTTGGATAGAACCAAATGCACAATCTAGATATAACTAGATCAAAAAAATATTTGTGTGTGGATTACGAACCAAAAGCACGACCTAAACAGGTTTGGAACCAAACCAGCTAAAATTAATCGACAGAAGGTTGGAATAAACCTACTTCGAGTTAAGTCAAAATCGAGGCTGGAGTATCTTGCAAAAAGATAGTTTCGACCTCATAACTTTGGGAGGCTACCCGAGGACGAGTGGACCTCTTTGCTCACCTTATAGTTAAGCTGAGCAACGGTAGCAAGAGACTGGAACACAAACAAAACCAATTAGAACACATGCTAAGCATAAGTATAATAAATGGTAAAGTGAGAGAAATTACCGCAGCAGCGAGCTCGATACGATTATCATAAAGGGTGTTGCAGTCCCGAGCATTGTTCAAAAACTGCCACTGGGGAGCCTCAAAGCTGCTGATGCTCTGGCCTACCCGAGACAAGATGTCCGAGCCGAGAGTAGCCCCATGAGTCCCAGTGGCGCTGTCGACGACATACTCATCAACATGAGTAGAAATTGACAACATGCGCTCTTTCAACGTTGGCTTCTTCGGAGGAGGGCCGAGAGTTGGGCAGACCATGATAGTAGGAGGCATAGGAGGGACATCTATGGTGGAAGCTTCGACTTGGGAAGCAGGGTCCACAGCCAAGCTTGTAACAGTGTGAGCTGGAGGAGGAGGAGTTTTCTCAGTCCGCTTAAGGACTTTGGCAGGCTGATCTGACCTCCACGAGCCCCTTGGACGCTTACTCCTTTGAGCCCCCTCGCCACTGGCGAGCACAGTATTGAGATAAGAGTCCATAACACCTGCATAATTACACCACATTATAAGAAAATCCCAGCCACAAAAAGTCATCACAATGCAGACAAGCACAGAATAAAAGACAAGTGAAGAGGAACCTAACTGGAACTCTCCCCCGAGCTCGTGCTCAATGACCACGTAATTCCCCCATCTTCAGAAGAGGCAGGGGGAGTCCCTTCCCTATATGTTGTAACGCCCTACTTCCTTAGAGCCGTTACTAAGTGAGTTTTTAAGACAAAACAGTGTGCAATGAACTCGCTAACCGAGGTTTTGAAACAAAAGTGTGACTAATTAAAAGTTAAGGCTGTAATCTTTGAAAAGGCGTCGTTTCATTAAAACTTCTATTATTAAACATTTGGGATCCCAAAATAAGGTTTGAAAACTAATTACATTTTTGAAATAAGGTTACAGTTAAGAAATCATAAAATCATAGATTATTACAGCCACTTTCGAATAAACCCCCAACCAAAGCAGTCGGGCAGGCCGAACATGTACGCGCCGCTTCACGCTCTCCGTACTCATGGTTGGTTGATTCAGTCATTGCCCTTACCTGCAACACAGAGCACCCGTGAGCCGAAGCCCAGCAAGAAAACTCATGCAGAACGTAACATATGCAATGTATACAGTTATCATAACAGATAATCCACAAATAAACAAGTCAATCATTAGACTAAGCAAACACGGCCAAGCCGCCCCAGAGCCTTACCGAAGCCTGGGGTATCGGTTCTCACCGCGAGGATAACTCATGTATCCCTTGGGTCCCACCCTGAATATAGCATAACACATGTATCCACCGGGCCCCGCCCTGACTATAGCATCCCATGTGCTAGGTGTTACTTTCGGCCCACGGCCGCCTCGGCTTACGCCGTACTCGGCCCACGGCCGCCCCGGCTTACGCCGTACTCGGCCCACGGCCGCCCCGGCTTACGCCGTACTCGGCCCTTGCCGCTCATTTCATCATAATCACACATATAGTACATTCGAAATAATCATTCACACACATCATGATTCATTTAAGGTTTAAACATTTGCACATAATACAATCTGGGGCCATGCCCTAACCTCGGGTGTTATAGTTTTCTTACCTTTCCAATCAATAGCTTAGATCACCTGACTCCTTGAGCACGATCCCACCCGAGCCTTAGCGCACACCTAGGCACAAACATAGGTCAAAGTCAACACCGAACCCCAAGTCCGAATACCTAGCCTCGGGACCAATCCCGAGCCCCCGGGAAGTCCCAAATCCCCAAAACAAAGTGGCGGAAACAAGCCCCGAACCCTAGGTCAAAATCCATCATCAAAACTCAAAAATTCCCCTCTGTGAACAGTGCAGCGCTACAGCGCTCTAAAGAGGGCGCTGTAGCGCTACAAGCAGAACACCCCTCCAGAAACAGGGACTAGCGCTACAGCGCCCACTGACTAGCGCTGTAGCGCTAGTTGCAGCCCAGAAATCCCAAAATCGCATTTCTGCGATTTCTTTCACCCAATCTCAAACCAAACTTCCCCAAATCTTTATCAAACTCAAAATCAAGCTTATGAACACTCTCCATTCATCCCAAGCATCCCAAATCCTCAAATCCCAAGATCATTTATCCCAAATCTCAAAATCTACCATGAACAACCCTAAACCAGAAATTCATGCAAACCACAAAGATAAAGTCTTAGAAATCATACCATTGCTGCAAATTTCGACCTTGAATCAACCCTAGGCCTCCTTAGCTTGCTCTCCCTCAAAGCTTGCCCAGAAATCCCCTGAGATTCCCATCAATCCAGCTCAAAACACAGCTCAAACCATCAAAACCCTTAAAACCGAAAATCTCTAAAACTTACCTCAAACATTGATGTGTTCTTGCCAAATCTTCAAGTCTAACCCAAGATCCTTGATGCTCAGCCTATCCTTGCTCTCCACTAAGCTTTGCTCCAAGAAAAATGGAGCGAAAAGGTGCAAAAATGCACAAACCGACCCTTGTGAAAACCCCTCTGTTTTTCCTCTTTTCTTTCTTTCCTTTTTCTTTCTTTTCTTTCTTTCTCTCCACAGCCAACACTCTCTATAAATCCCACTAAGTGTAAAGCCTCATAAAACCTATCTTTAAAAGCCAAATGACCAAAATGCCCTTCCTATTAACTCTAAGTCCTTTTGTCCAAATAGGGCCGTTTTAGTCATTTTACCAAATTCCGGCTAATCCTCAAGTGTCCCTAATATTTTCCCGTTGCTTTCCAACACTCGATTAACCACCAAATAAATATTCCCCATCATCAAAATAAATCTCAATCTATTCTCTGAATTCCTGTTCATACCCCCAGGCTCGCCCCGAGCTGGGTATAAATTCCTGTCAACACTTTCCGCTAGCCTGCTCATTGGGATCGCCTCGAGTCACAAAGCACAGATACATCCACATACCACTGTGGCCTCAACAATCAACACATATCAATACAGTTACGCCCAATCATGGCCAAAATTACAATTATGCCCTTCTAACACGATCCGGGCCTACATGCACACTAACTTACATAGTCATGCATCTCAGATAAACAAATAGTCATATAACATGCTTTAAATCATAACCATGCATTTAAATAATTAAAATCACACATAAATCCCATCATGCCCTCCTGGCACGCTAATCAAGGCCCTTGCCTTATTAGCGAATTTGGGTCGTTACATATGTGGAAGTCAACCTCGAAAGGTCCCTATAATTATTTGTCCCGTATTGAACAGCTATTCCGTCCCATACCTCGTTTAGGCTATACATGGTATCGTATTTCCCTAGCCAACTATTGAACCTATGTACTCTCTCATCTACCCAGGACCATACATAAAAGTGGTCCTTATCATCTTCACACAAGACTATGTTGGAAATGTGCCCTGAAAGCATATGTAGTAGACAATGTTTTTATGAAATAAATAAATAAATTGAATTTGTTATGCATATATTTTATGGACTGTATTATTCTATGATAATATTATGTAAATATCAAGAAAATTCCTAAGTTCATGTATGTAATCTCAAACACGTATTAGTACGGGAGGATTGTGTTTGAGATAAATGAACTTGAATAGTTCGCAGTAAAATAAAGTTATGGAATCTTTAGATTAATTACTGCAAGTAAGATCCACTAGTATTATGAATACATGTGATCTAGATCCGGATCACTAGTGTGATAGGACACTTTAGTGGAGGTGCTTTATATATTAGAGAATATATAGAACTGGACTAGATATGTTTATTAATACTTAGTTAAATACCATTTCGAAGTATTAATTAAATATATCAACTGATGATCATATACAAATAGATCTTAATCCTGAAGTTACTATGAACTCCTGTTTATGTTATATGAGTTCTTTTATTCACTTGTTAGGGTCTGTCGGAATGATCAGGCTAAAAACTTTTGTTTTGGAAACTCATTAATATAGATGGCTCGGGACATAGTATACAGATATCGAATCTATGCCTTCTCGCAAGAGATTGAATGATGGTTCTCTTAAGGGTTGACTTTTGGGACTGAAAGGTTATTGAGCTCAAATTCATAATTTAGTTATGAATTAACCTTCACTAGTAGAGTCAATGGTACTAAAGGAAACAAGAGATAATTAAAAGGGTAAAACGGTAATTTTATTCCCAATTAATTATGAACCATTATTAGAGGGTCAAGTTGTATGCAATGATTATATCAATGGACGCTTTATGATTATAAAGTACTCAGTAAATGAAATGTCTATAATTACAAGAGTGCAGTCTCATATTTATAGTGGAATAATCATGAGATTAATAAAATAAGATTATTTAATTAAAGAGTTTAATTAATAATCTCAAATTTATTGGACCTTGGAATTATAGGTCCATAGGTCCCCATAGAAGCTCTATCAACACTGTTCAAGGTAAGAGTTGATATGAAGGGAAAATAGTTTAAAGACATATTTAAGAAGAAATTTGTTCTTCAGGCCAAATATGCAATTATATGATAATAGTGATTAATTAATTAATTAATTACAAATTAGTTGTAGTTAATAAAATTAATTAATATTTAATTATTGTATAATTTTCGAAATTATATTAAATAATTAAATTAATTTTTCGAAATTTAATTAATTAATTATAATTTTCAAAATTATAATAAATTAAATATTTATTTTCAAAAATTTTGGATTTAATTAATTGGTAGAATTAATTAAATATCTTTATTTGAGTGGGAGATAATGATCTGATAAGTTCAAATTGGATTTGAATTTAAAAGATTAATATTTATTCAAATAATTAATTATATTTGATAATTAATTAAAAAGATAATTAATTTGAATTCAAATTTGAATTAGTTATTAGGTTGTTAGATCTTATCTGACAAAGTAATTTGAATAAATAATTAAATAAAATTTGAAAAACCAATATCCCTAGAAATTAGGAAGCTACACGTTCACACACAGTCCAGGACTGTGTGTGGCGTGTAGGACCAGCATTTTTCAGGGATGGGATTTTCAATTTTATTTATTTAATTAATGGATAATTCAAAAATTGGTTTTTGGATTTTTTCATTAATAGAATAATTAATTAATTAAAAAGTAAATTGTAAAATGGTTACAGATTTATTTTTTAAATTTTGAATATTTTCTGTTAAGTATGACTGATCAGAAAATTATTTAGATAAGTGAAGAGAGTGAGACTACTCTGAACATTCGCTCTGTGAAAAATAGAACGATAGTTTTCTCTCCCTGAAAATAAAGAACCAATTCTCAGGCCTATTCTCTTGATCTCATAAGTTGAGTACATCAAGTAGAATCACAAATAAACTATCCTTCATTCTCTAAGTGCCCACACATTTCTTGAGGTGTAGAGAACGCTTCGGAAGATCTTGGTGTGAGTACGTGGGAGCGGCTTGGATAGGAAGATCGCTCTAAATACGAAAAGATAGCAAGGAAACTTGATAGGCTTCAAGAGGTATGATTTATATTATTATCTTGCTCATGATTAATGTATGTATATTAATGGATCCGTATATTTAAAGGTAGTTTAAATATGTTACAAAAAATTTTGTTGTACACTGGGCCAACCATACCACCATTCTGCTGCGTATTAAGAAACTCGTTCCTAACAATTGGTACCAAAGCGGTCATTAATCTCTGCATACATTAATTATTGTGTGGGCATAATATGCATTCTTATGTTATTGTAATATATGTGAATGGATGGATGTATGTATGATAATAGTTTATTCTTAAGGGTCGTTAATTATATGGTGTTTTGGGTTTAGGAATTGTTCTTAAAATTCTAGATGAAAAATGTAAGCCATTTTGGGGCATAGGAATTTTTGTAATTTTAATTTTTTGTGTTAAAATTATTTGAAAAATTCTGTAAGGCCCAAGCCCCGAGTTCCGAGCCCCGAAGCCCGAGCCTCACCCAGCCGGACTGCTGCGTGCTGCCAGCCCAGGCGTCCCGCCCGTGCCCCTGCGCACCTGCGCCCCTGCCCAAGCGCCACTGCGCCATGCCCCTGCGCACCTACACCCATGCCCAGGCCGTGCGCCCCTGCCTAGGTGCCCCTGCGCCATGCCCCTGCACACCTGCGCCCATGCCCAGGACGTGCACCCCTGCCCAGGCGCCCCTGCGCCATGCCCCTGCGCACCTGCCCAGCAGCTCCCCAGCCCAGCCTGCGCGCCTGATGCTACCGCACCCCAGCGCCTGATGCTGCTGCATCCCAGCCGCATGCCCCATGCCGAGCCACCATATGCAGCCGCCCCTAGGGTTTCTAAACCCTAAAGCTTGCATCCAAAAATTGTCCATTTAAATTATGGGCTTAATTAAGTTAACCCATAATTAAAAATTGTTTTATTTTGAATTAATTGTATGAGCCTAAATTCAAATCTGGGCCTAATAACTTATTGGGCATCAAACCCAAGTTAATTATTCTTAAAATTTGTTTAAGATAATTAAAAGTTATTTTAATTCAAAATTAAATGGATAAGTGTCTTAATGGATCAAGACTTCTTGTGAAGGCCCTAAGTAATAGATAGAGATCTATTTAGGTCTTATTTAGTTTCTTACATTTTTGTGTATATTTTTGCAAGTGTTGTAATTTTTCTAGAAATACCCAAGACACCCGATCCACATTTATTTATTTATTTAGCTAGTATTTATTTATTTAAATGTTTGAATGTGATTAAATTGTTTAATACTTTATCATGCATTTTTTGACATGCCATACATATAACCCACACAGTATTTAAAATTGTGCATGCATCTCATATGAGTAGAAACATGCCTTAGGATTGTCCTATGTGATTATATGCTGGTCCATATAATAATAAATCTAGTTTTTAACTAGTTCAAGAGCGGAAACAGATTTTAAAAGTTGCTTAATTTCTAGTATTTAATAAAATTTTTTTATTAAATTATAAATGATATTCTTAGTAATTATGGCAAAATAAAATTTCACTAATTAGGGCATAGTTCTATAATTTTAATTTTGCTTGATTTGATTAGTAATTATTAGAATATCATTTGGTAAAAATAGATCACTTTATTTTTACAACCAATTAAAAAGCATAGGATGTTTTGAGAAAACACATGTTCTAAAATAGTGAGTGGGAGAGGGAGTTATGACAATAAGTCCCGTGGTCTCCATTATTAGTTAGCACCGAGGTAACATGGAGAGGGCCTCGCGGCACCATTGCTTGTGTCCCCCTAAGGAAGGCTTCCGACTGTGTTATTCTCAAGGCAAACTTCTTTTTCAAGAATAGGATTTAATGATGTATTTCAAGTTTGACTGACCCTAAGGCACACTCTTGAGTTAAGTCATTGATCTAAAATAATGGGTTACACTCACAAGGTACATTAGGCTTTCGAGCGGACTAGTGTATTCTTGACCAAACAAGCAGTTGTTTATAAGTCAAAAGAGAAATATTGATTTAAGTTTGAACTTATAAATTTGAGAGCTTGTCTCAAAATTAATTTGGAATTAGCCTGACCTACCCTAAGGTTGGTCCATTAATGTTCAAATTAATTAATCGTGGAATTAGTAATTATTTTTTATGTGTTTTTTGTTGCATTCATGCATCACGTTTACTATTCCGAAAATAACTGATATTTATTATATGCATAGATTCATTTTGTTTATTTATTTATTTTCAGCAATTATGTCTAGCTCAAATCCTGTATTTTCTTTACTTGCTAATGAAAAGTTGACTGGTGAAAACTACATGAAATGGAAATCAAACTTGAACATTGCATTAATATGTGAGAAGCCTAAAAAGTCATCCAAAAGCAAAGAGAACAAGAACACTAAAACCTCCAAAAGGAAGACCCCAAAAGGGACTTGCATTCATTGTGGAGAAAATGGTCACTGGATGAGAAACTGTTCAAAGTATCTAGCTGACCCCAAAGAGAAAAATACATGTAAATTTGATTTACTTGTGTTAGAAGCTTGTTTAGTGGAAGATAATTCCTCATCCTGGATAGTAGATTCAGGAGCCACTAACCATGTCTGCTTTTCTCTTCCAATTCTTAGTTCAACGAGGAAGCTTACTGATGGAGAGGTGACTATGAGGGTAGGTAGTGGTCAGATTGTCTCTGCAGCAGCAGTTGGAACAACCCGTTTGGAATTTGATAATAATAAATTTCTTGTTTTAGAAAATGTTTATTATATTCCTGGATTTTCTAGAAACTTAATTTCTGTTTCTATGTTGCATGAACAAAATTTTAAAATATCTTTTAATAATAATTCGATTATTATTTCAAGATATGGTTTTAAGATATGTTCTGCAAAATCTATCGATGGGCTTTATAAACTGCAAGCTAAAGAGAAATCTGTAAATAATTCAGAATTATTTAAAACAGCCAATCCTAGATCTATTAAACGACAAAAGACTGATTCCGATAGTGATACATATCTGTGGCACTTGAGATTGGGCCATATTGGTCTAGACAGAATAAATAGGCTTGTAAATGATGGTCCTTTAAGAGAACTATCTATTGGATCTCTCCCTGTTTGTGAATCCTGTCTAGAAGGAAAAATGACCAAGAGACCTTTCTCTGCCAAAGGTTCAAGAGCCACAGAACCACTTCAGCTAGTACATACGGATGTTTGCGGTCCACTTAATGTATAAGCAAGAGGAGGTTATGAATACTTCGTCACTTTTATTGACGATTATTCAAGATATGGTTACCTATATTTAATGCAAAGAAAATCTGAAACTTTTGGAAAGTTCAAAGAATTTCAAGCAAAAGCTGAAAAGCAATTTAGTAAGTCACTAAAAGCTCTTTGATCTGATCGAGGAGGAGAGTACTTGGATTTTGAATTCAAGGACCATCTGTGTGAGCATGGCATTCAATCCCAACTCACAGCACCTGGAACGCCACAACAAAATGGTGTTTCGGAAAGACGGAACAAAACGTTATTAGATATGGTTAGATCAATGATGAGTTTCTCATCATTACCACTGTCATTCTGGGGCTATGCAATTCAATGTGCTCTATACATATTAAATGTTGTTCCATCTAAGTCTGTCCAAAAGACACCCATAGAATTATGGAATGGTTGTAAACCTAGTTTACACCATTTTTGAATTTGGGGGTGTCCAGCACACGTGCTTAAAGGAAAGACCGTGAAATTGGAATCACGCTCTGAAGTGTGCATGTTTGTGGGTTATTCCAAAGAGACTAGAGGTGGAATTTTCTATAATCCAAAAGAAAATAAAACATTTGTATCGACAAATGCAACTTTTCTTGAACATGACTATGTGAATAACCACAAACCTCGCAGTAAGGTTGTTCTGGAGGAGATGGTCTCAAATGAAGTTGCAAAGTCACCAGCAACAACCAATGAAAAACGGCAAGAGGAAACTGCTAGTTCTAGTCAGAATAGTAGTGAACCTCATCGTAGTGGGAGGGTTAGCAAGCAACCCACACGCTATAAACACGAAGTTCAAATGATTGTGTCTGACACAAACAAAGACGATCCATTGACATTTAGAGATGCAATGGATGATTCTGACAAGGACAAATGGCAAGATGCCATGAACCAAGAAATGGAATCGATGTATTCCAATTCTGTCTGGGTTCTTGAAGATCCACCTGAGAATATCAAACCCATTGGTTGCAAGTGGATATTCAAGAAGAAAAGAGGAGCGGATGGGAAAGTAAAGACTTTCAAAGCAAGGCTTGTAGCCAAAGGTTACACACAGAAAGAAGGGGTTGACTATGAAGAAACCTTTTCTCCTGTAGCCATGCTAAAATCCATTCGTATACTCTTGTCCATAGCTGCGTGCATGGATTATGAGATTTGGCAAATGGATGTCAAAAAAACTTTTCTGAATGGCTACCTTGACGAAACCATTTACATGTCTCAACCAGAAGGGTTCGAGATAAAAGGTCAAGAGCAAAAAGTTTGCAAGCTTCTAAGACCCATTTATGGACTCAAACAAGCTTCTAGATCTTGGAATCTTAGATTTGATGACACAATTAAAACGTTTGGTTTTGAATAAAATGTTGACGAACCTTGTGTCTATAAACAAATCAAAGATGGTGTAGTAGTATTCCTCGTTCTTTATGTTGATGATATATTACTGATTGGAAATGACGTAACATCATTATCAAAAGTAAAGAACTGGTTAGCTGAACAATTCCAAATGAAAGATTTGGGAGAAGCCAAGTATGTTCTGGGCATTAAGATTCTTAGAGATAGACAGAACAAAATTTTGGCATTGTCTCAAGCAACTTATATTGATAAGGTGCTAGAACGCTTTATTATGCAAAACTCCAAAAAGGGTGATATGCCAACCCGTTCTGGAGTATTTCTTTCCAAAGAGCAGTGTCCCAAAACACCTCAGGAAGAGGAAGACATGAGACAATATCCCTATGCCTCAGCAGTAGGCAGTCTAATGTACGCCATGTTGCGTACAAGACCTGACATTTGTTATGCAGTAGGGATAGTCAGCCGTTATCAATCCAATCCTGGATTGAGTCATTGGACTGCAGTAAAGAATATTCTCAAGTATCTTAGAAATGCTAGAGATTATATGCTTGTTTATTCAGGTGGAGACCTGAACCCCACTGGTTACACTGATTCTGATTTTTAATCAGACAGAGATAGTCGAAAATCGACTTCTGGATCAGTGTTTACTCTTGGAGGAGGAGCGATAGTCTAGCGAAGTATTAAACAAACCAGCATTGTAGACTCCACCATGGAAGCCGAGTATATAGCGGCTTGTGAAGCAGCTAAGGAGGCTATGTGGCTCAAAAAGTTCTATTCCGATCTGGAAGTTGTACCAGATGTGGATAAGCCACTAGTCCTGTACTGTGACAACAGTGGGGCAGTAGCTAACTCAAAGGAACCACGGAGTCACAAGAAGGGAAAGCACATCGAGAGGAAGTATCACTTGCTAAGAGAGATAGTTCATCGAGGAGATGTTGCAGTTATGAAGATAGCTTCAGAGCATAATCTTGCAAATCCTTTCACAAAGACTTTATCTATAAAATCTTTTAAGGAGCATGTAAGAAACATGGGAATGAGAGAGATGCATCATTTGCTTTAGGGCAAGTGGGAGATTGTTGGAAATGTGCCCTGAAAGCATATGTAGTAGACATTGTTTTTATGAAATAAATAAATTGAATTTGTTATGCATATATTTTATGGACTGTATTATTCTATGATAATATTATGTAAATATCAGGAAAATTCCTAAGCTCATGTATGTAATCTCAAACACGTATTAGTATGGGAGGATTGTGTTTGAGATAAATGAACTTGAATAGTTCGCAGTAAAATAAAGTTATGGAATCTTTAGATTAATTACTGCAAGTAAGATCCACTAGTATTATGAATACATGTGATCTAGATCCGGATCACTAGTGTGATAGGACACTTTAGTGGAGGTGCTTTATATATTAGAGAATATATAGAACTGGACTAGATATGTTTATTAATACTTAGTTAAATACCATTTCGAAGTATTAATTAAATATATCAACTGATGATCATATACAAATAGATCTTAATCCTGAAGTTACTATGAACTCCTGTTTATGTTATATGAGTTCTTTTATTCACTTGTTAGGGTCTGTCGGAATGATCAGGCTAAAAACTTTTGTTTTGGAAACTCATTAATATAGATGGCTCGGGACATAGTATACAGATATCGAATCTATGCCTTCTCGCAAGAGATTGAATGATGGTTCTCTTAAGGGTTGACTTTTGGGACTGAAAGGTTATTGAGCTCAAATTCATAATTTAGTTATGAATTAACCTTCACTAGTAGAATCAATGGTACTAAAGGAAACAAGAGATAATTAAAAGGGTAAAACGGTAATTTTATTCCCAATTAATTATGAACCATTATTAGAGGGTCAAGTTGTATGCAATGATTATATCAATGGACGCTTTATGATTATAAAGTACTCAGTAAATGAAATGTCTATAATTACAAGAGTGCAGTCTCATATTTATAGTGGAATAATCATGAGATTAATAAAATAAGATTATTTAATTAAAGAGTTTAATTAATAATCTCAAATTTATTGGACCTTGGAATTATAGGTCCATAGGTCCCCATAGCAGCTCTATCAACACTGTTCAAGGTAAGAGTTGATATGAAGGGAAAATAGTTTAAAGACATATTTAAGAAGAAATTTGTTCATCAGGCCAAATATGCAATTATATGATAATAGTGATTAATTAATTAATTAATTACAAATTAGTTGTAGTTAATAAAATTAATTAATATTTAATTATTGTATAATTTTCGAAATTATATTAAATAATTAAATTAATTTTTCGAAATTTAATTAATTAATTATAATTTTCAAAATTATAATAAATTAAATATTTATTTTCAAAAATTTTGGATTTAATTAATTGGTAGAATTAATTAAATATCTTTATTTGAGTGGGAGATAATGATCTGATAAGTTCAAATTGGATTTGAATTTAAAAGATTAATATTTATTCAAATAATTAATTATATTTGATAATTAATTAAAAAGATAATTAATTTGAATTCAAATTTGAATTAGTTATTAGGTTGTTAGATCTTATCTGACAAAGTAATTTGAATAAATAATTAAATAAAATTTGAAAAACCAATATCCCTAGAAATTAGGAAGCTACACATTCACACACAGTCCAGGACTGTGTGTGGCGTGTAGGACCAGCATTTTTCAGGGATGGGATTTTCAATTTTATTTATTTAATTAATGGATAATTCAAAAATTGGTTTTTGGATTTTTTCATTAATAGAATAATTAATTAATTAAAAAGTAAATTGTAAAATGGTTACAGATTTATTTTTTAAATTTTGAATATTTTCTGTTAAGTATGACTGATCAGAAAATTATTTAGATAAGTGAAGAGAGTGAGACTACTCTGAACATTCGCTCTGTGAAAAATAGAACGATAGTTTTCTCTCCCTGAAAATAAAGAACCAATTCTCAGACCTATTCTCTTGATCTCATGAGTTGAGTACATCAAGTAGAATCACAAATAAACTATCCTTCATTCTCTAAGTGCCCACACATTTCTTGAGGTGTAGAGAACGCTTTGGAAGATCTTGGTGTGAGTATGTGGGAGCAGCTTGGATAGGAAGATCGCTCTAAATACGAAAAGATAGCAAGGAAACTTGATAGGCTTCAAGAGGTATGATTTATATTATTATCTTGCTTATGATTAATGTATGTATATTAATGGATCCGCATATTTAAAGGTAGTTTAATTATGTTACAAAAAATTTTGTTGTACACTGGGCCAACCATACCACCATTCCGCTGCGTATTAGGAAACTCGTTCCTAACAATTGGTACCAGAGCGGTCATTAATCTCTGCATACATTAATTACTGTGTGAGCATAATATGCATTCTTATGTTATTGTAATATATGTGAATGGATGGATGTATGTATGATAATAGTTTATTCTTAAGGGTCGTTAATTATATGGTGTTTTGGGTTTAGGAATTTTTCTTAAAATTCTAGATGAAAAATGTAAGCCATTTTGGGGCATAGGAATTTTTGTAATTTTAATTTTCTGTGTTAAAATTATTTGAAAAATTCTGTAAGGCCCGAGCCCCGAAGCCCGAGCCTCACCCAGCCGTACTGTTGCGTGCTGCCAGCCCAGGCGTTAGGAGAGGCACAAACTCCCACTTGGTATATTTCTTGTTGGATCAGTCATTTGTAGTCTAGTCCTTTTCTAGGAGGCCACAAGCTCGAAGCATATCTTCATGAAGAAGATAGGAAAGGGAGCGCCTACCGTAAGGTAATTGGTGCAAGGCCTCCTTGTGCTCTTTCATCTTATCGGAGGGAGAAGGCCGATGATAATTGGCTGAAGAAATAAACATATCATGAGTGATTCGAGCCTAAGCAAAAAATTCAAGCACAAAAAGAAGAGATTTTTTATACTTAGGAATTCGTCTGAACGAATAATATCTAGAAGAGGCCAGGCCATCTGTCCAAAAGAAAGCCTTCTTGAAATCGGGGGGATGGTTGGGTAAATCCTCAAAGATTTTCTTCTCCTTGGGATAGCTCGAAAGGTAGTAGAAGTCGTCCCCTCCTCGAGCTCGGGAGGGATTGCTTTTCAAGCAAAAGAGATACAGGATCTCCTGTGGTGAAGGTCCTTCCCACTTTAGTTCGTGGTAAAGCGACCTCAGGGCTAACAAAACCCTGTAAGAGTTGGTGTTGAGCTGGAAAGGAGCAAGCCCGACGAAACCCAAGAAGTCCTTTGTAACGACCCCAAATTCGGTGTTAAGGCTTAGGGCCTGAGATAGCGTGCCTGGAGGGCATAATGGAATTATGTGTGGGTCTTTAATGGGTTTTATGCATGATTATGATTTAGTGCACGTTTTATGATTATGTGATTAATTGTGGTGCATGATTATGTGAATTAATATGCATGTAGACCTGATTGAGCATATTTGTAATTTGGCCATGTTGGGCATGACTATGTTGATGCCTGTGATCTATGACTCGAGATGATCCTAGAACGAGCGGGTTAGCGGGAAGTCAAAGCGGGAACCTGTACCAGGCTTGGGTTAAGCCTGGGGAGTTAATCAAGAATTTGGGAATGTATTTGGTGATTTATTAGGCTTTGGGTAGCGAACGGGAATTATTAGGAACACTTGAGGAATTAGTGGGAATTTGGGTATTATGACTAAAATGCCCTTTATGGACATAAAGGCTTAGAATTGATAAGAGAGGGTATTTTGGTCATTAGGCTTGCAAGAGATAAAATAAAGGAGGCCTTTATACTTAGTGGATTTAGTAGAGAAAATTTTAGGCTGAAAAGAAGGAAAGAAAGAAGAGAAAAGAAGAGAGGGAAAGCTGAAGGGTTGGCTTTGAAGGTTTGGTTTGTGGTTCTCCCACCCTTTTTCTTTGATTTTTCTTGAGGTGAAGCTCAGTGGTAAGCTAGGTTTGTGGATTTGCAAGAGATTAGCAGGATCAAATCAGAGATTTGAGGTAAGTTCTTGAGGTTTTCGGTTTTAGGGTTTTGCTGGTTTTGAACTGTGTTTTTGAGCTAAATGGATGGGGTTTTTGGGGAAAACAGGTCAAGGTTGTAAAGGTGCAAGCCAAGGAGGTCTAGGGTGTAGTTCAAGGTCGAAATTCCACCCACGGTATGATTTCTAAGACCTTATCCTTGTTGTTTGATTGATTTTTCTGGTTTTGGGGTTCATTGGGTTAGATTTTGAGTTGTAGGTTGCTTGAGCTTGGGATTGAGTTCTTGGGGTGCTTGGGATGAGTGTGTGGTGTATATATGTTTGTTTTTGGGCATGGGATAGAGTTGGACAAGTTTGGGTTCGAAATGGGGGAAGAAAATCGCAAGATGCGATTTTTGGTTTTGCTGTGCTGCAACTAGCGCTACAGCGCTAGGCAGGGGGCGCTGTAGCGCTAGCCCCTGTCTGGTGAGGGTGGTTCTGCTTGTAGCGCTACAGCGCTACCTTTTGAGCACTGTAGCGCTGCACTGTTCACAGAAGGTATTTTTGGGCTTTTGTGAAGGGATTTTGACCTAGGGTTCGGGGCTCGATTCCGCCACTTTGTTTTGGGGATTTAGGACTTCCCGGGGGCTCGGGATTAGTCCCGAGGCTAGGTTTTGGACTTGAGGATTGGTGATGACTTTGACTTGTGGATTTTGCTTAGGTAAGCGCTAGGGCTCGGGTAAGATCGTGCCCAAGGAGTCAGGTTGATCAAGGCTACTTAATCTAAAGGTAAGAAAACCGTAACACCCGAGTTTAGGGCATGGCCCCACTGTGTGATTGTAGGGCGTGGCCCCGGATTGTATTACGTGAAAATGCTTAACCTTAAATGAACCATGATGTGTGTGAATGTTTATTTTGAATATACTATATGTGTTATTATGATGAAACGAGCGGCAGAGGCCGGGTACGGCATAGGCCGGGGCGGCCGTGGGCCGAAAGTAACACAGCACATGGGATGCTTATATTCAGGGTGGGACCCAAGGGATACATGAGTTATCCTCGCGGTGAGAACCGAAACTCCAGGCTTTGGTAAGGCCTTGGGAGCGGCATGGCCGTACTTGTTTATTATGGTGGTTTTCCTATGTATCAGTGAATTATTGCCAGTTATTTGCTTTGCATATGTTATGTGTTATTTGGGTTTTCTTGCTGGGCTTCGGCTCACGGGTGCTCCGTGTGGCAGGTAAAACCAAGGAGTCAGTCAACCGGCCATGAGTATGGAGAGCGTGGGGGCGGCGCGTACATGTTCGGCCTGCCCGACTGCTTTGGTTGGGGGCATTTTGTATATGGCTGTATTTAACCATTTTTTTGATAGATGATCAAGTGTAAATCTATTTTGGTGTTGTAAACATTTTGTAAACCTTATTTTGGGATCCCAGATGTTTTATATTTAACGTTTTCAATGAAGTTGACCATTTTAAAAGAATACAGCCTTAAACTCTGGTTTAATCACACTTTTGGTTTTAGAAACCACTTTGAGTCAATTAAACGCACAATTTCTGTTTTAAACTCACTTAGTAACGGCTCTAAGGTAGTAGGGCGTTACAACTTGGTATCAGAGCGAGCCAAGGTTTATTGGTTCTGGAGATTGACCGAACATGTACGCACGCTGCCATTGAAAAGCTCGACTCAGGGTGGTTTGGTATGGTCGATTGATATATTCATGAATATGTGTTTAATGCTTTGTGTGCCTTCCTAGATTGTTATGAGCATGATGATTCAATAACATATGCATGATGCCAGGGCGAGGCCCGTTGTATGCTGCATGATATTTGTATGTCATTCTGGTCGATTGATCTTGGTTGTTGTTGAGATGGAGAGGTGGAAATTGGACCTTGTTATCATGCCTAATGAGCGGTGTCATTGATTGCAGGCATTTAGTTGCAATGCCTCGCCAATCATCGAGACTCCGCGGCATTCAGGCCGAGGATGATAACCAGGGGCAGGACCCTCCACCTGCTCCTCAGAACTGGCAGCAGATTTTAGCAGAGATGGAGGCTAGGTTGAAGAAAACAGAGGATGAGCTTAGTCAGTACAGGCAACCAGCTCCTCCACCGGCCACTGTGATACCACCACCGCCTAGTGTGGTACTGGCTCCGGTTCAACCTGTTACTGGGAACAGGTTGAAACCTCTATATGAAAGATTCAGAAAACAACAACCTCCTACCTTTGAGGGGGGAGCAGACCCACTGCAGGCTGAGCAGTGGATGAGTACAATGTCTGTAATCCTGGACTTCATGAGGGTTGAAGGAAGGGATAGGGTTGATTGTGCAAGTTATATGCTTAGACATGATGCACGAATATGGTGGGAGGTGGTAGGGCAGCGAAGGGATACTGCTATTATGACCTGGGAGGAATTCAAGAGCCTTTTCAACGAGAAATACTACAGCGTAGCCGTTCGAGCGGCGAAGGCGGATGAATTTAATAATCTGACTCAGGGCAGGTTATCTGTCACTGAGTATGCCTTGGTATTTGATAGATTGGCGAAGTTTGCGCCAGAGCTTGTGCCGACTGATACGGCCAGAAGGGACAGATTTGTACGGGGATTAGGTGCAATGATCGCCCGTGACGTGAGTATTACAATGGCTCCAGAGACTACCTATGCGCAAGTGGTGGACAAGGCCCTCACTGCTGAGAGGGCTGAGGATCAGATCTGGAAGGATAACGCTGCTAGGCGTGATACCAGGAGGGTAGTGCCTTCTTCTGGGCCTAGTCGGGGCAGCGGCCCCAATGAGTAGAAGAGGAGAGTACCAAACTCCTTTACTCCCTATGGTTCTGACAGGAGGGTTCGCGGTTCTGTGGGTGGCCGCCAGGGCGGTAATGACAACTGGAGGAGTTATCCATGGTGTCCTCGATGCAGGCGACGGCATCAGGGCGAATGCCGGTCCGCCTCTGGGGCGGGTACCGGCATCAGGGCCTGTTTTGTTTGTGGAAGCACCAGTCACTTGAAGAAAGATTGCCCACAGGCTAAGAAGGAGGAGCCTAGGCAGGGAGACAGCCTCGCACCCGCTAGGGTCTTCACCTTGACTCAGACTGAGGCAGAGGCCAGTCCATCAGTGGTTACAGGTCAGATTTTTAGTGCTGGATCCTTGTTTACTGCATTGATTGATTCTGGTGCTACGCACTCATTTGTTTCTGCTAGGGTGATTGATCAGCTGTGTAGACCTAGTACTTTGTATGCTAGGGGTTTTCAGACTATATTGCCTACAGGGGAGCTGGTAGTCTCTAGGAGGTGGGTTAGAGCCTTACCAGTAGTGGTAGACGGTAGAGAATTGTTTGTTGACCTGATTGAACTAGATATGGACGATTTTGACATAATACTAGGGATGGATTGGTTGACGCGGTATGGAGCAACAATTGATTGTAGGCGACGAATGGTGACCTTCGAACCGGAGGGCGAGGCACCCTTTGTGTTCGTGGGAACGGTGGATGGACCGCGGGTACCTGTGATCTCGGCACTAAAGGCTAGAGACCTGATGCAAGAGGGTTGCATAGGATTCCTAGCAAGTATAGTGGATTCCTCTAAGGTGGCGGCAGTGGGACCGAATGAAACCAGAGTCGTCTGCGAGTTTTCAGACTTGTTTCCAGCAGATCTACCGGGGTTGCCGCCACAGCGGGAGATTGAGTTCATCATAGAGTTGGCTCCGGGAGCAGAGCCAGTTTCCAAGGCACCTTACAGAATGGCTCCAGCAGAATTAAAGGAATTGAAGATTCAGCTGCAGGAACTACTTGATTTGGGGTTTGTCAGACCGAGTTTCTCGCCGTGGGGTGCTCCAGTTTTATTTGTTAAGAAAAAGGATGGATCGCTCAGGATGTGCATCGATTACAGGGAGTTGAATAAGTTGACCATCAAGAACAAATATCCATTGCCTAGGATCGACGATTTATTTGATCAGCTTCAAGGGAGTACAGTGTTTTCGAAGATTGATCTCCGATCAGGCTACTATCAGTTGAGGATCAGAGATGAGGACATACCAAAGACTGCATTTCGGACACGGTATGGGCATTATGAATTTCTGGTTATGTCCTTTGGATTAACCAATGCCCCAGCGGCATTTATGGATTTGATGAACAGAATTTTCAAGGATTACTTGGATAAGTTCGTGATTGTGTTTATTGATGATATCCTAGTATACTCCCAGTCAGAGTCATGAGCATCATCTGCACCTGGTGTTGCATCGGTTAAGAGAGCATAAGTTATATGCTAAGTTTAGCAAATGCGAGTTCTGGTTATCGCAAGTTTCATTTCTAGGCCACATTATCAGTAAGGATGGATTACTAGTCGACCCAAGCAAGACGGAAGCAGTAAGAGATTGGCCTAGACCCAGCAATGTTCCTGAAGTTAGAAGTTTCCTTGGACTAGCAGGTTACTACCGGCGGTTTGTAGAGGGGTTCTCCAGAATTGCTACTCCGTTGACAGAATTGACAAGGAAGAAGACCAAGTTTGTGCGGACAGATCGATGCGAGAATAGCTTCAAAGAGTTGAAGCGGCGGTTGATTACTGCACCAGTGTTGAGCCTGCCAACAGATAATGAGAAGTTTGTGGTCTACTGTGACGCTTCCAGACAGGGTCTGGGATGCGTGTTGATGCAGGCTGGGAAAGTGATAGCGTACGCATCAAGGCAATTAAAGGAGTACGAGCAGAGGTATCCCACGCATGACCTGGAATTAGCTGCAGTGGTATTCGCACTTAAGATTTGGAGACACTATCTGTATGGAGAGAGGTGCGAGATATACACTGATCACAAGAGTCTAAAGTATTTCTTTACCCAGAAGGACTTGAACATGCGCCAGAGACGGTGGCTAGAGCTGGTAAAGGATTACGATTGTGATATCCTATACCATCCTGGGAAGGCTAATGTGGTGGCTGATGCATTGAGCCGGAGGGGCCCAGGACAGTTGTATAGTTCGAGGCAGATATCTGACAGACTAGCAGGAGAGATGACCAGAGCGGGTATAGACCTAGTGGTTGGTAGGTTAGCCAACATTACTCTTCAGTCAACGCTCCTCGAGAGGATTAAGGAAGCACAGGGAAAGGACCCTCAGTTAGTTGAACGTAGAGAGAATGTCCTATCGGGAGCAGCTAAGGACTTCTCTATTTCTGAGATGGGTTTGTTGAAGTACAAAGGACGGGTTTGTGTTCCGATTGATCCAGACATTCGGCGAGAGATTCTGGACGAGTCTCATACCACTCCTTACTCCTTACACCCAGGTTCTACGAAGATGTACCATGACCTGAAGGTTTTGTATTGGTGGTCAGGCATGAAGAGGGACGTGGTGGATTATGTGGCTAGATGCCTAACCTGTCAGCAGATTAAGGCAGAACACCAGAGGCCAGCAGGATTATTACAGCCTCTTGGGATTCCCGAGTGGAAATGGGAAGATATTGCCATGGACTTTGTGGTAGGATTGCCAAAGACCGTGGGTCAGCATGACTCGGTATGGGTGATTGTGGACAGGTATACGAAGTCCGCCCACTTCTTACCTGTGAAGACGACTTATACTGTGGAGCAGTATGCAGAGCTTTATGTTAAGGAGATTGTTCGACTTCATGGGGCTCCGAGGTCGATAGTATCCGACAGAGACCCCACTTTCACTTCCAAGTTTTGGAAGAGCCTGCAGAAGGCTATGGGCACGCAGCTTCGGTTTAGTACCGCTTATCATCCTCAGACGGATGGACAGTCTGAGAGGACAATTCAGATACTGGAGGACATGTTACGAGCGTGTGTGTTGGATTTTGAGGGATCTTGGAGTAAGTATCTCCCTCTGATTGAGTTCTCGTACAATAATAGTTATCAGGCGACTATCGGAGTGGCTCCGTATGAGATGCTGTATGGAAGAAAGTGCAGATCACCGATTCACTGGGAGGAGGCAGGGGAGAGAAGGTATTTAGGTCCTGAGATGGTTCAGAGGACCAATGAGGCACTTGAGAAAATTAGAGCTCGTATGCTCGCCTCCCAGAGTCGCCAGAAGAGTTATTCAGATCTGAAACGCAGGAACGTGGAATTTCAGGTTGGTGACCATGTATTCCTCAGGGTTTCACCCCTGAGAGGAGTAAAACGATTTGGCGTTCGGGGCAAGCTGAGTCCCAGGTTTGTTGGTCCATTCGAAGTTCTAGAGCGAGTTGGGGAGGTGGCTTACAGGTTAGCAATGCCTCCAGCTCTATCAGGGGTTCATGACGTGTTTCATGTATCCATGCTTCGGAAGTATGTTTCGGACACTACTCATGTGTTGAGCTATGAGAACTTGGAGTTGGATCGGGAATTATCGTACGAAGAAAAGCCTGTTCAGATCCTTGATAGGAAGGACAAGGTCTTGAGGAGCAAGACAATCGCCTTGGTTAAAGTACTGTGGAGGAATAGCAAGGTCGAAGAGGCGACGTGGGAACTGGAATCGGATATGCGGGAGCGGTATCCCGAGTTATTCAGGTAAATTTCGAGGACGAAATTTTCATGAGGAGAGGATAGTTGTAACGACCCCAAATTCGGTGTTAAGGCTTAGGGCCTGAGATAGCGTGCCTGGAGGGCATAATGGAATTCTGTGTGGGTCTTTAATGGGTTTTATGCATGATTATGATTTAGTGCACGTTTTATGATTATGTGATTAATTGTGGTGCATGATTATGTGAATTAATATGCATGTAGACCTGATTGAGCATATTTGTAATTTGGCCATGTTGGGCATGACTATGTTGATGCCTGTGATCTATGACTCGAGATGATCCTAGAACGAGCGGGTTAGCGGGAAGTCAAAGCGGGAACCTGTACCAGGCTTGGGTTAAGCCTGGGGAGTTAATCGAGAATTTGGGAATGTATTTGGTGATTTATTAGGCTTTGGGTAGCGAACGGGAATTATTAGGAACACTTGAGGAATTAGTGGGAATTTGGGTATTATGACTAAAATTCCCTTTATGGACATAAAGGCTTAGAATTGATAAGAGAGGGTATTTTGGTCATTAGGCTTGCAAGAGATAAAATAAAGGAGGCCTTTATACTTAGTGGATTTAGTAGAGAAAATTTTAGGCTGAAAAGAAGGAAAGAAAGAAGAGAAAAGAAGAGAGGGAAAGCTGAAGGGTTGGCTTTGAAGGTTTGGTTTGTGGTTCTCCCACCCTTTTTCTTTGATTTTTCTTGAGGTGAAGCTCAGTGGTAAGCTAGGTTTGTGGATTTGCAAGAGATTAGCAAGATCAAATCAGAGATTTGAGGTAAGTTCTTGAGGTTTTCGGTTTTAGGGTTTTGCTGGTTTTGAACTGTGTTTTTGAGCTAAATGGATGGGGTTTTTGGGGAAAACAGGTCAAGGTTGTAAAGGTGCAAGCCAAGGAGGTCTAGGGTGTAGTTCAAGGTCGAAATTCCACCCACGGTATGATTTCTAAGACCTTATCCTTGTTGTTTGATTGATTTTTCTGGTTTTGGGGTTCATTGGGTTAGATTTTGAGTTGTAGGTTGCTTGAGCTTGGGATTGAGTTCTTGGGGTGCTTGGGATGAGTGTGTGGTGTATATATGTTTGTTTTTGGGCATGGGATAGAGTTGGACAAGTTTGGGTTCGAAATGGGGGAAGAAAATCGCAAGATGCGATTTTTGGTTTTGCTGTGCTGCAACTAGCGCTACAGCGCTAGGCAGGGGGCGCTGTAGCGCTAGCCCCTGTCTGGTGAGGGTGGTTCTGCTTGTAGCGCTACAGCGCTACCTTTTGAGCGCTGTAGCGCTGCACTGTTCACAGAAGGGATTTTTGGGCTTTTGTGAAGGGATTTTGACCTAGGGTTCGGGGCTCGATTCCGCCACTTTGTTTTGGGGATTTAGGACTTCCCGGGGGCTCGGGATTAGTCCCGAGGCTAGGTTTTGGACTTGAGGATTGGTGATGACTTTGACTTGTGGATTTTGCTTAGGTAAGCGCTAGGGCTCGGGTAAGATCGTGCCCAAGGAGTCAGGTTGATCAAGGCTACTTAATCTAAAGGTAAGAAAACCGTAACACCCGAGTTTAGGGCATGGCCCCACTGTGTGATTGTAGGGCGTGGCCCTGGATTGTATTACGTGAAAATGCTTAACCTTAAATGAACCATGATGTGTGTGAATGTTTATTTTGAATATACTATATGTGTTATTATGATGAAACGAGCGGCAGAGGCCGGGTACGGCATAGGCCGGGGCGGCCGTGGGCCGAAAGTAACACAGCACATGGGATGCTTATATTCAGGGTGGGACCCAAGGGATACATGAGTTATCCTCGCGGTGAGAACCGAAACTCCAGGCTTTGGTAAGGCCTTGGGAGCGGCATGGCCGTACTTGTTTATTATGGTGGTTTTCCTATGTATCAGTGAATTATTGCCAGTTATTTGCTTTGCATATGTTATGTGTTATTTGGGTTTTCTTGCTGGGCTTCGGCTCACGGGTGCTCCGTGTGGCAGGTAAAACCAAGGAGTCAGTCAACCGGCCATGAGTATGGAGAGCGTGGGGGCGGTGCGTACATGTTCGGCCTGCCCGACTGCTTTGGTTGGGGGCATTTTGTATATGGCTGTATTTAACCATTCTTTTGATAGATGATCAAGTGTAAATCTATTTTGGTGTTGTAAACATTTTGTAAACCTTATTTTGGGATCCCAGATGTTTTATATTTAACGTTTTCAATGAAGTTGACCATTTTAAAAGAATACAGCCTTAAACTCTGGTTTAATCACACTTTTGGTTTTAGAAACCACTTTGAGTCAATTAAACGCACAATTTCTGTTTTAAACTCACTTAGTAACGGCTCTAAGGTAGTAGGGCGTTACATCCTTGAAAAAGGACTTTAAGGGCAATAAATCCCCTGCCTTCATGTGCTCCTGACTCCAAGCCGCGTATCTTAGGTTATTGTCGGGATTACCATCTCCTAGGGCGTGGCAGCTTCGCTCGTGGGAGGTCGGAGCTTGAAGCCTTAGCGAGCCCGACAGTCCAATATTATGGAGGGCCAAGATGTCAGAGATCTGCCCAAATGAAGAAATCGAGCTCCAGTAATGCTCGACCTCAAAAAGTTCTCTCTTCGAGGTGGGAATGGAGGTTGGCTGTGAGGTAGAAGGGGGATTTAAGGGCTTTCCCATCAGTGAAAATTGGAGATCACCGGGCCTGAAGGCGATTGTCACTTTAAGCGTGGTATCGAGGGGGATTGGTCTAAGCTCGGGGCCTGCATCTTGGTAGATGGCGACCCTAAGTCTCTTCCTTTTTCCTTCTTCGACCTCGTCGATCTGACGTCGAAAGTGGGCACGGGTGTCTTCTTGCTTGTAAAACGTCCTTAACTAGTACTTAATAAAACATTCACATTTTCAATGGTTTATAATAGAAAGCCACTTATTATAAAGGTTTCAATGGGATCTCGCTTAAAACATGCAAGTTGGGCCCAAAAGTTTAAAAAGAAAATATCAGTTTTATGCAATGTTCTAAAACAAACAAAAGTTTAAGTCCCACTGACAATTTTAAGAAAATCTCATTAAACATAACATTATTAAAAATGACATTTAAAGTTGATCGTTTCTCGTCCATAGGATGCCCCACGCCATACACACCAGGACGACAGAACTCCCCACATCACCATGCGTGCCACAGAGAAACCTATTTGCTACTTGGAAGGGAAAGTAAGGGGGTGAGCTAAAAGCCCAGTAAGGAAGTACAAACAACAAGCAAGTAAGATATAGAAAATTACAAACACTATCATTCATCTTTATACATCATAGCATCATCATAAAATTGGTATCAATATCATAAACATAAACATATTCACGTCAACATAACATCATCATCGTATCATAAACATCATAACATCATCATTACATAACAAAACGTTATAACATAATCATAAACATCACAACATAGTCATAAACATCACCAAACATCATAACATAATCATAAACAATTCCTTGTGAACATGGCCTGCTAACTTGTCCATGCCACCCTTTCAAGAGTCTCTGGTCCTTGAATAACCTCGGCGCGTCCACCCATGGAGTTACGTCTTCATATCCTTAGTAACTCGGGTTACGTCTTCTTTATCCTTAGCAACCCATTTTGATGTGTCGCGTTCATCACGCTAACATCCATTCATATCATACAACGTTCATACAAGCCAACATATCATCACATTATGGCATTCATAATTCATAACATTTCATTCACACAACAGCCTTACCATTTATAATATAATAATCATAAATTCTATCTAACTTCCTTACCTCAGGTCCAAGCTAAGTAAAACCACAACTTCTCAACGAGCCTATACCATAATCAAAACGACATTCCTTAGCTTCACATAATTACTATTTTTCCCTCTCATATAACTCATGTGTGCATAGGCCATGCACACATGGTAGGAGTTACACACAACATACAAATATGCTTAATTACACATAAGGTCATAAAAGAATAATGCTTATTCTACCTATATTGCATGCATGATCTTTCTATAAAAACTACATGGTTGCATAATAGACATTATTTTGGACGTAAAAGTGAATTTGCATGTAACATGCATACGTGGGAACGTTGCGTAAATGTGGCGTTTAAAACGATAATTCCATGCATCTTACTTCTATCATTTTAAAAATAATAGACTTGTAGCATGTTTTGTTTACCATTGTTTATCTTCTTAAAATTACTAGGTTGATCAAATCTCCCAAGACATTCTTTTTATTTCATAAAAACAATTTTATTTAGCCATTAAAAATATATAAAAGACTCATTTATTATTTTTAAATTACAAAGAAAAGCAAAGGCTTGGAAATTATTTTAAAAAGAAAAATACCTATGATTATCATGTCTCCTTAGAAAATGACAATTTAATTTAAGTTAATAGAATTACATAATTTGATGTGAGAAAAAATAATAATTTTAAGTGTTGGAAAAATATATTTTGCTTGAATTATTTTTAATACTTAATTTTATGTAACATAAATTCATATGTGAAAATTAAATAACTATTTAAAACTTTTTAAATCAAACTTTCAGCCATTATTTAAAAAAATCACAAGTAAATTAAATCCAACATTTTTCTTAATCCAATTAAAGAAAATCATAACTTGTAAAATAACCACTCATATTATATTAAAAATATCACTTTTAAATTTTACCATTGTTTAGGTTATTAATTTATTTCAAAATACCAATCAAATTCCTTTTATTGAAACACACTTTACATTTTTAAACAAAAATTCCAGCAATCAAATTTATCATTAAAATCACCATCCTTATTTTTAAAACTCATATTTTCTAAAAAATATTAAAAAAAAAATGTAGGTAATTGTTTGTGCAAAAACATCATTTTAAGTGTGAATTAAAACACCATTTTATTTTCACAAACACCACATATCATTAGAGACATTCTTATGCATACATATCCTTATTTCATCGATCTTTTCACCATTTAATCACAAAATCAGCAAGCATAAATCACCATGAATTTTATCTTTTACCTCATGCCTCATAAAATTCATACAAGATCATTCATGTTTCATAAACACAATAATTCACAAATCCTAACATGCTCTTATTATACAAATAATTCAAAGAATATAACTAACACATATTCATATACAACCTTATAAAACCTTATTCTTTTTCTAATGAGTTCATGCATGCAACCCAACAAAATAATAACAGAACATGCATGAATAACATAACACAAATCTTCATATATGCCTTTATATTAAACCTAACATGTTCCTATCATTTTTCATGCATACCATAATTTATTGATACATAATCTCATATACACCCTATCATGTTTCTAGAATCACAATTGATTTTAAAACATACAAGGAGAACAATCATGCTTGAACATCACCCCTAGGCCGAAATACCTAGGATACTCAACAAGAATTGACACAAAATACTCATCTATATACACATGAAACCTAGCATGTTTCTAACATGTATGAAACACAAGAAAATCAAACAATCAATTATGCCCAAACCACATAGGCCGAAACCCTCAAAAACAGCCTTCCCTTTCAAACTCATCACCATGAACATGAGAACATTATCATTCCAAAATTTCACACAAAAACATAACCATGCCTAGATCAAATCTCCCATTCATATAAACTATCAACACACAAAAAAAAAAGGCCAAGGGTTCATTACCTTTCTTGATTGATAGAATCAAGAACACAAGGTGACCAATACCAAATTTTACCACCCCTTGTTCAAACCTAGGGTTTTTTAAATCCACCATGAGAAGAAGAAAGATCCAACCACACACAACAATAAAAACAAAGTCAATATCATAATAATCAAGAGAAGAGAATAGACAAACAAAATCACAAAGAAAACATACTCTAGACTTGGTTTCTCTTCTCCTTCTTCTTCTTTCTTTCCTCCTTCTCTCTAGAAAATGGCAGTCCCTTCCCCATTCTCTCTCTAGCTCGCCACTCTCTCTCTCTCTTCCTCTCTTCAACACACGGCAGCCCCAAGAGCATAATGCTCTTCCAATATTTCCATTCCCTCTTTAACCTAATTCTCTCCCATAATGACCCAATAAAAGAAAAAGGTAAGTTTCCTTTCTCTTTTTATTTTCTTATTATTTTCTTTTATTACAATTGATGGGAGATAAAATGGTGATCACATTCCTTTCCCAAAATAGCTATCTTCTTCAAATTTTGAATTTATTTGCCTTAGAAAATAAATGGAAAAGTTTCACTTCCTTTCCCACTACACCCACACGTCCATGACATGGTTTCCCCTCCCATTCTTTTTTTTGTAAATAAATCAATTAAATCTAATATATGGAAACTATATGATGTGTAGGAAATTCTACAAATGTGCATCATGCTACCATGCACTAGCACACACTAAATCACTAGGGTACATCACTATCTACCATGCACCTTAGCGCATTAAACCAAATCTCACATAATCACATTTTTAAAAATAAAAATAAATAATTATCATTTAACAAATAATTTCACAAAAATTCTACAAACAATTCTAACAATTAAATAAAATAACAAACAATTAAATAAAATAAACAACAACTAAATAAAATAAACAACATTTAAATAAAAAAATTCACCACACTTAACACTTCAATAAAATAAAACACAAAAAAAAAAAATTTGGTGCACTACATTGCTCACACCTTAGTTCGTGCTCCCGAATCAAGCGTTGATTCCGAGTAAAAGGTGACTCCGAGCTCGGAGTTATCGGTGAGTAGGGAATCGTGAATTTTGACCCCCACCGCTTTTCCAAATTCTGTGACATCTAGCAAGAGAGAAAAAGGGTGAGGGCCAGACAAATAAGAATAATAGCAAAAATCAAAATAGTCTAAGCTTGAAGGCTCGAGACTATGGAACGAGCTCAATCATAAGAAGCGAGATTAGGCTTGGAGTGTGTATTCCACGTAAAGGGAAAAATTGGATTTATTTTTTGAGAATCCCTGATTTTCAGGGAAAAGAAGTTAGCGGTTACCCAAAAAGTGAAATTTTTGGGAAACGTGCAATTTGAAAACCCTAATCTTGTACCAGTTTCTTGGTCTACACGATACGATAGTTGGAAATCAAGATAACCCATTGAAATGCAAAAATTTGGGTTTGAAAAATCCTAACAGAAGAGCCTAAAAACTACACGGCATTGATCGAAGTAGCCTAGCATAAAATTGGTAAAACGTACCTAAATGCTACTGCAATAATAAACATGCATGGAAAGACAAAATATATACACGAACATGTGAGACCAAAAATAAATACTTACACAATGAAGATGCTGGAAACAAAGAAATGGACGATTGGAGAAGCGATTGCAAGAATGATCTCACTGAGTCGAAAAGGCCAAGCTTGTTTTGTCTTCTGGGTTTAGAGAACATGCAAAAAGAAAAGAAGGTCCTCGGCTCTGGTTTTTTCTTTTTAGAAACTTGAAGTAAAAATGAAGATGAAGGGGATGACTGTTATATATATATATATACGTCCCAAGAGAAGGTCAAAGGTTGAGCTAATCTGGGCCTTTTTCTGGATTTGGTACCTGATCCAACGATCAGGTGCAAATGTCACAATGGCGGCAAAAGCTGAAAACTGAAAGGACGTGGTGTGGTGAAAACACACTCGAGTATTCTGATCTTCCAATATCCACCTGACGCGTGTCCACTCATGAGTACAGAGGATGGTACAGTTTCCCAAAAGACAGTTCAAAAGTTTCCTTCTCATGGGATTCGAACTAAAACTTTTGAGGGGACAAAATGTTATACCCAGATTTCGAGATAAGGAGTCTTGATCCCGAAAGCTAGGCTCAACGGGTGTGAACTCGAAGTATGCATGGTCTTCATTTGATCCTTCAGTCAGACCACTCTACCATAATTGCCGACCTCGAAAGCTCGAAGATGTGCAACCTCGAATATGTTCTGAGCTCGCACGGCATGACACTTAAAACATATTTTTCACCAATTTCCTTCAGGCGAGATAGCTTGAACTCGGGAAGTACAAGCTCAGATGTAGCAGCTTTGTTGGCATCCACATGCCTCGAGCATAGCACGAAGTTGGGGTGGCAAGCTCGTGAATGACTCTTGGTCTCGACAGAGTCAATACTAATGGCCGATCTCGAAGATTGGATAATTCATGTGAAATAACCCATTACGTGTGAACATGTTTATTGTTATTTAATCTCCTAATTTAAGGGATATCATTTAATCTGTTATCCGATCCCGATTTCCATGGGAGGTTTCCATGTGTATAGGAGACATTGCATTTAATATCACTATTTCAATTGATATACAGAATATCTTCCCAAAATATGTGGGAATGAACTCTGTAACCTTCCCTATAAATAGAGAAGGAATCACCACTTGTAGGGGATCGAATTTTGATTTCTGATTTCTTGGGAGAAAGCTCTGGGTAATTCATCTTTGAAGAATTTCCAGAAAACCCCAAGTCTTAATAACATAGACTCGTGGACTAGGCAGAATTAACTGCTGAACCACGTAAAAACCTTCTTATCTTCCTTTTTAAATTCATTCGCTCCATTTTTAATTTGCTTAATTGCTCTACTGTTTAAGTTGACCAAAAATGGTGTCAACAATATCTAATTCAAGCATACATCTCATATCGAGTAGAAACATGTTTGAATTAGGAACGTCGTCTTTGATTATATGTATTAAATGAATCATATAATTAATCTAGATTAATCTAGAACAAAGCAGTAAATTGATTTGAAGTGTTTATTTCAAGACCTATTTGATAATTAATTTTATTAGAAAAGAAAATGATATTCTAAATAATTAGAGCATTATTGACTAGATATTTAAAGGGTCTATTTAGCAAGATGATTAAATCTCTTTTAATGATTTAAATGATTAATGAAATTAGTAATTATAAGAATATCATTTGGTAAATTAATTTGATTAATTTAATTAATTAAAAAGCATAGGATGTTTTGAGAAAGCACATATTCTAAAATAGTGAGTGGGAGAAGGGGTAATAACAATAACTCCTATGATCTTCATTATTAGTTAACACCGATGTTTCATGGAATGGGCCTCGAGGCGCCTTTGTTTGCGTCCCCTTAATGAAGGTTTCTGACTATGTTATTAATCAAGATTAACTTCTACGTAGAATAGGATTGATGATGTATTTCAAGTTTGACAGACCCTAAGGCACACTCTTGAGTTAAGTCATTAATCTAATATAATGGGTTACACTCACAAAGCTTAACTAGGCTTTCGAGCGTTCTAGTTAATCTTGACCAAACTAGCGGTTGTTCATAAGTCAAAAGAGAAAATAGTTGATTTTAAGTTTTCACTTATGAATTTGAGAAGTATCTCAAAATTAATTTAAGATTAGTCTGACCTACCCTAAGGCTGGTCCATTAATTTTTTAAATTAATTTATCGCGGAATTAGTAATAATTATTTTTATGTGTTCTTTAAATTTATTGCATTCATGCATCATATTTAATATTCCAAAAATTGTTGATATTTTTAATATATGTGTTATCCAAAAAGCAGGTACGGATGACGTGGTGAGTGATTTCTGGACACGTGGTTGACACCTGGCAGAATTCTGTTAGAGTATCGACTAGTAAAATATTGCAAGCATAGGCACTTGAGTTTTTCCTACGACCAGCATGGTCGTACACTCCGCATATTTCAAGATAATGTTATAAAGATCTTAGTCAATCCCGAGATTGTCTCCAATAATTCCTTATTATCCGATTAATTAGGAAAGAATATCTGTAACAAATTAATGTAATCTTCCTTGAGCCTATAAATAGAGAAAGATAGCTCAAGGAAGGGACTTTTGGCTTTCTAATTATCTGAGATTAGAGTTTTACGAGTGTATTAGAGCTATCACATTCGATATATTGCTTTGTTCTTCAGAGGTTTGTGAAACTCATTGAACCCTAGTTCTTTGATCACTCCTTTGAATCTTATATCAATAACAGCTCAAGTGGACGTAGGTTATTACCAGATTCTGGGGCCGAACCACTATAAATTCCTGTGTGTTTTATTGTTTTTGTCATTATTCTCATTTCAACATATCTGTCCACATCAAGTAATTTTGACTCTGTGTCAGTTGACCAAAACCAGGGTCAACATTCTGGTGCTTTCATTGAGAGTTGAACTCAAGATTGTTGAAATATCAATGGCGAAAACAACCAAGAAGACTGGACAGGCGGCTAGCGCTGCACCATCTCAGCCGCCTCCTCCTCCTCCAAACATGATCGAAGATGAGCCACATTTGGAATTCGATGAGGAAGAGCTGGATTCCGAGACGCTGAGAAATACCCTGGGGGTATTGCAGGATGAACTGGCCAATCTGAGGGCCAGCCAGGAAAGTGTTGCCGAGATTATGGCACGGCAGCAACAAGAGATTGAGCGACAGCGCCTGGAACTGAGTGAAAGGCAGGCGGGGATGGATCGTCGCCAGAGGGAGGCCATGGCAGCCCTCAAAGCAGCCCTACAGCTGGCTAGGAATCAGGCTGCACCTGCTTCGCAGCCTAATCAACCTACAAATGGCCCACCCCAAAGGGGTCCCAATCCTAGCCCGCCGATCCAGCCCTCGAGCCCCCAAAGGCCTGAGCAGCCACCGATGCCTCAGGACGATGTCCCGCTAAGAGACCCTGAGGCATAGCCTCAAACCCAGGCTGGTCGCGGCAATCCCCCACAACCAAGGCAGAATAGGGCCGGGCAGCCGCCCTGTAGTCCTAGACGCCAAAGGGGCGCAGAGCCAAACTCTCCAAGCAAAGGACAGCGTCCTTCTGGCAACAGAAGGAACTCAGAGACAGGCTCTGCGGTCCGGGGCCCCCCATGGCATGATAATGCATGGGGACCAACCGACCAACGCAGGCCACCCTCTAACGCTCGGGAGGTTCCAGCCCGGGAAGGCAACCGAGGGAATAGTCGATCCCATCATAGCCAATCAAGATTCAAAGATGGCCATGATTATAATGAGGTCGACTCAGGCAGAGGAAACGTCGGTCGGAGAAATGAAGAAAGAGGTGGGGGCAGAAGCCTACCACCTAGGGATGACCAACCCGAAAGACGTAATGCTGGGGGGCAACCCAGACAAAATAACGTCTTTAACCGACTCAGAGCTAGCGAGCAGCGGAGAAGAGACAAAAATTTAAGAGACGTACTCAACGATCGCCGGGAACGGCACGACGAGTACGTTCCCCCAGCACCAGAGGCCCCGGCGATTCCTGGCACCGTGCAGGCCCAGATAGATGCCCTCAACCAGGCAGTGCAACAGCTGGTCAGGGGAAGAACATCTTATATCGATCACGATAGGAGAAAGGGCACTCCTTTCGTTCAGAGGATAGCTATGGAAGAAACTCCTAGCAAGTTTAAGATGCCTACGCTTCCGAACTTTGACGGGTATGGTGACCCGGTATCTCACGTCAAAAAATTTGAGATACAAATGGACATTCAGAAAGTGTCCGAAGACGCTCGGTGCAGGATCTTTCCTGCAACGCAATCTGATGCCGCACAGGAGTGGATTTTTAAATTCCCTCCTGCAAGTATAGTTTCCTGGGAGATGTTCGTGAAGGAATTTTACGGACAATTCTATGCGGGTCGTGTGCACCCAACTGAGGCAAATCAGCTGGTCAAAATACGCCAGCAAGACGAAGAACCACTGAAAGATTACGTCCAGCATTTTATGCGAGCAACTGCTGGAGCGAAAACAGTGGGAGATGAAGGTAAGATGATGGCCATAACTGCAGGGGTTAAGCGACGTACGCCTCTTTGGAATAGCCTCAAAAAGCATGGAGTCAGGACTACCCAGGAATTCTTGGATCGAGCTGATCGATACATCAAGCTCAAGGATGCCATCGCCAGTGAAGGAAAAACCCCAGGCAAGGATAAGGAGACTGTCGAGCCCGCCAAAGCCGCCAATGGGTCCAAACCCAATGGCAACGGAAAAGGCAATGGGAACGGCAATGGCAATGGCAAGAATGGGGGGAAACGGCCGCACAATGAGCCTTCCACCTCTGACAATAAACGAGCCAAGGGTAATCATTATGAACCTCGGTTCACTAACAACACTGCCCTTATTGAGTCTCGGGGAGAGGTGTATCAGGCCACGAGTTCCAATGTGCCTTATAAGAAACCTGCCCCCATTCGAAAGGATATTTCAAGAAGAGACACTACCAAGTTCTGTCGTTACCATAACGACTACGGACATGATACAAATGAATGCAACCAACTGAAGGATGAAATCGAGTTCCTTATTAGACAAGGACACTTGAGAAGATATGTACGAGCCTCGGGAAATTCCCAACGAGAAGCTCCAGGTGGCAATGAGCATGCGCCCACACGCCAATGCTCACCACCTTTGCAGCCTGACCCCGTAGCTGGCACTTTACTCACCATCTGTGGAGGCCCGCACCTCCCGGGAAGCAGTGGAAAGGCGAGGGAACGATATGCTCGGACCCTACGTCACGACCAGGACATCGAGATGATGACTGTGGAGGACAGGGCATCAAATAAGGCTCGGTCAGAGGAGGGTGAGATAACCTTCTCTGATAGCGACGCCCAGCATGCCCGGTTCCCACATTCCGATCCGCTGGTCGTGGACGTTCAAATCGCCAACATGATGGTGAAAAGAGTACTAGTTGATATAGGAAGTTCAATGAACATCCTGTACAAATCTTCGCTGGAACGCATGAAGTTGTCCGTTAAGGACTTGGAGCCCTGCAACCAAACAATTTACGGCTTCTCTGGCGAGGGACTCGCCCCAGCAGGGTCAATCAGACTTCCAGTGACAGCAGGTACAGCGCCTGCTACCAGGACATTACTTGCTACTTTTATAGTTGTCGATTGTACTTCGGCGTACAATGCCGTCATTGGAAGGCCCATACTGGTTGATCTTCGGGCCATCACCACAGTATGGCACTTGGCCATGAAATTCCCGGCAGACGCAGGGGTAGGACGCGTGTTGGGAAATCAGAGGGAAGCCAGGGAGTGCTACAATGCCTCAGTTACAAAGGCGAAGAAAGGAACGTCAAAGAGCACTCCCCCAGATAGTTTGCAGATGGTTATTGATACACAAGCCCAATCCGGTGATGGAGTCACCAAATAGGGTGTTGCCCAAAGTGAGGATAGGGATTTAGATCCTTGCTTTGGGGATTTTGAGGAAAATGTTGGACCCGTCGAGGACCTGGAAGAGGTCCAACTTGACGAAAAAGACCCGACCAGAGTTGTGAAGGTCGGGAAAAACTTAGAAGCAACCACGAAGCATGCACTAGTGGAATTTTTGCAGAAGAACCAGGAAGTCTTTGCCTGGTCACACAAATACATGGCTGGGATAGATCCTGCAGTTATCAGCCATGTCCTGAACGTTGACAAGAGTTTTCCACCCGTGCAACAGAAAAGAAGGTTGCTCGATAAGGATAGGTCGAGAGCCTTAAAAGAAGAAGTTGAAAGATTAAAGGAGAATGGGTTCATCAGGGTGGCATTTTATCCATCGTGGGTCTCTAATCTAGTACTGGTTCCCAAGCCTAACTGGAAATGGCGAACCTGTGTGGATTTCACAGACCTTAATAAAGCCTTCCCAAAGGACTGCTTCCCACTCCCAAGGATCGACCAACTGGTCGATGCAACTACAGGACATGAGATCCTCTCCTTCATGGATGAATACTCAAGATACAATCAGATTAGTATGCATCCCCCTGACGAGGATCACACCAGCTTTCGGACCGATACGGGGTTATACTGTTATAAAGTAATGCCCTTCGAACTGAAAAACAGCTTTCGGACCGATACGGGGTTATACTGTTATAAAGTAATGCCCTTCGGACTGAAAAACGCAGGTGCGACTTACCAGCGATTGGTTAACCACATGTTTAAGGAGTTGATAGGAGTAAACATGGAGGTATATGTGGACGACATGCTGGTAAAGTCGAAAAAAGCAGAAGGACATGTGAAGGATTTACAAGAATGTTTCGATGTGTTGAACAAGTACCAAATGAAATTAAATCCTCTCAAATGTTCCTTCAGAGTAAGATCAGGGAAATTCTTGGGGTTTATTGTCAATTCAAGGGGAATCGAGGCCAACCCCGACAAGATAAAAGCCCTGATCGACATGAAATCGCCAGAGAAGATCAAGGATGTGCAAAGTTTAACTGGAAGAATTGCCGCACTAAGTAGATTCATTTCCAAGTCAACGGATAAATGTGTCCCTTTCTTTAATCTACTTAGAGGCAACAAGAAGTTTGAATGGACAGGAGACTGTGAGCAGGCTTTCCAAGCCCTAAAAAGCCCATATGGCACAGCCTCCTATTTTATCAAAGCCTATCGAGGGAGAAACTCTGTTCATCTACCTGGCGATCACCGAAGTTGCTGCTAGTGTGGTACTAGTATGAGAAGAAGAAGGCGTACGAAAGGCGGTTTACTATGTAAGCAAGAGACTAATCGGAGCAGAGTTGAGGTATCCTCCCATCGAAAGATTAGCCTATTGCTTAATCTTGGCCTCAAGGAAACTACATCCTTACTTCCAAGCCCATCCCATTACAGTCTTGACTGACCAGCCCCTTCGACAAGTTCTGCAAAAGCCTGAGGCGGCTGAACACTTATTAAAATGGGCAGTCGAACTCGGGCAGTTCAATATTACATATTCACCGCGAGAAGCAGTAAAAGGACAAGTCTTGGCTGATCTTATTGTCGAGTTCACTGAGCTCCCAGACAACGAACAGTGCGAAGAGTCTAGTGCGCCTGAGCCCCAGGATGAAGCTCCTTCATGGAAGTTATTCATGGATGGATCGTCCAACGAATCTCACGCAGGAGCGGGAATGATATTGATAACGCCAAAAGGGCATCGATTTCACTGCGCTATTAGGTTCGACTTCACTGCGTCAAATAATGAAGCTGAATATGAAGCACTCCTCGCTGGGTTAAGATTGGCAAAAGACATGAGTATAAAGGTGCTGGATATTTACAGTGATTCACAGCTGGTAGTGAATCAGGTCCTAGGGGAATATCAAGCACGAGGCCTCAAAATGGTGGCCTACTTAAACAAAACTAGAGATCTGTTGGCTCAGTTCGAGAAGTATACCCTCCAGAAAATACCTCGGGATCAGAATTCGAATGCAGATGCCTTAGCCAAACTCGCAAGCACGAAAGACGCTGACACTTTGAATATTGTGCCAGTAGAAAGATTGTGCGAGCCAAGCATACGAGCAAACGAAACTAATATGGAAATCTGGATGGAGGATACATGGATGACACCATACTTGGAGTATCTCACGAATGGTGTACTACCAGCTGATAGAAACAAAGCGAGAACTCTTCAACGATAGGCTGCTAGGTATATACTGGTCGATGGTGTTCTTTACCGAAGAGGATATTCCATGCCACTGCTCAGATGTATTACACCGGAAAAGGCTAAAGAGCTGATGAAGGAGGTGCATGAAGGCTTCTGCGGGGATCACGCTGGGGGGCAAAGTTTGGCAAAAAAGATTCTAAGGCAGGGCTATTTCTGGCCGACTATGAACAAAGACTCGATGGAGTTTGTACGAAGATGCGATAAGTGTCAGAGATTTTCCAAGATCCCATGCGCAGCTCCCAACGAGTTAAAGCAGATGCAGAGTCCTTGGCCTTTCGCAGTATGGGGTATAGACTTGATTGGATCCCTGCCAACAGGAAAAGGCGGAGTGAAGTACGCAGTCGTAGCAGTCAACTACTTCACCAAATGGGCCGAAGCTGAGCCGCTCGCTACCATAACGACCAAGAAAGTTCTGGACTTTGTCATCAATAACATTGTTTGCCGATATGGTTTGCCTCGAAAAATTTTCTCAGACAACGGCACCCAGTTTGATAGTGACTTATTCACAGACTTCTGCAAAAGACATGGAGTCGTTAAAAGCTTTTCTTTAGTTGCGCATCCACAAGAAAATGGGTAAGTTGAAGCAGTGAATAAAATGCTTAAGGACACCCTGAAGAAAAGGCTCAAAGATTCTAAAGGAGCATGGCTAGAACTATTGCCCGAAGTCCTCTGGTCGTATAGAACTTCTCATC
Organism: Humulus lupulus; assembly: GCF_963169125.1. Lineage (NCBI taxonomy): Eukaryota > Viridiplantae > Streptophyta > Magnoliopsida > Rosales > Cannabaceae > Humulus > Humulus lupulus. The sequence goes on from NC_084795.1 coordinate 163,482,087, forward strand.
GAACAGCGACAGGTCATACCCCATTTTCCTTAGCATACGGGTATGAAGCTATGTTGCCTGTCAAGTTAGATCCCCCCTCACATCGACGAATTACATACGACCAGGACCAAAATAGCCAACTGATGATGGAGTCCCTAGACTCACTTGAAGAGAAACGGGAAAGAGCCCAACTCCGAGTAGCTGCATACCAGCAAAAGGTTGCCTGGTATTTTAACTCGAAAGTGAAAGAAAGAAAATTCAACGTCGGAGATCTAGTACTACGACGAGTTTTCTTAAGCACCTGCGACCCAACTGCTGGAGTGCTCGGTCCAAACTGGGAAGGACCTTACCAGATTGAGGAAGTCCTTCATCCAGGCACCTACAAGCTTGCACGCTTAAATGGAGATCTCGTTCCACGCTATTGGAACAGAGAACACCTGCGCAAGTATTATCAATAAACAGTCATTTTTAAAGGACTGGCTTGTATTAATTTTTACTTTTTACAAGTTTCGAAAAAGGGTTAGCCACGTTGTATGGCTAATCGCTTATAAGTGTAAGATCTTTTTAAGATCACTCGTAAAGACATGTTTAGTCCATTTTTAATACGAGATTATAAGGGATTGTGCGCAGCCAGTCATTCTTGCCAACCTTTGTAAATTTATTTTTACAAGTATTTGTTCATTACATGTGTTATTTTGCTATATTGTGAGTGTTACGCTTCCTACCGAGCAGTAATGTTCGCACAGGTCGTGGTCAAGGCAAGTGACCAAGGACCTAAAGCTCCTCGATCACTTGGGGGGCATATAAGGTACATCGTTAGCAAA